>NW_022170510.1:1454847-1526176 GCF_008802855.1 Photinus pyralis
AAAAATGTTTTTTCAATATCAGCTGTTGCAGCGACTGCCTTTTCTCTAAAACGTAAGAGTAGGTCAGGAATAAGTTCGAGCAGATTGGGCCCCTTAGCTAAACATTGGTTAAGACTTGGCCCGCCACCTGCACTACAACATGACGCGTCAAATACCGGCCGCACCTTTGTAATGCTACTGTCTGGTTTGTACACAGGTCGGTGTGGTAAATAATGACAATTTACACAATCACCTTTTACTTCTTCTATTACATCAAGGTTTAACCATTGTTTAAATACCTGTTCGTAGTCCATGTACTTTCCGTCTGCTTTCAACTTTTGTGTCGCATTTTCTAACCTTCTCTGAGCTACAAATTTGTTTGTAGGTAACCGTGCATGATCATCTAACCAAGGAAGAGAAATTTTATATCTACCGTCACTATCCCTTGATACGGTCTGCCGAAAATGTTCCCGCACTTGGTCATCGACTTCGGCCTTTGTTAGCTTTTCACAAGGATCAGAAATACCAATTTTTTCTAAATCCCACAAATTTGTAATGGTGGATGACGAATTGAGCATTGACGTAACTATCATACTAGTAGATGACCATTCACCACAAGTTTTTACTTTTCCCAAAACAGTCCACCCTAATAGTGTCTCAATTGCAGTTAACCCGCTTTCTAATTGATGCAACTTTCGAGTCAGCAACTTCCCATAAATATCACCTCCAATCAGAACTTCGATTTTATGACTTCCCCTACCGACGTCGTTCACTACAATTCCACGTTCATGTAGCTCTTGTGTCCAATTGGCGTTTAATAGTTTAGGAATCCCACCACAAATGTTGTCTTCATCGTATACGTCAAAATGACATTTGAATTTGGAAGACTAAGAGCCGAATTCAGAGTCCTTCCTAATTTCAAACTCACACTCAGCTAGTTAGTCACTCATTTCTAACTCAAGTTAGTGCGAATCCTGCTCATTCTCACTTTTGGTATTCAGAGAACATCTGTAATGAGTGACTAATTTGAGTGAAATCTGTCAAAAATGTTAGGGGAACGATTGGTAGTGAAATTTTACCAAGTAACTAACAAACCGCTCTGGAAACGCTAACTTCAGCATAAACAGATATTTCTGACGTTTTCGCAAATCTCATAGTTTTGTTAGTCTTCCTTATTACTAAAGTTGTTATTATATTTATTAGTTTCTGTTATTGGGGTTATTAATTTTGTTACTATTAATATTGTTCTTATCGTCATAACTATGAACGCCAATAAAAAACCATTCATGACCGGAGATGAGAAGATTTTTTTAAAAGAAATTGGGACTCGGTATATTAACATCGTCGAATGTAAGAAAACCGATGCTGTGTCCGTGTCACAACGAAAAAAGGTCTGGCAGACAATCGTGTCCTTAATTACTTACTAAGATAATGGCCCGTATGAATAAAAGTAAGCAAATGCTTATACAGGGTGGGGCAGAGGAACTTGCTGATTTGTATTCGGCGCCCTTAGGCGACGGTTGCTCCGACGAAAGTGGGAATAGGTTTGGAGAAGGTCATATAAAGTTTTTCCGCCGCGTAGTGTAGTCACCATCATGGAGTGGACGAAGGCGGAACGCGCGTTCGCCGTCGAGGCATACTTTTCTAACGGTCGCTCAGTCATAGCCACGCAACGTGCATTCCGTACTCATTTTAATTTTTTTTCTTCACATCACCAGTTTCCCTTAAATTTTTTACCCATGAAACAATCGATTGCCGGCCAGGAACATGTCCACGTGGCGCGATATTAAAATGAGTACGGAATGCACGTTGCGTGGCTATGACTGAGCGACCGTTAGAAAAGTAGGCCCGACAGCGAACGCGCGTTCCGCCTTCGTCCACTCCATGATGGTGAGTACACCACGCGGCGGAAAAACTTTATATGACCTTCTCTTAAATATACCTATTCCCACTCGTCGGAGCAACCGTCGCCCAAGGGCGCCGAATACAAATCAGCAAGTTCCTCTGCCCCACACTTGCAAAATTCAAAGTAAATACTCGTAAGTGCTCCTTCGCACTGGGCGACTTAGCAGCGCTTCTAAGCAGGACAGGATGCAGTGCAGCGCTGCTAAACCATGCTAAACAGACCAGTATGAAGGGGGAGTTACGAGTATTTACTTTGAATTTTGCAAGTATAAGCATTTGCTTACTTTTATTCGTACGAGCCAATGTCTACAACAACACACTTAAAAACTACTTTGCAATAAAATATTCTAACAAACACAGGAAACACATTTGGCATAACCAAGTTATTTTAAATTAGTGACACTTAAGGGTAGTCCAAAGCTGACTTACATCGCACTCATCTCATACTCACTAGTTAGTAAGATTTTAGTCACTCATTGTGTCTAATTTGTTTCTGAATACCAATGTCAGAGGTTAGGTTGAAATTAGTAGGATCTGAGTGTGAGTTTGAAATTAGGAAGGACTCTGAATTCGGCTCAAACTTTCCAAGTAAAGTTTATACTTTTTGTGCGTTTTAGAAACTATAGATGCACCTCCAAACAAATTATGGGAAAACGTTGATTCTGCAATTTTACGGTACCCTAATTCTAACGCCAAACTTTTCAGAATATAGGAGAATTGCGCTCCAGGGTCGATAAATGCACGCACTTCCTTAGATGTATTTTTTCCAAGTACTTTCACACGAAGTGTTTGTAGAATTACATCCCCACTGCATACACGACTCGCCATACTCGTAGACAAATTTTCTGAATCCTTATCACCTTCATTGCACTTTCTACTTTCTGATGTTGTATCCCTCTTCTGGAGAACAGGACATAAAATTACATAATGTCTCTTACTACATACGATACACTTCACTCGATATTTACAAGATTTTGATCTATGACCAAATCGTAGGCAAGTAAAACAACGTTTTGTCTCTTTAAGCTTCTGTTTTCTGTCTTCTAGTGACCACCCTTGTGCGATGAAACAATCTTGAGTATCGTGACTCTTTTCACAAAATCCACAAGAGCTTTTAACATTTCCAGAGTGCAATTCCATTGCCGTAGGAATTTTCTCAACTTTTTTCTGGATTGCATTTTTGACTTTATTCGAAAGATTTGAAGTCAAACCGAAACCTTCTTGAGCTAAGGAAATTCGCTGTTCACCTTCAACTTCCATACGTAAGAACTGCATCAATTTATTCAACTTATTTGTGGTTTTGTCAGCATCCTTCCACTCCGCACTTCTTTGCCATGCTTGTAATACTCCACCATCGGATACAACATTGCGTCATATTTGTCTGAAGTTACTTTTAACGACTCCAATGCACGCAAATGACTTTCCAACTGGTCATAAAGTTTTGACAAATCACCCTGTTTTTCAGTTTGACTGACATTGTGAATAATTAATTTTAGCATTTCACGCACATAAACTTCAACCAAGAATTCTTCTCTCCCAAACCTCTCTTTCAACGCTTTTACGGCTTTGGGATAATTCTCTGCAGTCTGCGGATAACTACACACCAATTCATGGGCACGGGACCCATCTACCATCAATTGTACCAAAAATTGAAACTTGTCACTGTCATGTATGGTAATGTCTTCGTCTATCTTTTTAAATTGACTCCAAAATCCTAACCACTCTTTGACTTCTCCGTTAAACTTTTTGTAGTTAAATTTTGGCAATTTAAAATTTCTTTGATTACCCAATACTGGCAAGTTCTCATTTTCAGTTATGGATTTGCATTTTCCATCTATCAGCACTTCAAACATTCGCCTTGCTGTTTGAAACATTTTTTCATATTGAGCGATATCATCAAATTCTTCATTTTGTTGATCATCGTCCACGTTGTCATCAAGCATCTGGTTTTTGATCGTATCGTCCAATATTTGCAATTCCCGATGAGTATCCTCCAGCATTAATAGATTCACACGCATCTGATCCAAATCCGGAATAGTATTTTGGCTTTCAACGTTTATGTCATCACACAACTTCCTCAACTGCCGCCTGACAGGACGACGCGCTCTCTCTAATCGATCCATAGGTCTTCAAGTTTTCGAATTATCCAACAACTCACAAATCGCGTCGGGGTCACCAAAAATGTTCTAGTTGATGCGGCTAGGGACTACAACTACCCGTTGATAGTTTAACCGCGTGTGTAAAAAGATAATTCACGAAAAAGAGAATATTCTATAATCGATCAATTTTATTTTATTGACAAATTTCTATTCATTTCAAAATCTGTTATATACATACTTGATTATACTAAAAGTGCATCTTTCTTCAACAGGGTAAACTACGATAAAAGGCAACTACAACAGGGCTAGGCTTTACGACGCAGGTATTTGTTATATAAATACCTTGATTGTGTATGCACTAGGAGTTCTCGCTTCGCTTGTGAAATGGCCTTTAAAATCACGTTTTTTGTTCAGTTTTGTTTAAATTTTCAAATTAATTGTTCTATAGTAATGTTAATTTTTGTTTAGAATTTCTAAATGTACATTTCCACAAAAAAAGATCCTTTGTTTTAACATACCTAATCATTTTTGGTCATTTTCGTTGAACACCAAAATACAATAAAATGTAAAAACTAGTGGGGATATTGTGCACAACTCCTGTGCAGATAAAACGCATTCTTTAGAACGAAATAGCTTAGTAAGTGATTAGGTTATCAGGTATTAGCATGCTATATTTATCGACGTTTACTTTCTGGATACATTATTAATGGGGAGGGTGTTCTTTATACATCAACATTTAAAAGCCGCCTGTCATACATACAAAATTTACGCTATATAATGCATGAAGAATCAAACCCTCTTCCCTTTGTAGGTATCTTCCTCTAACATTTTCGAAATATTCCGTAAGTAACTACAATGGGTAAATGCCTTTGATTTGCGGTACATGCTATAAAATACGATTTCGGCTAAAAGTTAATACAAAACTCGTCAGTATATAAAGTGAATGAATGAAATTAAATACTCGTATTTCCTCGTCAGTAATCTGTCATTTTCCTGATTTTCAGATAAATAAGTATTGTATGAGAGGGAAAGGCATTATAGAAGATTATCAACACGGATGATTTAACGTGTTTATTAATACAACTAATCATTCCTGTGATGTATCACTAACGTTAAACCAATTATACTCTTTGGTTAAACTTAAACGTGGAGGTTATCTGTCAAAAATGTTTTTTTGCCTATACTAGTGTAGGCAAAGTAACGTTTTTGATACATCACAGGGCAGATTAATTGTTTCCCAAATCTGGTTTGCAATCCGTATCATGACACAATAAGTACTAGAAATTGGTATAATTGCCTAAGGAATATGAATGAAAGGACTTAGGTACTTGTTTCGAAGTGGGTCAATACTCAATACTAATACAAAGGAAAAATAAAATAAAAATAAAAAATCAAAAAAAGGCAAGCACGTTCATTATTATTGATGGCTATACTGCGACATTTTGAAATTCGATTGTTTCTTGCTCGAAAAGTGCTGATCGACGAAATGCAAAGCACGCAAGTAATTCAGCTATATACAGGGGCATGGTTACGCACCGAGCGTGCTAAGATATTTCTTTGACGGAACGTTCAAAGGAAAAACTAAAGGATAATGATTCTAGTTTAGGGACGCAACACTATTTCTCCTTTGAAAAAGGATGTCTGCCAAACGTGTTCATCTCAAAATCTGACGTGAATTTTATGGCAGTCATATTGTGTATTAGTAGGGGGCCAGAAAAGCATAATATGGACTACGTTCTGAGGTGTGCCCTTTTTTAGTCGTGTACATTAATAAAACCTTGATGTAAAAGGCAACGCGAGTGAATTTATACAAACAGTCAACGAAGTACGTGATTACAATTTTTCATAGCTCCTAACTACGGCAGCGCCTAAAAATTTTACCTAAATACCTGAAATTATACGAAACATCATAACTTAAATTGATGATTTATTAATAATAAAGCAATTTATATTAATCCTCTTACTTTTTTAATTTTCTATCTGAAACTTCACTTTATCTTAATTACATAACTTTCTCTGAAGACTACAGTTAACGACATCGATGGGTTTCGAGAGCACAATTCAATTTGTTTTAATTTTCGCGCACGTCTTCGCTACTGCGGTAAAACACTACAAGGATTGTCTGAAAATCAATTTCCTTTAGGTGATATTCCAAGTCTCTTTAACATAATCGGCCACATGTAAGAGACACGGGGAGTTTGAAATTTGGTTCTTTAAATTAAAGATCTTTATCTACTACGATTATGGCTTCACCATACGGTTAATTGCAAAGAATTCTGCGTTAGCGTATAATCTCTGGGGATTGATAAGGAAACCTGCCGGATGCAGACAGTATACTCGTAAAGTAACCTTATATACACTTGGCATACTAAGGATAATTGCCGATAATTAAATCGGGAAAGCGCAATTAGTGGAAGACGCTAATGTGACATTCTCTGTCGCTTCCATTGAATAAATACGGGGACTATGACGAGATGACAGGTTCTACATGTAAAGCAGAACTGTGTTCCTCACAACATATTAATTATGGAACTAATATTAATATACTCCTTAATATGGCATGTCAAGCAGTAATTAACACATAAATTATACCCTTAGACTTGGATTTGTGTGCCTTCTGATTATAAATATTTTTTGCGTTATAAACGTAACTTTGTCAAACAAACTTTTTGCAAACAGCTTATTAAATTTGACCTAGTTGCCATTGAAGGAGGATTCCAACCAACCCCAAACTTTGAAATTCATTTAGACCACTGATTAGCACCATCAGTTCGCACGAAAATCTTTGTACTCAAGAGTGCGATTCCTCCTTTCGATTGTTACAAGATGTAACTGCAAAAGCTAGGGCATTAAATCTGGAATTTCATTAGAAACAGCGAAATGTATAAACGTAATATAAAAGATTCCCGAATTTGTTTGCTCTCCCGTCGATAAAACCATCTACTTTAAGAAAAATCTCATGCGGCACAGCTGTTTGATATTCATAATAAATTTTTCAGGCGAAGAAAGTAGTGCAAAAACTAAATCCTGAATAAACCAGTTAACATTTATTAGTTCGCCGTATCTTTTGGGTATATCGATAAATAATCCCGAATTCGAGTTCAAATATTTTATCTTTAAAATTGGAAAGTGTGCAGCGGGCGATGGGTATTAAATTTATTTTTAATAAAAAGAAACTTTCAATTCTGTAGTAAAATAAAATTAAATTACGGGAGTAAAAGATGCTGCGAAAGTGTAATCCGCGTTAGTGCTCACATTACTATATAAACATGTCAACGTGTCAACACAATTTCAAGCATGTGATTATTAAAAAGTCACGTCTTCGAAAGCGGCGAACATTATACACTTTTCTTAACATTAAAGCTTAAAAATGGGTATGTAGAAAAAATGTTTCCAGCGTTCACTTCAACCACTCGGCGCTTAAGCGTAGGTATAAGATATTTCTAAATAGGTATAACAGAAAGTAAAAAGAAGTAAAATTAGAACTTCTGTATTCTTCGTACTGCTTAGCATAGATTTCAATAGCTCACTAATATCATTTTATTATTTTTACTGTACCTAATCCTAAGGATTAGAAAATTCTTTTGAGCTCCGCGAATGCCTCTTAGCACCCAACCTGGTCACCCTGAAATTTTAACCGCGAATGCCTGGAAGCTCTCGAAAAAGTAATTCCCACGTAATTACCGAGTAACTTTTTCACGCCCAAAAAATGGCGGAAAATTTTTTAAATGACGATACCTATTTTTTTATTGGTTAGTGACTTCTTTTTAACCAATCCCGAGCTTGTTCTGGTTTCTTTGATTATTTAAAGACTTGCTGATTCCAAATTTCTACGGCGCATTTTCGTTATGTCGATCTAAGCAATGTAAGGTTAGACCATCAATAAAGCGGCTGTAACTTCATACAAAAAGCAGATCTTCTAGCGAGACCATTAAAAAGACAAAGAAGAAATGACGCCAAACGTTCCTCGATCTACAATCATCAAGATGAATTTGTTACATTATCATGAACAATATTTTTTTGGGATTTGATATTTTATACAGATTATAACTTCTATTACACGTATTTTTGCGGGAAAAATTCACAAATTCTAATCCAAATCAAGCGCTCTCGTAACATTGTTGCATACAGAAAAGACAAACTAACTAAATGAAACAAAATTTTACCACCAACATGAAGACCTAAAGGGAATAATTTGGTGTTGAAATTTCCAGGGTGCGTTGGTTCAGCAAAGAAGACGAGCTCTGCTTCAGAAAGTTTCATTGTTTTCATTGACAAATGTATATATCGGCCATGTGAAAGCCAATTTTAGCAGGGAAAGGGATGCAAAATTAGTAATACATGGAATATAAAGATCCAACTTCTATAATAATGTCACGTAAATTTAATACATGATATATTTGAGCACTTTCAGTGTGCATAGTGTTCGTCTACCAGGTCGCGTAGTGAGTGTGGGCGTGTGTGGTTTAAATGCTTATACTTACATTGTATGTAAACAGGGGGGTTGCTAAAGAATGCGCATAAGTAGCGTAATTTTTGTTTGAAGTTATGGGAATGGCAAGTGACACCCTGTATTTAACTTTATTCAAAGTGATCAGGAAATCTGGTGGAATTTTGTTACAAATGTGCACATAATTGTTGAGTTTTATTTAATTTTAGTTTTAGTTACACTTATGCTGTGAAAATTGTTCTTTTAATTTAAGACGTAGAAGTTAAGAAACATGTGCGTAAAAAATGTATTGCGTCTAATCGAAAATTATTTATCAAAAGAGGACTTTATCAAGTAAAATTTAACTGATTTAGACAAGCTATGGGACATGTACAAAGTTTGGAGATAAGTAAATGCCTTGTAAAGAAGTGCTCGCGCTCCGTCGGCCTTAACCGAAAATGGAAAACGCGATAGACATCGTGAAGACTTAAAAAACTTTGCGCACCGATGGGTCTCAGGTCATTTGAATTAGCGTACGTAACGTTCCGTTGCGTGTAAATTTCAAATATGACGTTTTCGGCAGTCAGCCGATGTTTTGAAGTTTTTGTTTTGTCAGTTAAAGTTGAAAAAGAAGTTACAAGAGTTAGTTTTCCGATTGCCGTACAGAGTCAGTGTGTACGTATTTAGTTACAAGGTATAGAAGAGTACGTCAATTTTAAAGTTTGCATTTGGGCTATCATTTCAACAATGCTAAAATAATAAAATTCTGTGAAAGGTGTTTTGTTTTCGTCATTTATTGCATGAGTACAGGCGGTTTCAGACCAAAAAAACTGGGATTATTACAACATAGTAGTAAGTATTATTCAGACTTATTTTTTCTGTATTCAATTGAAATGATTCACAAGACGCTGTCAGCCTGCAGATTATTTGGTCGTTTTGTGAAAATGGTTACTTTATTTTTGTATGTCTGTGTGATTATAATGTGTGTGGTATAATGACTTCTATGCGATATCAGAACATTTGTGTCAATTTGAATTCCAGTAAAAGTAAAGAAAATCCAGATAAAGTTTGTTTTTATTCGTCAATGAAAATAGGTATCTCTTGTGTCGAGTTAATCGTTGGTCAACATTTAATAGTAATGTTTCATTTGAATTATGGATTTAACTATTCTGTTGGTGTAGGATGCTATTTTTTTTATTTTCCAGCTTTCTCTGTAGCAGAGGATTATTATTTCAGTTTACCCTTCGCATTTCGATCTATACGGCAAACAATCGTACGAATGTCAGATTTTTCATTTGAAGGATTTTTTTCTTCAGTGGTGGCGGTTTGTTTTTGTGTGGGAAATATTTGACAGCATTTCGTGAAATAAGACGTATCATCATTTAATACAAAAGATGCGGTGTTTTAGTCTCGATATAAAAATACAAGATAAGAGCCCTTTACATATATTAAAAATACCTGTTAAATTACATATAGAAACTTGGGGCCGAATGTACAAAAGTTAATCAAAGCTTAACGGAGCTGTTAACTCATTTGTTTCGATACAAAAAATGACATTTGCCTTGATTAAATTAGTTAATTTAACGGAACTGTTAAACCCCGATTAAGCTAAAATCCGTATGCACAAAAAAGAATAAATTAGCATTAAGGGCGCCGTCAAGCAGCCTCTGATCACGGCAAAATTTAACCGGTGCTCGTCGACTGATTACACTGACAGTTCGTTCATTTTCGCTTTGAGCTTGGGAAAAGTAATTTTTATAGAATAATAATTAGGCCTATATTCTAATAGTTTTTAACATCATCTTATTTAAATAGAAAATATATTCATTTCTTTAATTGACTAGCGTAAACGCGTTTTCTAAAATTCTTCTCCATGAGGAGAGTGTAGTATTCCAGTCGAGCATTCTTCCACTTTTGAAGGTGGTAGTTTTTTTAAATTGCTGCAAACTGACCTCTTATTTTGGATTTGGGGTCTCCGTTTTGGAGCAATTATTCCACGTTTTGGAGTACATTGACAGTCAGGTGTGGAAGAAAATGAAAAGCATAGGTATTGTGAGCCACTTCAAGAGGATTGCTGGGGCGAAAGGTTCCAATAGCAAATCTTTAAAACAATGCTTTTATTATGCAATTTCAAACTTTGATTTGTAACATAATAAGAGGCTTTACCATAACACTCATTATCGATTTCACCTTGTGCCGGTGATGGTGCTCTCGATTCCTCCTCCAGTTTTCTTTCTCCCTACCTTGGAAATAAGAGGTTAGGTTACTTTTTTACACTGTTTGGCAAGTAAAGCTTTTTCTGGAAACTTTTCTATATCTTGTTGCGCCATTTCTTCTTTAATTGCCTACTGCTTACTGGTTTTTTAGTGCTTCGGAAATGAAATCTTCTGTGACGAACTCCCATGGACTTGATGTTTCACAATGCGGAAGTATATGAGAGCTCGTCACTCTGGATTCTATGTAGTTTATGTTCCTTACTATAAATTTGAAAAAAATGAGTATGCGGAACTGATATAAGACTAAAGGCATGCAGCATCGAGAGGTGTAAAGGTGAGAAACTTTATCAGGAAGCAGTGCTTAATTTATATTTTAGCTACTGTAATAAATTATTCTAGCAGTTAAAGATATATGTTGGAATAAGCTCCACCTTCAATAAAATAAGGCACTCAATGGAAGTTTAACCGGAACTTTTATTGAACGAACTCAGGATAGTCAATGCTTAATCACCTTGATTAGTTAATCAAGGAGTTTTTTTGTTTTGTGCATACCAATCTAATTTAATCAAAGATTTAATTTAATCATACTGATTAACATACGGCCTTATTATTTATTGTTTGTATGGTACATTCGGCCCTTGGTCAATTAGAACGGTACTATTTTATTAATAGCTATTAAGCATTAAGATTGAAAGAGTGTGGAGAATTTAACTCCTCTAATAACGATAAACGCAGGAGTAACTCTGGAGCACGTTCTCCCCCGGAAAAAATTTACGAATTATGTTGTTGACTTGTTAGAATGTTTACGTATTTGAAATGATCCATCTTCTGCATCATTATAGTTCAATTTTCTTCACTTTAAAGTAACAAACAAATATAGTGTGTGAGCAATCAAGCACGTACGTCGCAAACTTAGTAAAGGCGTCAGTGTCATAAAAGGTTACATGAAATTACTACTCGCCTTATGAAGATTGACAGTAATATATCATCATCATTCCGATGGCGAAACCGAATGTCGTATCAAAATTTCACAAACATAATAAGCATTCCACCTTGGTAACTGCTCCATGGACCTAACGGATAGAAACTGTCTTTCTATGTGCGTAATGTCTTTTAATCGCATTTGCTACTTTCGCAAAAATTCAAACAAATTGAATTGAAGTATTTTTTCGACGTTTTAAAAATGAAACAGAAAATTACCTACTAGTTATGTGCCCTTAAAAGGCAAATTAAAAATATTACGAAGTGAACTCGTTTCACCTACTAAAAGAAGTTTCGTCACCTCACTTTGAAGTTTTGCGTTTACAAAAAGCATCAAATTGATTGGGTAGTTTTTTGTCAAACAAATTTCATTTTTATCACTAATTCTTTAATTAAGTAGGTTAAGTTCATTTTTATCCTGTTTTTTATCCTATGTTTTTGATCAGGTATATTTTGTGGATAATAATGCGTACGGTGGTGGACCATGACGTATAAAATTCTCTAAAATCCAGCTAACATAAACAGTAAACACTCGCCTACACACTGTGTCCAAGATAAGGAAGTCAGGGGGACCTTAGAAACCATAGAAGATACGACGATGGTAAAATTAGAAAGAAGTTGCGCAATTAAAGGATTCCTATGATGTTAAAAAGAAAACCTCAAAAATCTGATTACTTTCGAAGATATCCCAGAAAAACCGAAATTTGCCGATTTTGTTATTGTTTTGTTTTTTGTTTTTACAATAAAGTTAAAAACACTTTCCTATTGTCACTTATTGAGCTTTACAAGAGAAAGTTTCAATACAACGTTTCGTTTCGAAGAAATCATCATCAAGTTTATTTTTATATGGTCGCAAAAAAGTACCTACATACTGTATTGAGTAGCATTGTTTCATACGAATACAAAACGATTGATGATGATTTTCATAAAAAACAAAAGAAAAAAACCAGAAAAAATCAACCAACGTCAGCAAGTTTACGATGGGCGCAGCATATACATAGATGAAGAAAAACGTTTTGAATGCTGCCACACTTCAAAGGAGAACAAATGGGGCCAACAAGTGTCAAGACCATGACAACTGCTGCAAAAAATTATTTTCGTGAAAACATTAAGCCCGTGAGAAAAAAGGACCTCCTGTCGATGATTATGTGGCAAGTGCAATGGAAGAGATATACAATTTTGTCAATTACAAAAATGACTGTCAGTATTCCCGGGATGAGGTAATGAACGGAGTAACTGGGGAAAAACCATAGATAAGAACAAAGATAAGCTGAAGGAGACATGTGGTATCGTTTACCTAATAATCACCCAGATGCACTCCCAGCATAAGACTGTGCTTTGCTTTCGGGAAGTGGGTCACACAATTTTGAACGCATCGTGGTATGATTCCAGTTCGATGGGGTAGAACTGAAGAAGAAGAATGCTTGAGAGTTATTCTAACTGCAGCTGCTATAATAAAAAAAGGCGTACAAGGTCAAGCTTCCGACACTAGTCGCTAAATCACCATTTTTTTTTAATGTTTGTCTTCTCGGCTCCATCACTCCGATTAGAACCTTTTGCTACAAGTCACAGTTATTGAGATACAAACGCGAAACTAGAAAAGGGTTTATAAATGACCTCCCTCCCTCGAGCTCACCCCCCACACATAAGGACTTTCACTTATTTCCATACAAATTTAAATAACCTGAAAGAATAAAAAAAAGTAAAGAGGCAACACTGAACTGGAAGTATTTTTTCAAAATTTTCCCATAGTGTTGCATATATCTGTGAACGCAGAGCTGGCGGAACTAATTTTTTTGTGACTTACAGTAAGTACATGCAAAAGAAGTGTCCATATATGTATAAATGAACAGTAATTTGTGGGTTGTCCAAGAATTTAGATGTTGAAGCGTAGGTCGTAATCGTAAATAAGCCGTAATCAAGATCAGCCTAATTGCATAAGATACTATAGTTTTAATAAAAGCGTAGAATTCATGAGAGACGTCATTATGTAGTTTAAAAATCAAGGCAGTAATTTGTTGTTTCCTAATCCCCGCCATTCCACGCATTTTTTTCCATTTTTGGGATAATTCCAAATCGACCGCTTATAAACAAATGGCGATTCTGTACAGCGTAAAGAATGCTTCAATAAAACGTATACGAAAAGCTTTCGCGAAGCTTTATCTAGGTCAAACTCGTGCTTTTATCTAAAGAATGTGCAAGGAGGCCTTGACGGTGACTGCCTTTATTACTTAATGGTTGTTGTGATGATGTAATTCAGGAAATGAAGTCTTACTTTAATTCCTTATTAAAATTTCCAGCTCGTCTTGCTGTTAGAACATATTTGAAAATACTCTGCCACGGCATACCTAGTTCATTTATTACTCCTAGCAATGTGTGTGTTCTAGTCGGTTTCCTTGTATAGAGTGGACTAAAATATAGACAGGATGGAAATTAGATATAGTTCATTAAAAGTTTTTGCGCTATTACAAACTTTTCTGGTTCAACTTATAGCGGCACAAAACGCAACAAGTAAGTATTGCAGTCTACTTCGAAAGTAACTCATACAATTTTAGCGACGACGAATAACTACACAACTTCTAATAATCCTACCGGAACATGCTTCACCGAGGCTTGCATTCAGGCATCGCAGGATGTACAAAGATATATTGATCCCGAAGTAAATCCCTGTAAAGATTTTTACCAGTTTAGTTGTGGTAACTTCATTAAGGGCACGCGCTTAATTCGGGAACCAATAGTCACAATTGAGACACTCATACGGGATGATTTCGACAGTCACATTCAGGATATCGTTCAAGCACCTCGAAGTTGGAACGATTCAAAAACCATAAAAATGGCAAAGTCTCTTTTTAGCACTTGCATGAATCCGAGTGCCGTTGAAAATGGTGTCGATTTTTTAAAGAACTCTCTAAATGAAATTGGAGGATGGGCAGTTCTTGATGGTGAATTGTGGCGAAAGGAGTTTTTTAATTGGAAGCGGGCAGAGTACAACTTGAGGAGGTTGGGTTTCAAGTTCGAACATCTAATTAAACTACGAATTATACCCGACGAAAGGAGACCGAGTAAACGAATAATCCAGGTCAGTAAAGATACCTTTTTGATTGCAGTTCGATGTTAATGTATCGTAGTATGCAAGTCCCGTGAACCCTTTAATTGGTTTGGATCAAGAGGAAGAACATCAATTGTACGAAGATATGGTGAAGGTTGCTGTCACTTTCGGTGCAAAAGAAGGGGTGGCGAGAACCGATTATAAAAGTGTCATTAACTTTTTACATAGTCTTCTACCGGTACCCATCAGCACTTTTTTGGCCTACTCACAGATGAATTTTACAGGAAGAGTCTCATGGTAAAGATTACTTGAATAGGTTCGACGATCTCACCATTTCGGAGCTTCATCACAAATTTCGAGACATTCCCTGGCTCGAATACACTCAGTACGTATTTTTACCAGTTCAAAGCATCAAGTTGGACCAAATAGTTTCTCTAACTGACACACCGTACTTCCTACGACTACAAAAGGTCTTAAGCAAGGTCCCTAAGCGGTAAGTAAAATATGTAACTATGAACGCTACACACAAACCCGTTTTAGGGTGTTAAATAACTATCTCGCGTGGAGAATTATAATGGAATCCAGCAACATTCTCACTCAGGATATCACAGACTTGGGGCAGAATTTTTATAGGGCTACTCATAAAGATAGTCGCCTAACTCGTACAGTGCCGCGCCCCACTTTCTGTTCCGCGCTCGTGGAAACAATGTAAGCCTTCTACCGAGCTGCAGAGATAATAAGCGAACAATTTCAGTTTTTCTTTGCCGATTCATGCGAGTTACATCAGTAGACACGTAACCCAAGCTATTAAGGATGACGTAACGTCAATACTGAAAAGTATCATTGAACAGTTTAAAAGTGAAATTATAGAACTGAAATGGATGGATGATGAGACCAGATCTCTAGCGTTAGAACGGCTGTCAACCATGAAAACTTATGTGGTTTTTCCGGGGAAATTATCGAACTCGAAAAGCGTTGATAACACATACTTTGAGGTAAATAGAAGCGCTACTACTCAAATTGTGCCTGACTACAATTTTTAGTACGATTTACCCGAAGACAATTTGTTAGACGCAGTACTAACTGCAAGTTTTCACGCAACTAACGCTCGATTTAAGGATTTGCACGAGCCGATTGACAAGGAAGTTAAACATGAGCATGGGAAGAAATTTAGCCGATACGCGTATATCTACTACGAGCCCAGTGATAATTCAATAAGTAGACATAAAATAACAGCCCTTAAGCAAACTGTCGTGATCTGTTTTTAGCAATCCCAGCTCGGATACTTCAAAGCGTTCTTTACGACATAGACCGACCACGCTATTACAACTATGGTAATTTAGGGGCTATGATCGGCCACCAACTTTACCACGCCATCTTTGAAAGAACACCAAGCCGTTACGAGTCGAGATATTACCACTGGATGTCCGCCAAGACGCAGTCCGGTTTCCAAAAAAGGCTAGCTTGCGTAGAACGCGATTACGCACAATATCTCGTTCCCGAGACCCAGAAATACGTGAGATTCCTTAAACTATTCGCAATTGTCTTACAGTTTCGTTTCAGTTAAACTCATCTAACAGCATGTACGAAGATATCGCCGATTTGGCGGGTGTTAAGCTGGCATACGACGCTTACAGTAAATGGTTGGAACAGAATGATGTCGAATTAAAATTGCCAAAGCTTAATTACACAAACAAACAATTATTTTGGATGGCGTCTGCGATGAGATTTTGCTTAAAAGCAACGCCGGATGCAATTGAAAATTTAATTGAGTATAAATGCGAATCGCTTATCCGATATAAAGTGTTAGGTGCACCTAGAAACATCGGGAATTTTTTCAAAGATTTTAATTGCCCTTGGTATTTGTTTATTGAGCACAGCAAGTGCAACGTTTTTTAATAACTAACTATATGAATATTTTTTACTCTAGAATAAATGAAATAGTATTATGTGTTTTTGTAACAAATTATTGTTTTAACTTTCAACTGTTTACTTACGACTCATTCGCTTTACTGTTTGATACTAATGTGAAGGGTGGCTAATGCTGCGCCATTATTTTAGTTGCAACAACAAACCAGAAACAATTTCTGGCGCTTCAGTGTCGGAAAAGTACTTCCCTGCTGTAGCGAACCCGATATCATTGAATATCCAACTCCAATGCCGATATGATATACAGGGTGGCCATTTGAAAACGAAACAGAGCCTATTTTGGGGACCTCAAAACATTTACGAAAAAATCCTCGGGCCCGTCAATTTTTGATCCAAGGAGGAACCATTTTTTTGCTAGTTTCACCCACCCTGGGGGCAAAGCCATAGCGGGGGTGACAAGTGCCCCCAACATTTTAAATCGAATGGGGCGACTCACTCGACTAGTGATACCTTATTTTGAAGGTATTTTTATGCATAGAATGGGAAAATTAACATTTGCATACTGCACAATATTGGTAAATTATTCTACTGAGTAAACAAAATTTCAACTACTAAATTTCGAGAAACCTGAAACCCAATATGTTTCCAATTCAAATCGTCAACCATCTTTCAAACAACAAAACAATTGCATTTAATTAATTAATATTAATAATTGACAAATTACGAGATTAATTATAAATTTGAAAAGTAAGAGTTGTAACAACTGTTTGATTACATGACATAGTCTCGACAACGTTCTGGAGGACGGCGAGAAGGTTTTGAAAACGCCAATGTGAAAAGTTGCCGCGAGTTCAAAAAAAATGTCCAATAGAGAAAGAGAGGCCTGGAAAGATTACACTGGGGAACAGTAATTTTGCGGCATGGCAGATCGAAGTCAATTTTGTATCAGACTAGTGTGCTGAATACTGGAAAAATATCAGATTTGTAAAATTGGCTCCAGTTTTTGAGATAAAAACTATTAACTATTTAAATCAAAAATTTTAGTAAAAATACCAATTTGCACTGAAAAAATACTTTTATTAAGTTGATCTTTAGGAATGAAACAAAAACAAATATATCTATGCAGTTCACTGACGAAAGTTAAAAAAAATCACAAAAAACTTTTTCTGTAGGCTTTTCTGCCATGGTTCTGATCAAGACAATCCCTTACTAAGGTCCAGCAGTAGTCTGCCATCATGTGGCGGTCCCATCGACCTTGGTATCTTTCTTCCATGACCCTAATGTCCTAGTGGAACCGTTCTCCTTGTTCCTCGTTTTAATCGCCCACATTATCCGGGAATCTATCTAAATGACAATGCACTTTAATGCTCATATTAGCTCCTAATTTGTTAAAATTTTGAAGCATTTTAGTGACTAGTTTTGCATAGTCTGGAGCTTTATGATTCCCTAAGAAATTTTTGATTACTAAAACAAAGCTTAACCATGCCTCAGATTCAATTTGTGTCATATAGTTCACGAATTCAGTATCTTTTATAAGTGTTCGGATTTGGGGTCCATCGAAGATGCCCGCTTTCAACTTTTACATACTTAGAGCTGGAAATGTTTTACACACATACTTAAAACAGTCACCCGTCTTATCAAGGGCTTTGATGAACTGTTTCATTAGCCCGAGCTTGATGTGAAGTGGTGGAAAAAGGATAATTTTTCGGTTTAGCATTGGTTCATGAATCACATTTGATTTTCCTACCTCCATATTTTCGCGCAAAGGCCAATTCTTTTTACTCCAATGCAAATAAGACGAACTGATAATTTCGGTCTAATAGCTGATCAATGAAATATTTACTACTAAATACATGAATAGATAACCAAACTTAGATGGAAATATTCAAATAAATACAACTTTAGAAGGGTAGTTTAAAATTTTGCATTGATTTATTACGTTTCGTTTATCCCAAGAACCAGAATCAATCCAAAAAAACTAAATGCATATAGTGTATATCAAATACCAGTGTTTATAAAATTCATTAATAAAATTAGTGCCGCAGACATTTTTATTTTTTTTGTTCCCGCTGTGTTATATAATTATAAAAGTGGGCGATGAAATTCTACCAATTAAAGATGATGTGAAAGTTCTTGGGTTAGAAATTGATTCCAAGTTGAGATTTAAATCACTTGTTTCAAATAGGATAAGAAAAGCGTACTCAAATTTAAAATTAATTTTTAATCAACGTTCTATACTTAATCAACAAATGAAAATTTCGTTTTGTAACTCACTTGTCCTGTCACAGTTTGTGTATTGTGCTAATGTGTACGGACCATGTTTGGATACTTATGATTCCAATAGAATCCAAAAAATTCAAAATTCCTGTTTGAGACTAATTTATGGAATAAGAAAGCATCATCATATATCACACAAATTGAAACTCGGTGTTACGTCGTTTTTCAGAAATGAGTTTTTGATTAAGGTTTGAAAGAATTGCGTCCTTGAATGTCTCTTTAGCAATAGATGAACTGGTGATGACGTCAGTACAAATCTAGTTAATGACCTGATCTCAAGGGTTGATTCAGAGTTGATTGTGATGTAGGATAAGTAACTCTAGAGAGGGAGTCAACATGTATGACAATGTTTCAATGTTTTTTGTTGATAATTGAAGACTCTCATAAGCGATTGAAACTGTGCTTGATCCATTTTGAATTGAACCGGAAATATCGATATAGGTAAGTATGTAAATATTGCTTACCCGGACAAGAAAACATCACTTCAACCTCGTCGCCAGTATTGTGTTTTTTTAGGTTCTATACCACTTAACATGACATATCTCTCTATTTAGAAACAGTAGACCAATAGTAAACGGTACATGTACAAAATGCAATTTTAAATTATAGTCCAATCAAATTAGCTCTAAAAGTAGTATAAACTGGATGTTGTCATTTCACCGAACGAAACCAAACGTATTCTATGTAAAAAAATCCGTTGAATCGGAAAATCATAGTCCCCCCGGCCGGAAACGCCCGGAACATATTGTTATAAACAAAAAACGAAGAAAAAATGGGAAAATGTCGTGTTTTTTCACATTTGTCTGCCAATATCTCGTTAACTATTGCCCTGTGGGAAAACATGAATAGAAATGAACTTGTTTAGAATAAAATTTTCTATAAGATACAGTTGTTCCGGAACGCTCATCTTCAACTGTTATTGTTTTTTATGGAAAAATGTAAAAACAGTAATCGCTAAAATTAACACTGTGTTATTACTAAGTAAAATTCATTCGATCTTTTTGAAAATCGGTATTTAGTAACTACTTTTGATAACAAAACAATATAACAAACCAGATCACCGTAGGTTTCATACTCATTGTTTAATTAAATAAACAAGTAGAAAAAGAGATGCTTTGTCTTTCAAACTGGAGGAGTACAAGAGTGTTCTCAATTTTTTTATACATAGTTTAACCCTTAAACAATCTTTTCCAATAATTGTCCCGATGATTCCTGCAAATCGACGGACTGTGCAATTTTTTTTTCAAAATTCGAAGAATAACTCCCGAAATATAACAAATAAATATAACAAATATAACTCTATCATACACGAATGTAAAGCTCTCGGAAAGCCGTACATTAATACGTCCAAATCCGATTAATAGTCGCACCGATCGATTCTTTACAGCGTGAACTGTTTGTCATATTGTTTTGTTATGAAAAGAAGTTACTAAATACGGATTTTTAAAAAGATCGGATGAATTTTACTTAGTAATAACAAAGTGTTAATTTTCGAGATTACTTTTTTACATTTTTCCATAAATAACAATAACAGTTGAAGATGGGCGTTCCGAACCAACTGTATCTTATAGAAAATTTTATTCTAAACAAGTTCATTTCTATTCATTTTTTCCCTCCGAGCAATAGTTAACGAGATATTCGAAGTGAAAAAACACGACATTTTCCCATTTTTTCTTCATTTTTTGTTTATAACAATATGTTCCGGGCGTTTCCGGCCAGGGGGACTATGATTTTCGGATTCAGCGAATTTTTTTACATAGGATGCGCTTGGTGTCGTTGAGTGAAGTGACAACATCCAGCCCAAACCGTAATTTGACTGGACTATTAATAGAACATAATACAGAGTGTACCTTAGGTTTCTTGATTTGCAGAAAGTAGTGGTCGATTCTTTTCAGGAATTTTCAGAAGTAATTTTTTTGAAGTAATTTTAATATTCCAAAAGGAATCGACCCGTTAAAATTATTTGCATGAAACCAATTTTGTATCCATATTTATTGATAAGAATCGAATCCAAACAAGAGATTTTTGGTTATTTTGTTTCATTGATTAGAAATTTGCAATTTTAGTGATACAATTCCTTTGGTTGGATTAAAATTTTGTTTAGCATTCAGAGGTGAGGGAGGATCAAATTATCATTTACACGTTATCACGAGACAAGTATTGCATTTTTTGTATTTATTTTTCTAAGCCAAAGCGATATTTCAAGTCCAAGACTTGAAAAGTAAACCTTGATCGCTTTTGTTTCGACTATATTCAATCAACAAAGTTCACGTGCGTATTCATTTGAGTTCAATCGAACCAGAGAATTAAGATTTTGAATTTCAGATTTTCAGAGGAGATAAAGGGTCAAACTTCCACAAGGTATGGGGTATAAAAACACTTTTATTATACTGAGATGGCCGTGGGTTAAATAAAAGTTAATTGTCATATTAACATTTTTTGCCGGTGCCGTAGAGGTTAATTTTAATTTATGCAAGTGATGTTTTCGACCCTTACACGCGCCCGTTACATCCATTTTGTTTTATGTTGTACCGAGTGGGTCACAAGCTTCGTAATAATTTCAGTCTCTTTTTTCGACATTTTGATGGATTTCGTCAACTGTAAGGCCAGTTTCTTTCCAAAAGTTTTGAGGTTAATTTTAAATTTTCCCACGCGTCTAAGATCTCACATCACCACTTTATTTAATGACCCTTTCTGTTGGTAAATACAGGATAGCTCCTGTTAAATAAGGATCAGTTTTAGTCTCAACTTCATGTAGATTTGCATAATTTATAGTTTAATTAAGATTTCTTAATTTGGCCATGCTAGAGCTTTTGGTTTGGATCGAACTCACAATGAGTGAGAAACTGCCACGGTCTTGTATCTTGATTACTGATCTCACTGCAGCCCCCTCTATCTTTTCCTGATTATCATTGAACTAGTTTAGAAGAAATCTACACGCTAATACTGATACACATTAAACTGCAGTAAGCATTCCATCATCCGACAAGACTATTAATTATAAATGCAAGAGAGGGATAAAATAAAATGAAAAATAAAAAAAATAAGTTTTCAGGATAAATTGGCCTAGAAATTATTTGGAAATCCAAACAGAAACTGTGTTTTCAAACTTTGAACCAATAATAGCTGCAGGGGCAAGCAATGCATCCCTCATTCCTCTATGAGTTTAATTTTGAAACTCAACATGCTTCTGTTGCTTTATTCTTGTTGTAACAGTAGCACTACCCTTGCAACAACTCAAACATAAAATTGGATTTGATTTTGGTGTAATGTAGTCTAGTGTTAATATTGTTTATTGTCTGATGGGTATAATTACTTTCATTCTCCTATAATAATTATATTCGATAGACACATTTCCAATATTGAAATCAATTCTTTGTATTATTCGTGGAATAATTCTATAAATTTAATCATATTACCACGTGTTACAATATCTCAATTATAACCGTAACTGTCCTGGTTTTAGTACCCGGATTTGCTGCAAATGATCGATATAACCAATTAACAGTGTGTGCTTCAATCTATTGTTAATGACATTGCATTGTACAGGTTTTGATGGCGTAAAGCGTATCTAAATAATTCCGAAGAGATAACTACTCGTATATGCTTTTGGGGAACATATTAATTATAGCTGTTTATTATATATAACGTATGTATGCTTTTAGCATACAAGTTTTAAAATAAAGAAAGCTTTTCATTAAACGAAAATAATAAAAAAAACTGCAGCGCTCTCAATATCTATTCAAATAGGGTGGAAGTTGGGAAACTAAAGTGGAACTTAGTGCTGTATTCGAAATAAAATCGTTTAGCATTTCCATTGAAGAATTGCATAAATTCCAACAGAAATTCGACAATTAGTAGGAAGCGTCCGTGTTAGGTAGGGTCGAAAATTTGTAAGATAACAAAAGTTAATGGATTAATGAAAAAGTGGTTCTGAAATCTACGCGCCTTTTAGTACGCATAATTAGCTTCCCTGGATTAAAAGGGTGGATGCTCACACAATTATCTTCCTTTGGTTTTCGCCAGTTATAAATTAGAAATTTATTTCCAAGGCAACTACGGGATTAATCATAAGTGTCTGCAATTGTACCAAATGCGTGAGAGGAATAGGTCCTAATAACGTTCACGGTCAATTCCCTGCCGGAAATATCCTGCCCGTCAATTGTGAATTGTCCACCGGAAAATTGCTCGCCTGGTAAAAATCCCGCGCGGTGAAATGTTCGCTGGTCAAATACCCGCCGTGATAAACTCCTGTTGGTCAATTTCTTGCCGACTACCTACCGTAGTGAATAAATAAATTCTAATATATGTATGGAAAGAAATCGCTATAATAATAATAAATTTGTTGTCCGAATACATATGGATGCTTATAAGCATTGTAAATTACACAATTAAAAATTCAAACAGTAATTGAACATGAATTTGGTAGAAGTGACGGTCTGTTGCCTTACATTCTACTTCAAATCTACTCGATTTCATACCGAGATTTAACACAAATTTGCTGTTCTTTATTTTATTTCTTATTGTATCGTTTTATTGTTATCCTCGTACTCAGTCATGCAATTTTGAATTCTAATATCACAGTATGTACTTTTTTGTGGTGATCCATCTCTGCCTTGAATGAATTGGGTAATCACTAGGGCCATGTTTAATATCGAGAATATCATCTCAATATTATTGAGTATCATCTGGGTGCAAAGCGGCCTCACTTCGAAAATTGTTTATGGTCTGGAACTCCAGTGACAATGACTACCGACTGTTACGTCAATAGTCGTTTATTTTACATACTAAACAGTTTATTATACATATTATTTAGAGATCCGAAAAAATCGAGCACTTTTAAAAACACACACAAGGTATACTATACCGCTTCACCCAGGACCTCGACACTGAAGAGCCGCAGTTGGTAGTTCCGCAGCAGGAAATATTCTAAGTACTGTACGAAGTCTACGATCTTTCCACAGATGGACATTACGTAGGCGACCTGGCGTACCAGAAAATAGCCACCAGGTATTATCGAACCGACATGAAAAGACAAATAGCGGACTATGTCAAAAACTGCCAACACTGCCAACGATACAAAGCGAGTAACCAAAAAGTAGCAGCGAAACGTGTGCGGAAGTACTCATTCAGAAGTTTTCCTCCGATATGGAATGCCACGACGATTACGCAGCGATAATGGTACCCAATTCGTTAGCAACACGATGCAGCAGGTCAGCCATTGCTTGAGGATACCGCAGTCCCTCAAGCCCGTGTAGGCAAACCCCGTAGAAAGTAAATACCGTGAGCTAAAATCACAACTAGCAATAGTGGTAAAAGACCATACCAATTGGTCAAAGAAACTATCGATGATCAGGTTCACCATGAACACTACGAAATACCAAACCACTGCCACATATCAAGGGGAAGAGACCTAAGAACTGCCAGCGATTACATCCCCCGAGATCACTCCATACCTCCTAAACATAGCAGATTTTCTCAAAAAAGCTCGGCAGCACTACGAGAGTGCCAAAGAGAAGGGGAAAAAGTATGCAGATAGCCAACGAAAAAACACTCCCGCTTAGAAGGCCTAGTGTGGCTTACCCTACACCCATTAAATAACCAAAAGAAAGGATTCAGTGTCAAGCTTGCCCCAAAAAAATATGGACCTTATCGAATCCTACCTTTCTCAACCAACCGCATCTTCTCATTGGATCGTTTGTGATCAGAGGGTTTTGACTTCCTTCGGCGAATAGAATTTTCTTTTTTTGCTTAGGTGGCTGTCTCGTTTAAATACTGTTTTACCTAAGTACGAAACATTTTTTTTCTGTTAATATGTATATAGTTTGATATTAGTGTGTGTAAATAAAGTTAATTTGCCCACCAGTGTAATATCTGCCGTACATAACCCCGCAACAGGATTAATTTACTGAGATGAAGTAGTGTACGTCCAAAGAATCTGTGAATGTAACCTGAAGAACCTTTTTTGGGTTAATTTCGTCCCCAGAACTTCCCAGAATACCACTGCATATCAGAATTGCAGTTTTTTGGCATAAATATTTATGTGAATAAGGAAAAAATGAACGTAAGCATGCAGTACAAAGGCATCTTTATCGTTGCTTTCTATGACAAGAGCGACATAGTGCAGCAAAACTTATGATTTCTACCTGATGCCATAAACTAAAAACAGGAACAGCAGTAAGAGTGTAAAAGGGGAGTACTATTCGAAAGCATACACACGAAAGTTTTGTAAACTACAAGTACACTTAAAATATTATGTATTCAACTCAATTAATCAATAGCAAATGAAAAGGAATTACCTTACAATACGTATTGTGCTTAAATTTCGTTAGCAAATACTTACTTACCAATCTTGCATATTTTGAATATTATTTGAATAAATTATCTACGTTCTGAAACGAGTCGTTGAGGTATTTTGACATTATGTGCCCAGTCGTATTACTACCTAACATTAACAAAAATAGAAATAGTTCGGCTAGGAATTCATAAATGGTTTTCATTGGATTTCTTATTGCTTGTTTATTAGGATGGACACGTTAGTAAACGTCCTAAAATGTTAGTGTTAGAACAACAAATAAGTTTTTGAAAATTATGGAAACTTAAGAGACGTACAAGTGCAGGTATAACCAAACAATTGTGAATCATTGTATGTTTGCAGTGTTTCGTAAAAGCCTGCAATCAATAAGTTATTAATGGTTATAGAGTGTTAGACCGGACTGCTGTTTTATGCTTAAAATGTCGGTCTGTACCGTTGACGGCATATAAAATTTTGATGCTACAAATGACCCACCAATAGGCGACAAACTATCAAATTAGAATTACTCTTTAGTTCTAATTCATTTTAGGAATTTAAAGAGGATCATTTTATATTAGGAGACCAGCATTAAAACTGCATAATAGGAGGGACTTTCCAACAATGATCTTCGTTGCGATTAAATACATAACATGCTTAATACCTACCCTTATGTCAGTTGAATTACTCACCTTTCATATTGTATTCACGGTAACATAAAAAAGCAGCAATGAAACTCAGGCTTCCAAGGAATTTATTATAAAGTAGAGCGAGGAGGAAATTGAAATAAATGTACATTACAGCCCAAACAAGATGATTAGGTTTTTTGTATGATTCTGTACAAACTGTACATATATCTTTAGTAAATAAGAAGTCGAGTGTTGGAAATAAATTGATAAATTTGGAAGAAAACGGTCTTTACGTTAAAAGACCTTGCAGTTAATTGGCAAGCTTATGTAGTTTTTTGTACGACAAAAAACGGTTTTACTCATCCAAACCTTTCACTGAGTGAAATATAATTTTCTTAATAATTGTTATTTATATTCTTTGCTGTTTAAGTTCAACTTTGTCACGTGCGCGAAATACTTTTTTTTTACTGTTGACGACTACGCGCACGTTGTCAAGAGCAACCTTACTTTATTTATTTATTAATTAACCGTTTAAAAATCTAGTACTTCGCGTTTCGAAATTCGTCAGAAAATGACAGGTTTTTTTGACAGTTGTAGAAAAAGATTACTTCAATTACCTATGGTAAGGAACTATTGATTCCAGATCTTTTATTCATTGGGACATAAATAAAGCGCCTTTACCGAGTGCGATTAGTTGCACTGTTTCCAGATTGGCTGGAGTGTCTCCTGTAAACTGTATCGGTGCGAAAATGTGATTTGGAACAACGAACAAATTAAATATGCGTATTAAATTATTAATGTTCAGAACTCGTATAACTAAACTATTTCGTGTATTAATCCAGTAGATTACCACCTAAACAAATAGGGAAATGATTCCAGTAACACTTTCTTCCAATCTCAGCTTTCTAGGTTCGGGGATCGTCTACGTTACTGGGTGTTAAGTTGCCCGCGATTAACAGGAAGAACGAAAGATATATTGGTACAATATATTTTTAAATAAAACTACATTTAAGTAACCTGGTGGACGTTACGCTCACCATATCTCACATTTCTTATGCGAATTCATATTTGATTCTGCCGGACAATGGAAATCTTTGGAGAAATGCTTTGAATTTTGCAAAGATCCCAACACTCTAAATCGTTTAAGGGACTGATAACTATGCTTCACAGCCCTTTCGATGGTTTCAGGTGAACCCTTTGAGCAAAACCTTATCGCTGACGATATCCAGAATAGTTGTTTCGGCGTGTAATCGAGTTTGGGTAATTTTTTTTCTTTACCATTGCGATCGATCCATTCTTTATACGCTTTGTATGCAAGTTGAACGCCAGCAATGTCTGCGATGTCCTCTTGCTTTGTATTCGTTGAGTTAACCTAAAACACTTCGTTAGTTTCTGCTTGAACACATTGGTATTTTTACATGTCGCTCAATTTCCGGTACGTAGAAGCGTTCATAGCTTTCCGCTACGCAATCCAATTTTTTCTGGTACTCGCTGCGCGATTCTGGTGACATCCAGTGGTAGTATTCAGATTCTTGTCGAATAGGGGAACCTTCAAAGACGGAGTGGAATATTTGGTGACCAATAAAGGAGCCCAAACTTCCGTAGTTTAGGTACTTGGGTCGATCTTCATTATATACAATATCTTGTAACATTCGATGTGGAATAGCTAGAACAAAGGTGTGAGTCACCGGTATTTTTACCTCGACGCTTACTTATCGAATTATCGCTGGCTAAGTAATAAACGATACC
Organism: Photinus pyralis; assembly: GCF_008802855.1. NCBI lineage: Eukaryota > Metazoa > Arthropoda > Insecta > Coleoptera > Lampyridae > Photinus > Photinus pyralis. Next base: position 1,482,322 of record NW_022170510.1, read on the forward strand.
GTAAGTTGTGTACTTTTCGTTAATTTCGCCTCCATTAGCTTCCACTTCGTTGTCACCTTTGTTGAGTTTACTAAAGTACGAGTTTACTTTATGGTAGTTCACGCTTAACAGAGACGCTAGTAGGTTGTCATCAGAAATTTGGTACTACAGTTTTTGTGTATCACTGAAAGTTTTATGTTAGGAACTTACCCCCAAGTAACGCTCTTCAATTTGATCGGCGTCTAGCATGGCATCAGGATAGGCCACGTAGCTTGTGATGTTGACTACTCTGTCAATTGCGCTAATTCGTGTCTCGTCATCCATCCCATGTAACTCATTAATTTCCTCCACGAATTCCTTCACGATATTTTCTAATATATCCGCAGCGTCATCTCTGGTTGCCTGTGAAACGAATCTTTGTACGTACGCTGCTTGCAGTGAGAGTGAAAATCTGAAACGTTCTTTAATTATCTGCAGTCTAAGGTAGTAATATTTACATTGTTTCCACAATTCCTGAGCACATCTTATTAATCGGAGAAAGAGTAGGTACAGTTACTTGCTTATTTAGTTCTTTGTAAAACTTTCGCGAAATCTCCGCCAGGTCGTTGGTAAGGATATTACTGTGTTCAATTATCAATCTCCACGCTATGAAATTGTTCAAGGTTCTAGAAATTATATAGGAACATTACAATTAAAAAACTACTGATAGTACCGTTCTGATGTATTTTTAAGTGCAGCCTCTAAGGAGTATAAATACGGCATATCTGTAACTAATATTACTTGGTCTACGTTCATCTTTACGACAGGCTCCAAAAGGTTTTCAAGCAGTTCCGACCATGCCACATCCGAAAATTTCTCTTCCAATTCTGATATCGTTAAATATGCCCTCTTAACATCATCGTCGACAATGGGATCTTCACCTGAATAATTGTCTATACCCTGAAATGTCGCCATATTAATTATAGTATTAATTAATATAGTTATCACCATAAGGTTCTTGATTAAATCAATAACATCCGCGTAATCGCCTCTGGCGGCTTCGGGATCTGCTCCAAATGCAATGGCAATATCCACCATGTAATCGTGTAATAAATCTTCCTCTTCCGGAGTGTGTAAGTTAATATAACTCCACGGATTGCCGATCTAACCTTTGCATTAGAAACTTTTATAAGATATGGAGGTGTAATTTACCTCTAACTGGGCAGTTTCTCCATTTTCCTCACTCACGCTGACTTTAACTAAGTAGTCGTGCGGAAATCCCATTTTTCTCAACAAATAGCTTGCTCCTGCCCAGTGAAAGTAGCTATCATCCCAATCGTCTTCTTCTAAAACCGCCCATCCGCCTATCTGCCGCAATGTATTTTCTATTAGTTTAACACCATTTTCGCTTGAACTGGGATTCATGCAGGCTTCGTGCATCTTCTTGGCCATAATCATTGAGTTGGAATCGTTATGAAGAACAGGCTCTTGCATTATCACTCTTATGCGACTGAGGTAATTATCGCGCATGATTGTTTCTACATTTATTAAAGGTTCATTTTTCAAGTGGACGTTGTTCAGAAATGTACCACATGCGAATTCATAGAAGTCATCGCATGGATTCACATTTTGATCAATGTAGTGCATAATCTCACTCGCCGCTTTTACGCAATCGGGTGTTGTGCATGTGGGAAGTACCCCTGCAATGAAAAATCACACAATCATAGTGTTGGTCGTGCAATTTTAGTTTCGTTAGGGGATTATGAATATGAAATTAACCTTTTTGTCTTAGAATTAACATAAAATCTACCGTTTGGAAAATTTATCTTTGAATGTAGTTGTTAATGAGCAATTATGACTGTATAACATCGCAGAGGGGAATTCGTATCACGATTTTTATTTCGAATTTAATTTTCTTGTTGAAATAAAATTTTTAAAATTCATAAAAGGACAGTAACGCATTTTATGTGGCTTTTAGCAAATTTTCTTAAGTGACACGAGCGCCTATTCGAAGAGCAACGGATTTCTAACGGGAAATGAAATAAAGTATTAAAGAAGTTGGAAATGTACCAAAATTAAAGAGGAAATTACGCATGTTGTTAGTATACATATCCCCTTATATGACTTTCAACATTTGCATAGAGTTATCGCTCAATCTCATTTGATTCAGGTGTGGGTTAAAACGTTTGTGAACTAATCAAGACAGTTTCAGGTAACGTGAGAAAATAGAGAATGGTTAGTTTTAATAATTGTATAAGAATAAGTGTGTGCTATGGAATTTCTATCATTCGTTATACGAATTTTCATTATGTGAATTAGCTGCCCACCTCATCAATTCATCGTAAACAATCGAAATTCGAAACCGTGAGTTGTTCTAGTCGGAGTAGTAAAAACTCCTTACATTTAAAGATGGATACAAAATGGATAACAAAATGGTAATTTCATTATTTTAATTATATAATGCCCAAGTTAAATGCTCACCCTCATAAAATCTGTTTTGGTAGCAAAAAAAATCTAAAGAAACGGGCCTTTTGCATAGTTCACGTTCAAAAGTGCATGTTACCTTTAACTCCATCATATCCTTAAACAAATTAAGATTTAAACTCGAGTCTACGTACTTTTTGCGCTGATAATGGTGCTAAGCATGCATTTTCAATGTGCATCTCTATGAATTACCATCTTTTACGGCCTGATGATGGCTTTTAGCCGAAACATGTCGCAGTTCACATAAATTCAATTACAATTTTATGGGGAAGGTCTTGTAAATAAAATTTTTTCAACTTCGGTTAACATTAACTCGGACTATATTTTCCTGTGAAAAAAATCGAAAAAACACAATGCAAAGTAATTTTTTTAACAAATATTACATTTTTGTCGGAAAAACTAGATGCCCTTATGATATTGCATGCGAAAAATGGGCAGAAAATGGAATCGGAAACGCTGCAAGAAAGCTGACTACATTGCCGAGTCTGCCATTTCATTTAAAAATGTTTCTGAATTGTTGTACTATTTATTTTTGATTGTCTATAAATAAACTCAACTTATGCCTTTTAATTAGAGAGATAATATGGTTCTAGTTTCCCACCCACAAATACCTACCCGCAATCACGTGGAGGTCATTCTCTAATGAAAACGGCGTACCTGAAGAAATGACAGTGAACGATATCTACGGTATTCCGATACTATTTGTTGCAGAAGTTAAAAATATATTGCAGGGATACCTATATTTGCAGCCACTAAAAATGAAAAAAGCCACACCAGTATTTTCTATTTAAAAAATATGTACTTATATGACGCATCCCCGGTAAATCACATACAAGCTTCTTTAATTAGGGTGTGGTTGAATAAAAAGTGTTTTAACGTTCATTAACAAAATTTTATACCGATGTTAATGAGGTGGCCAATTGCATAACTCAATTAGTAGGTATAATTAGTTGATTTCCGGACTAGGTACAAAAAGTCTACCATATTATGTAAAGTTATAGATAGAAGCTTACAATAATAAATTTTGTGCATATTTACTGCGCAGTAAATTGATATAAAAGAAAACAGAATTGTACAAAGGTGTAGGAGTCGTTACACATTATTCAATTTATTTCAATTAGCGCTTTTAGTGGGAGAGATAAAGTGCGTCCTCGATGTTATTGCCGAGATTCTCCTTTTTATCTACCAATGCTACCGAAAGGTATTCTATTTCACTTACGTGAGAAATCTCTAGCCGATAGGCACTCAGAAACACACAATTGTAAAATAACAACACATAACACGTACGGGCCCATGTTTTACTACAATTTCGTACACTACTCGTTCAGCCGTTCAGACTAGAATAACGTCACGGTTAGCACAATTTTGCGAAAGTTTGTGCATTTATATTGAAACTACCGGTCTTTATTAACTTTTCAAAACAAGTTAAAATTTAATTCCATTTCCCGAATTAAGTTATTAAACCATCAATCATGTAATAAAAATGCTCATTATGAAAACCTTCTAATGGTGTTTGACCTAACCAAAACGAATGCCATAATTAATATTCAAGAACTAAAGAAAAACTTTTATAGTTAATAATAATAATATTGTTTCTTGCATTACAGAATCGTAAATAAAATATAACATTCGCCTATTGAGCGTCCCCCACCCTGCCTAATCAAAAATACTCTGACTTAACATACCATAACAATGTTGCAGAACAAACAATAGTGGGAATATACAAATATAAAAATCAAACAGTAATATCACTGATACATGTAAAGCGTATATCTGTGGTCATATTAACTAAATTGCAACGAATTAATCAGTAAACCCAAATATAAATATCTACAAAATACAAGTTGAAGGATATACGCAGATCTGCAAACTAAAATTTCCGTTTTGCATATACTTACATAAGTAACACTTTCTTTCCTAATCACGAGAATGATGGGAAATTTCAACACGTTGTTGCACCCATCAATGCAGTTGAGGGACCACAAAGGTTCCTGTTCGTCAAGGCAATGGGGTTTCTCATTTCTCCGACGAAATTTTTATGTTGACCTTATTTCATTCTAAGCATTTTTAACGGGTCGGTCAGTTATTTGCAAGGTTCATCGAATAAGTGCTTACAATCCATTTTTTTTTTCATAAAACTTTCCCATAGCTGTTATTGAGAGGCAGTACTTGTTCCTTATTGTGGGAGATCTTCGTTAAAATTGGAATATTCCACACTGCTGGGTTACACAATTTACAGTATATAGTTGAGCAATATACACTATAGTTAATAATAATAGTTAATCCGTGGCAGTGTATAACTGTCAGCAAGATGACAATGACCTATTCGTAGACCGGTGAGTGTAGCTTATGGTTCTTGTCTAATTAGTCCTACAGGGTACCGCCCCTTCCCTTCCGTTCGTATTGATTTCACTTTACTATCCCTTTTAGAAAGATTCCAAGTTCCTTTGTACACCTTGTACAATAATGTACATGTCGTCTAAGACCCCAGGAACGTGATCTACTTCCGTATGGTTGCCAGCCAGACGAACTTCCGAAATCCGCTGTTTCATGCCCCACAATTCCTACCTACATATATGGCTAGGTTTTGTTCCTCGGCATTAAGTTGGTGTATTAATGTATATTTAGGTTTGATAGACCATTGTTTCCTGTTTTTTATCATAATTGCGTCTATAAAACTTCACCTCACCTTACTGGGGTTTTATTATTAGCCGAAAGAAAGATTCGTCGCTTTTCTCAAAAGAGATATCGTATAATGCAGAGGTTTTGAACCTTTTAGACACTGCGACTCCCTTTTGAGATTTGAGTATTTTGCCGATCCCCCTAGAATTATAATTTTTTTAAATATATAATAAAAACATCTACAATGGTTGATTCCAAACGAGTTCAAGTATTGCATTAGATGAGTTGAACAAAGTAATGTACAATGTTTTTGTTTCTTAAATAAATTACTGCAACAATAATTGTTTTTGATTTTTCATTTGCATTTCGCGACCCCCTCGAACACATTCTGAGACCCCCCTGAGATTCGCAACCCCCAGCTTGAGATCCACTGGTACAACGGACTGTGTCTAATCGCTTGTCTCATATTTCAGTAAGAGTTAGCAGTTTTCTGTTTTGGTTGATTAGTCATCGCCGATGAGAAAATAAGGCGGATGTGAGACATTCTTTCATGTAAATATGAAGTTTTTATTATAGACTTTTTTGACACTGCTCGCATTCTGAAATGGGTCTTTTAATCTGAGTCATATTTAATAGCACTGATACTTAAATTCATAGAAATCGATTGGTGAAGGTTTGACGTAGTGTTTTTATTCGTTCTTAAGTTAAACGACGAACAGACGGACAGACGGACAAAGCCATCAAATAGAGGGAATCTTTTCAAAAAATTCTTTTAAAAATTAAACATGATATACGCATCGTTTTCGAAGGGTAGGTAACGAATGCGAGACTTAAAATGGAAGTACCATCAATGCATTTTGCACTAAATAGTAACTACACAATGAACGTCCAAATGAGTATTGTAAATAAAGAATGTATAAAAGAACCAGAAATATTTTTTATTATTGTTTTCTTAAGCGATCGATTTCGTTTTTTTTATATGTATACCCATCATCAGGCTATGCCAAAAATTACATGCTAATGCAGACTACAGAGAATAGATAGTAATTACCGTCAGTGAGATTAAATGCCACCTGAGACATCTGGTTATGCGCCCAATTGCTCTACCTGAATGAAGGCTAGCCATCACGGTTAAACCATGACACATTTTCAAAAAGTGGGGTTGAAGCAACTTATAGTTTAAATGTTTTCTGTCTGTTTTTCTGTCAAGTTTCTATATTAAATTGTGCTCCTAGGTAGGTATGCGATAAAATTCGCCGTAAAAAAATATCTTTGCGCCATTCTTGTTTTGTGGTTATCCTTAAATATATTTGGGAGGGGGGGCAATGAACGTAGCCCCTTATAACATCTATCGGTATCTGAATTCAAATTCACCACCTGAATTAAAGCTAGCACTAACGCGGGGAGGGGAGGGGGCTAACTTCACGTATTCAAAAGTTCTTACCGTTCATTGTACGCTCAAATGCGCCTATACAGAAATCTTTGCGCCATTATAGTTTTTTTAGAAAGTTGTTCCCCCTTCACTTTTTGAAAATTTGTCTTTACTTAGCCATGATGGCGTTAGCTTTCATTCAAGTGGCGTAATGGGGACCATAACCAGATCTTTTTATTAATAACTTAAAACCAATTTGTTTTTATTTTAAGTTAATAGTACTGGCACTTACGTTATTTTGATTTTTAGTTTGATGTACTTAATGTAGCCTGTTTTTGGTAATCGTTGTTGGCTGCTAATCTAATAAATAATAACAAAAATAATAATCAATAATAATATGAAAACAAATCTCTAATGGCCGTTTGCACCGACACATTTAAGCCGAGCTTAGCTTAAGCGTAGCTTAAAATCCATGGCAACGATTATTGAGACAATGGTTGCCATGGATTTTAAGCTACGCTTAAGCTAAGCTTGGCTTAAATGTGTCGGTACAAACAGCCATAAGTGAGGGGGCCAAGTTGCCGGACCCCTACATTCTGCTATATCTACCTGCACGGGAAAGTAAAAGAAGTCGGGCACTATAATATTAATACTCTGGTTTGTACTCTAAACAACATAAAAATATATTAAATTACTTATTAACATTTAGTTGTTTCAGTCCAAATCACTAAGCTTTACCACAGTTCGCATTTATTCTCATTATTCATGTAAGAAGTAGAAGAGCACTGGAAATCTCTAGCAAACTCTTCCATATTCCGCAAGGTACCCAAAACCCTAAATCTCTTCAACGAGCTACTGCTGTGAGCAATTGAATTTTCTATTGATTCCACCGTACCCTTCGCACACCATCTCATGGCAGACGCAATCCAAAACAGCTGCTTCGGCGTATAGTCCACACCGGGCAATCGTTTCTCTGCACCATTTTTACTTAGCCAGTCATTGTACGCTTCGTAAGCAAGTTTGACCCCAGCAATGTCGGCGATGTCTTCATTTTGGGTATTCGACGAGTTTAGCTGAAATGTAACTTTGGATTATTGCTTACAACAATCGTTTGCCATTACGTATTCCCTGACTTCTGGAACAAAGTATTTTCCGTAATGCATGGCTACACACGACAATTTTTCTTTGTAACGTAGCATAGTCTGTGTGGAAATAAAATCGTAGTGCTTCGATATTTTCGGTTTTCCGCAGCTTGGGCCCTCGAACACTGTATGAAACAGTTCGTGACCCATAGCAGAACCAAGGGCACCGAAGTTTAGATAATTGGGTCGATCTTCGTCGAAAATGACTCCTTGTAACATCCCGGCTGGTATGGCTGGAACGATAATGTTTTAAATCACGACTTATAGCTATGGTTAGTGGGTACTTATGGTGTTATCGTTGTCATAATATGAACTTTGTGTGTAGGTAGCGTATGCATCGTTCAACTCCTCGTCTTTAGTAACCGGTTCGTGCAGCAACTTGAATCTGTTATTGGTAGCGTAGTAGTCAGCATTTAGTACAGATGCCAGAAAATTGTCCTCTTCCATGTGGTACTAAAAGTAGTGTTATAGTTTAGTGGCATGCTGTAGTATATAATACCCCTTGGTATCGTTGCTCGATTTTGTCAAAGTGCAACAGATCGGCAGGATACCCTATGTAACTTTTGCTACTAAACAACCTTTCCAAAGCCTTTACGCGAGTTTCCTCATCCATCCACTTCAAATTACTAACCACCTCCTTGAACTCGTTTTTTACGTCTTGAAATATTTCGTATGCACGGTCTTTCGCATGGTTTGAAAAGTGCTTTTCAACGTAAGCCGCTTGCAACGGTAATGAAAATCTAAAACATTCCATTAAACCATCTGAAGCCTTTACAGATTAATTCCTACGTATATCCAACTAATTGCGAACATAACTCGTGGCGGGGTGGCACATTCATCACGTGGTTCTTCTCTAATCGCATTGCTTCGTAGTATTTCATAACCACATCACGTATGTCCCTTGTTAAATACATGCTGTGCTGCAGAATGGCTTCCATGGCAATAAAATTTGCTAAAACCCTACGAAAGAAATTTTTGGAGTGCAATTAATGTGTAAAATACCGTTTTGGCGTACGCCTCAAAGCGTTTTGTAGTCGTATGAAGTAAGGAGAATCGGATACGGTTACAATTTGCTCATATGAGATGTTTGGGGCAGGGAACTGTAATCTGTTAATGTATTCTAACCAAGGAACGTCTCTAAATTTATACTGAAGCTCTGATATTGTAAGAGGGTCGTACTTATCGTCCAAGTCCTTGGTTTCTTCAGGGGTCTAAAATTCCAAGTTGTTCAATGCAATATTACTGGCAAACGACCGTTACTATAAACAATGTCTTCATAAAATCGATGACTTCTCTGTACTCATTTCGAGCGCGATTTTTGTCTACTTCGAAGACTTCGGCGATGTCAACGTACAATTCAAACAGTCGCTCCTCTTCATTGCTATCCGTACGGCTCAGTGAACTCCAAGGACTGTGCAACTGTATATAACAATATAGGAAATAAACTGGAAAATAGAAACGGCCCTTACCATTATAATCCTCTTGGAGGGATCATTTTCATCTGGCTTAATGCGCATAACTATAAAAAACTGAAAGCCGTAACCAAGCTCTCTTAATTTGTAAGTCGCAGTTTTCCAATCGAAGTCCTTTTCCTTCCAATTGGAATTTTCTAGCAGCGGCCATCCACCAATTTGTCGTATCGAATCTTTGATTAAGCGCAACCCTTTCTCCTCGATTGCGGTTAAATTCATGCACGCGCGGTAAAGCCTTTTTGCGTTAGCTATTGACCTTGGATCATCATCTTCTTCCGGCTCCTCGATGATTCCTCGTATGCGATCTTGCACCGTATCCTCCATAAAGGTATTTATCGTTTTTACATAGTCGTCATCCAACTGCACGTTATCCATAAAACCTCCACAAGCAAATTCATAGAAGTCTTCGCATGGGTCAACATCGGGATCCATGTGATCTAATAAGTGATTGGTGACATGAACGCAGCTTGCTGAAAGGCATACGTCTGGGGCACCTGCAAAATTTTCCATATTAGTCGTTAATAACCACTAACTACATGTTACGTTGCGTTATTAATTCTCAAAATAGTTTAACTCTCATTAGATTAGATTAGAGGGAATAATGGGATGAGAGGATGTTCTTAGACAGTGCTTAATATTCATAAAAAAATTAACGTACGTGCTTACTTAAGTAACAAAGTTTAGAAAATTGCCATGTAGAATTATATAAAATGAAAAATGTGACCGGAAAGCTATGATGCATTGCCGCATTAATTGGTACAATTAATGTTACATTATGATGATTTCATACCTACTAATGCATAATGTTATTGTCTATTACGCTTCGCATTTACGTTCTCGTATTGTGCCGGATTTACCTTTACTACAATGAGAAACATTTTAGCGTTGAAGCTACCTGTATAAATTGTCTGATATATGCAATATTCTAATGCATTACATTTGCTGTCTGCCGTTAAGAGTTTGATGATTGAATTTAAACGTGAAACTTATTGCAAGTATACAAATTGATTTGCGTAAGTAATGCAGTAGTCAAACAAATAAAGGTAGCAATTAATGCCTGTAAGGCGTGAATTGTAAATTGCGATTGCATTTGAAACGACCTAAACTGAAATTAAACAAAAATTAGTAAAAGCCATTTGGTTAGGATGGGGTTAACGGTGAGAAAATAGACTCCAGAAAGGTGCTTCCTTTGGTTTTTACGAAGAAAACGGCGCTGCGCTGAATAATTCAAAAATACATTTTCCTTCTCAGTCAAAACAACATGTTTCTACCTAAGGCAACCTTTCTGTAACATTGGAAAAGGGGCTGTAACCTTTTTCTTCGTCGCGCAGTAAAGTAGTTTGAAGTAATTATTGTTACTGATTCGAATTAAATTCCTTTTGCATTGGAGAATGAAGCAATATTTGCAGCTGTGAGTAATTACACTGAATCGTTCATCTCTCTACATCATTGTTTCCTATAGACAGAAGTTGGTCAGTTACCGGGATTTAAATTAAACAGCGAAATTGTGAGATTACGGTTCGACTGATGTTTTCCACAACGCTTTCAGAAGCGAATTAAAGTTTCCTTCTAACCTAATACTTTTTATTACCATTATGTTTGTGCATAATTTTTATTTTTACCATTTCGAAGTTTTGACTGTTGATGACAAAACTTTCTACTCCTTAGCACTGCATTTTAATTTTGTAGATGTAGTGCAACATTGCTACTTCTACTCCGAGAAGGCATGTTTCTGTGCGTAATTCTGCTCTAAAAGACAGTTTTGGCAGTATTTTCTGTTTCGAAAGATTAGTGAACATCGCGCGGTTTCACTAAACATGGCAATAGAGCAAAAGTTATCCACGAAAAAATGGCCCAGGTGTACAACGGTACCATAGAGTAGAAGGATTTCGGGACTTGAAGTCAATATCTCTTCGCACAGTATTGGTGCCTTGAGGTGGTTGTGGAACTTGAGTGTTTGGGTATTCAAGGGAGCATGTAACGTCAGACTCGGCACTCATGACTGTCCCAAGTGAGAATCCAGGCTAAAGACAACAAGTGGGAACGTCCTAGGGTACACTTCAAACTCTACATGATTCCACTGAAGTATGACCGCCCAAGCTGCCAAGGCAAACATACGCTTCACGGTAAAGCAGGATTTTGCCCTTGTTTAAGAACTCTGGGTTGTTAAATCAAAGATTTCTGGCTTGGAGGTACAAAAAGAACCGTTGTTTTTGATACACAACAGGAAAACCCTAGGACATGTATCTATGTTCCTATCCTGTACACTGCCTTTTTTGAGGCCCCAAAAAAATTGTCTCAGAACGACCGGAAAAAAACAATTTCATCGAAAAAGTACGAATTGTTTTGGATTCTACGCACCAAAATTAATTAAAAAAAGTGTTTTCCCGAGAAATTTTGGTGCAGTCGATTTTTGGCAAAAAAGGAAGGTTATACACTGCCTTTTTTGAGGCCCCAAAAAAAAATTGTCTCAGAACGACCGGAAGAAAACATTTTCTTATAGGATGTGGCCTGTAGAATCCATAATTTCAAACAGTTTGAAAATTAGGCTACTAGTTCAAAAGTTACAGCCAGGGTTACAGCCCTTTGAATTTTCTTTCGAAATTGGTTTCTAGTCTATAACTTTTGATTGAGAAGTCTAATCGAAAAAGTACGAATTGTTTTGGATTCTACCCACCAAAATTAATAAGAAAAAGTGTTTTCCCGAGAAATTTTGGTGCAGTCGATTTTTGGCAAAAAAGGAAGGTTTATACACTGCCTTTTTTTGAGCCCCCAACAGAAAATTGTCTCAGAACGCCCGGAAAAAACATTTTCTTATAGAATGTGCCCTGTAGAATCCATAATTTCAAACAGTTTGAAGATTGTGCTACTAGTTCAAAAGTTACAGCCCTTTGAATTTTCTTTCGAAATTGGTTTCCAGTCGATAACTTTTGATTGAGAAGTCTAATCGAAAAAGTACGAATTGTTTTGGATTCTACCCACCAAAATTAATAAGAAAATGTGTTTTCCCAAGAAATTTTGGTGCAGATTGTGCTACTAGTTCAAAAGTTACAGCCCTTTGAATTTTCTTACGAAATTGGTTTCTAGTCTATAACTTTTGATTGAGAAGACTAATCGAAAAAGCACGAATTGTTTTGGATTCTACGCACCAAAATTAATAAGAAAAAGTGTTTTCCTGAGAAATTTTGGTGCAGTCGATTTTTGGCAAAAAAGGAAGGTTATACACTCTCTTTTTTTGAGGCCCAAAAAAATTGTCTCAGAACGATCGGAAAAACATTTTCTTATAGAATGTGCCCTGTAGAACCCATAATTTCAAACAGTTCGAAGATTGGGCCACTAGTTCAAAAGTTACAGCCCTTTGAATTTTCTTTCGAAATTGGTTTCTAGTCTATAACTTTTGATTGAGAAGTCTAATCGAAAAAGTACGAATTGTTTTGAATTCTACGCACCAAAATTAATAAGAAAAAGTGTTTTCCCGAGAAATTTCGGTGCAGTCGATTTTTGGCAAAAACCTGATTCCTATTGAATCTTCTGATGCCACAACTGAGTGGCCTTGATATCACTGCTATACAATTAAATTGTGACATACAGGGTAGACTGAATTAGTAATCGCATCCTCCCAGGAGATCCCCAGACCTATCGTAATCCCAAGTCAATGTCCCTTAAAAACGCTAAATTGTGATATCAGTCATATTCAGTTCAAGAAAAGTAAGATGAAGTTGCATAAAATGGTTTTTTACAACAAAACAGTTCGTTGACAACCTAAACAGACAGCGACGACATAAACAGACAGCACAAAAAAAAATAAAAGGGTTTTATTTCAACCTTGTTATGTACAATTCTCCCTATATAAACCGAAAAAAAAACACCTGCAGTGCTAATTGTTAATTTTGAACGGGAAACGGGTGGCTATACTACATGCTGATGACAATAAATCATTATAAGCCGTAAATAATTACATATAAAGTTAACGTTGTTATACAGATTTGAGTATATCTTCCATATTTATTAATTTTTAATGAATGAACCACGAGAATCCAAAGCTATAAGGAAATCATCTCGTCTATTCGAATATGTTGCCCAATTTTATTTGAAAATCTTTCATTATTTGCGACGTCAAACAGAAACAGTAAATATATAAAAATGTTTATTGTTCCTTGTCTGTTTGCTAAACGACAGGAGAACGCTTTTCACTACCAACGAATCAGTGCTAGACATTGAGATTTAAAAGACCCCTCTACAATGTACACCCTCATAAAGGTCTAACTCAATTAGTGGTTTTAAAGTCAGTTTAAAGCTGTCTGCTTTGTAAGATTCGCACACAAAACAATTAATTTTGTAGTATGGAAACAAAACTTTGCTGTAACCTACTCTCTTAAAATATTGTTATAACACATTCAAGCATAACTTGTTTAAACAACAATTTCGCTTTGACCCCTACATTTATGCACATTTACATAATGCATAATAACAATAATTATAACAATTTAAACCTTTTGCAATGGAATATAAGATCTGTTGCTGCCAATAAACCGAATTTAGAATATATGTTAGCAGAGTGTAACATCCATATAGCCCTTTTAACGGAAACCTGGTACAAAAGTAACCACATAGATTTTTTTAAAAATTACACATTAGTAAGACACGATCGTACGGATGGTTACGGTGGCCCGTGGCGCCGCTATACTTGTACATAGAAATCTTCAATACACTCCGTTGAATATTAAATCTGATAATGCTGAAATTAGTGTGTGTGGGGTCAAGTTGCTAGATCTTGATCTGAATGTAATGTGTTTATATAGGCCGCAGGGTTACGCGAGTAACATAACAGAAGGCGAGTATTTGCACATGTTAGGGCAATTAGGGAAGAGGTACATGGTGGGTGGTGATATGAACGCACACAATAGGGCCTTTGGTTCATCTAAAAACGATAACGCGGGAAATATTCTATTAAAAGTAATAGATGGGACTAATAGCGTGTTTTTGAATGACGGATCAGTTACGCGCCTCGGGCGCCCAAACGAAGCGAGATCTGCAATTGATATTACATTTGCATCGCCAGGGATTGCTACTCATATCACTTGGAAGGTAATGGATGATACATATGGGTCAGACCACTTTCCCATTCGCATGAACTTAAATTTCAATTTACAACTCCAGTTCACCTATTACCCTACAACTCGGTGGAAAATAGATGATAAGAAAAGTCTAGAATTTTGTAATTACGTGGATCGAAGTCTAAACGCTAAAGAGGTACCCAAGTCCGCAGCAGAAATAATTGACTGTGTTGTGGATTCAGTGCAAAAGGGATGCGACAGTAATTTCGTATTAAGAAAACCTGTGTTAAAGAAATCCAGACCTCCACCCCCATGGTGGGACAATCAATGTTCTCATGTGGTACACTGCCGGAAACTTGCGGTAAAGAATTACAAGTTAAATCCAACCTTGGATAATTTCATTACTTGTCAAGAGACTATTGCGCACTCTAAAAGATTTTTGAAATACAAAAAACGCGACAGTTTCCAAAATCTATGTAATAACTTAAACACATCTACGTCCTCAAAGAAATTATGGAATATCGTGAGAAAATTTAAAAGATGTCCTACCTCTCACCACGTATCGGAATCATATATTGAAGAGTTCGCTGACAATTTAGCCCCGGCGTACGTGCAATCAGAAAAAAACCAGGAAACGTCAAACGTAAGTGATCCTTTTTTACAACAACCATTTTCAATTGAAGAACTCATCAAGGCAGTCAAATCAGCTAAGAATACAGCACCAGGTTTTGATAATATTACATATCAGCTATTAAAGTGGCTGCCCACCGTGGCGAAGGAATTATTGGTAACTGCATTTAATAGAGTGTACCTGTTTGGAGATAGCGTGCCCACCTTTAAAAAAATCATTGTTGTCCCAATAATTAAGCCCAATAAAAACCCAAACGATGCAAAATCATATAGGCCTATATCACTTTTATCGTGTATATTTAAAACATTAGAGCGAATGGTCAAGAATAGGATTGAATGGTGGTTGGAAAGGAAGAAAAAGCTACAGGCATTTCAATTTGGATTCAAGCGAGGATTAGGCACCGCTGACGCTTTAACAAAACTAGTTTCCGACATACAAATAAGTTATTCCAAAAAAGAAACAGTAGGAGCGGTTTTTATCGATTTCAAGGATGCTTACGGATGTGTGAAATTAGACATTTTGCAGAAGAAACTCATTAAATTGGAATTCCCGAACCAACTAGCGCAAAACCTGATCGGTTTGTACTCTCATCGAGAGATTTATATAAGAAGTGGCAAAGGTCAATTTATAGGCCCTAGATGTGTTTTTGAGGGGCTTCCACAGGGATCTATTAATTTGTATACGCACGACTTCTTGACTGTGCAGGATGATAGCATCAGTGTAATTCAATACGCTGATGATTTTATTATTTACACGTCACATAAGAATGTATCTGTGGTCAAGGAGCGTTTAAGTAAAGCCATTCGGAAAGTTAAGCAATGGATGTTCAGCAATGGTTTGGATATGTGTATTGAAAAATCTGCAGTAGTATTCTTTTCACGGAAAAGGCGATATAATTTGAACCCTGTGGTTTTAGATAATACACTATTTCAGGTCGTTAAAAGTGTTACATACTTAGGGATCAGATTAGATTACAAACTAAACTGGACGGAACATATACACATGCTAACTAAAAAATGTGAAAAATCCCTCAATATTTTAAGATTATTGACTAGAGTGGGATGGGGAATGGATTTTCCAACTGCATTAAAGGTTTATAAAGCACTTACAAGAAGCGTAATAGATTATGGTTTGCATTTATATGGAGCAGCATCAAAACCAAATTTAAAAAGACTCATAGTCATTCAAAATAAAGCCTTAAGACACTGCATTGGGGCTATGAAGTCAACTCCTGTAGAAGCATTGTATGTGGAAGCACGTGAACCACCACTCGAGTTTCGAATAAAGTATTTGGCTTTAAAATATGTTACGAAAACAATCGCCCTAAAACTGGAAAATATTTACAACTCGCTACAAGAGCTTATGTCCCACGATTTAACCTCGGCTTTTTGGTCTAAAAAGAAGTCTCCTCCGCTTTCCGTGGCAAGCCTTTATCTTCACGAATTAAAAATTCCTCTTTGGATACAAGAAATTCCGGACGCTTCCTATCACGATTTTTACGTCGGAAGTCTGCCAACGTTTTTCCCTAGTTATATAGGGGATTTTAGACATGATTGCCAACTATTTTATAACACCTTAGACAACTTGAAATGTTGGGAGATAATATTCACAGACGGTTCTAAAAGCAAGGTGGGAGTCGGATGTGCATTTTACGAGCTATCGACTAAATATTCAAAGTTATTTAATCTTGGAAAGGTCAAATCTATATTTACAGCTGAAGCGACTGCAATATTAGAAGCATTAAAATATTTTTATAAACGTAATGTAGCAAAGAACCTGGCCATAATGTCAGATAGTAAGAGTGTCCTGGCCACTATCAATAAAAGGGTCCATTATTTTCAATCCCATCCTTTAATTACCGCTATTAGAGCAGAAGCCTTTAAAATTATAAAGAAAGGACATACTGTTGCGTTTTACTGGATCAAAGGACATGCAGGTTTAAAAGCAAACGAACTGGTAGACGAATTGGCTAAACAAGCTGTACAAGAGGGGATCAGTCTCGAGAGTACCACACCAAGAACAGACCTTCTGAATGTTCTCAAAAGCAACATAGTTGAAGCCTGGGATATATATTGGAAGGAGTATCATAAAGAAAGACAAACACAGTATGCTTTAATCCACCCAACGGTTAAGTTTAGACCATGGTATTCTGATAAGTATACCCCAAAAAGATACTTTTCGATAATTGCACGTCTTAAATTTGGACATGGGAGGTTTCCATCTCATTTGTATAAGATCGGGGTTGTAGATTCGCCAGGGTGTGATTGTGGATTCGAGACTGGTGATTTGAATCACATATTTTTTAACTGCGAGCTGAGAAGGCCCTTCATTGATCAGATGAGTGCACGGTTAACAGAAAGTGGTGTTCATTTTCCCATCAACATCGTTGCTCTACTGAGTTCCAACTGTAGACGCATTTATGATATAGTAATTGAATACGTAGCTAATACTGGGTTAAATATTTAAGGGTGTGTGCGTGCATGGATCTGTATGATGTATCCTCTGTATTGAACCTCTGTCTTACCCTCCTATACAAATCAAGGTCGCTACCTGTATTGTTAAATGTAAAATGCCATGATAGACCTCTTGGCGAGAAGAGTGTGTCCTGTGTTATTCCTATAGAGTAAATGAATAAGTTACTGAAAATGTTGCTAAATGGGCATAGATCCCGAAATAGCAAATATAATAAAAATAAAAAAAAGGTAAGTCGCATGTAGCAGCTGTAACGTTTGAATAAAATGTAACATGGATGCAAATGAAAATTATAATGTATTTATATTTCGGTCAAAGCTTTCAGATGTAATTTAATCGTAATTAAATGGCAACTGAAAAGTAATTTCGACCGTAACTTACTACGTAAGCACATTATATGAGATTTAAAAAGCAAGTTTTATCACAACGTAAAATATAAAATTGAGTGTGTAATATGGTGTTGAAGTTGATCTGATACATATTAAATTTTTTCCTGCTTGTTTACTTATTTAAGGAATTCGGTTTATTATTATAGAAAACTCGTCAAATAAATTTCAAAAACAGTTATTACCAACTGGTAAAATTTTGGCAAGCATCGTGTAAAATCTTTCTCTATTATAATAAATGTGATCACTGTACAATTTAAACAAACAAAGTAGACACGATTTGATAGGGTAAATTTAATAAGCCGCAATGAACGCTTCATTGATAAACAGCAAAGCTGTCACAAAATCACCAGTCAAAATAATAAATTTCATAATTTGGTTAAACTGAAAAATGTTATTTCCTATAGTGACGAACATATTTGCTTTAAATACCATGACCACTAATATAATTACCCTCAATTTAAATTCGAATATTAATTAGTTTCTGTTCCACCACCAATATGAGGGAAATTTATTATTGAAATACAGCAATACTCTCTCTATTCATTGTTCCAAATACGAGAGTTTAATCAAGCTTTAAATGGAAAAAAAAAGGAATTGAAAAAAGCTATGAATAGGACGCGTGTGATCGAATTTCAATTAAAAACTGATCTATAACCGAAGCAAATTCTTACACTGACCACAGTAGCAATTTTAATCGAAAGTTGATGAAAATTTTAATCCTCGAAGGGTGTTGAAATGAAGTGAGCGTATTCTCATGAAATGTTGTATATGTGAATGATACAGACATGTTTTAGATCGGGTGGTATTGGAATTTCGGTGTATTAACGGAGTTACAAAATGATTGTTGGTCATAACTGCATGGCATTAGGTAACTGCTAGTGGTAGACAAACGAAATGTTAAATTTCTAAGTATTTAGTATCAAAGACTATCCGTCCTCCAATAGTCTTCGGGATTTGAACGGTATTTAAATACGTAGCAAATTTACAATGTTCGTATCCTTCACTTACTTGAGGCATTCCGTTTGATTGTGGTAGCATTAAACGATGTATGCCGGGATCAATTACCGCTGCGTACCTCATACAGTCAGTTGTTGGCAGGATAATGTCCTAAAGAACATCGTCTGAGTTTAGACCGGAGTGACGGCATTAAGACAGTTAGTTTCCCTGATGAAGTTCCTGCCAAAATGTATGTCGTTTCTGTTCAGTGGAATAGTCCAGAGATCTTCTCTCTCTTAAGAGAAGGTGACCTTCGATTACAGAAGGTTGGGCCGGGTGACGATTCCGACATCTTTCCTAGATTTCCTTTTTCTTTGTCTTGTTTTTACCAAGATCATGAAATCAATCATTGTCTCTTTATGTCAAATAGGTTTTTTCTCAGTCTTATAATTTGATGATTTTTCTTGGGGGAATCATATGAGGCTTATCTACAGAATGTACAATCAACTGTTGTGCTTAACTCTTTTGGATTCATTATTAATTATACGTGTAACAGCAGCCGCCTTCCGAGACAACGAATCGTCGACGTAGGGTTTTTGCCAACGACTATTACTTTTACCCCGATAAGCACTTTTTCCGCCACCGTTCTCGTTACCCAACCGTCGATTATGAATCATCCGTTTTTTGTCCTCCGACTGATTCTTCCGCCAGTTTGGAAGGTTAATCTAGTCAGTATACTCTTCCTGTCGGGAATCCACACCAGATTCAACCGTTCTCCGCACCGTACAAATCAAAACCCGAAACTGGAAGACTTTTGGAGAGAATACCGATCGGATTTCCTTCCTTGAACGAGTGCCTCCGTTACAACATACCGGGTGACCAACTACTTCTTGTGTTGCCAGAATTATTCACCGACTTGGCACTTCAATGGTACCGAAATAACCGTCTGCGCTGGTGCACTTGGCTAAACTTTATCACCTTAAGACACAAATGAACCGCCGTAGCCAAAGGGTTAATGAACTCGGTGTCTATTATATCAAGCATACCAACATAGTTTTTTTTGACATATCGAAATTAAATATTATAATGACCGTTTCACTTCCGGTTCTACTGCATGTCGATAGCAACTTCTTATTTTAAATAGAACACGCTGTATTTTATTGCGTTTTCAAAATTTACATGAAAATCTACGCCGTTTGATACCATATTTTTCTATACCTAGCATCAAGGTTTTCAAGTTATTCAAGATTTTTCAAAATTTTTGATGTTTGATTGCTATTGTTTTGAGCTGTATTTATGACTCCCTTGGCTTGAATTTCAAGAAGGATTCCAAAATCGACAGTACTCACTTAATGCTGCGTGACAATGATTTAAATTTTGATCGCTCTTCTACAGGGTGTTTCAAAGCTAATAGTCAACTTTATTAACTTCAAACCTTAAAAAGTTGATTTTTTTCAAACGAAACATGCTTTATTTTTTGCACTTTCCAATAAAAACAATTCTACATCGATTTAGTATTACCACAGAGAACACATTCCCTACACTTATAAGTTATGCTTTCCTTTTTATTATAGATTTTCTAAAAATTGTGACTGTTGTGCATAATTTTCTTCAAATATAGGCCTTCAAATAAACTGATTTCAACATGACGGAGCGCCCGCTCATTCTATCCATGATGCTTATATGTCTTTGAAGACAGGAGAGGTCCGTGGCGTTGACCTAGAATTTCAGATATAACGCCATTGGGTTTTTTTGTGTGGGGTCATATAAAGATAACGTTTACTTCACACCAGTTGCTTTTCGTATAGAACTGGAAGTTAGGCTGAGAAGAGCTTTTAGTGAGATGGATGTACTAGACACTAAAGAAGCGCCTACCAACGGGATTCATCGGAGGATCCTATTATGTATTGAAAAAAACGGTGGCCATGTAGAACAAAACCTCAATTGATGTTGTTTTTTTTTTATTTTGTAGTTTGTTATTACTAGCGGTTTCTGTTTATTATCATCGTTATTTAACTTTTTATATATTATCTGTCATTATATTATCAACTATAACTATAAAAAGGTCTGACAGGTCTTCTAACGTATTTATTTCAAGGCATCCTAGGAAAATTATGCATAAGGGTCACAATTTTAGAAAATCTAAAATAAAACGGAAAGCATAACAGATAGGTATACGGAATGTAATACTAGATTGATGTAAAATTTGTTGTTGAAGTTAATAAAGTTGACCATTAGTTTTAAAACACCTTGTAGAAGGGCGTTCAAAATTTAAAACATTGTCACGTAGAATCAAGTCAGTAGTACTGTCTATTACCGAATTACAAATTAACCCGTCGACATGGCCCCTGAACAGGAGAATTTACTAAATAGATTTCCCGATTTACAAGCTTTTTACCAGTACAAGTAGCCCAGGCCTAGAAATTATATTTAGTGAAAACCCCAATTCACTTTGTAAGTATGGAAACGTATATGGAAATAATTAAAAAAGGAAATGAAGGTGTCGATGCCGGCCGGCATTAATTCTACGGAACTAAATGATATTGGATTGACCGGTAATAATTACTGAACTAAGTACTTACGTGTGAAGAAAATAATAATCACTATTACAAGTATGACTATTACCGCCAAGGCCAGGATAGAAAGTATAGTCAACTTCTTTTCCATTTTCGATCTTCTCTTCCACCAGCTCCCCTTCATGTCTCCTTTCTCGTTTTCAATATTGCTAAAATCCCCAAAAATTTGTATTAAAATTGAAACGAAATACGTATACGTACTAAGAATTATTCATCCTTCTTTAGCGTATTTGGTACCTGTTAAAAATGCACTACCGTTACGAGCGAATTCAAACTTAAAATTAACGTTTTACTTAACTTGATTTCCTGAATTAAAGCGAATTAAGAGATGGTGACGAGACTAATAGTTTTAAAATTATTTGTCAAGGTTCTTTAGTAAGGAAGGGAATATGCAGAGTTGAGAATAAAAAATGAAATCTAACTGCAATGTGGCGTAGGAAGAAGGTATGTACTGTGAACTATAACATATTCTTCAATTACATTAGATTAGTCTTTGTTAGTAGTTTATTCATAGAAAGAGTCATAGAAGTTTTAGTCAATAGGTAATTTAAACTAATGCATACTACCATCTCGTGCACAAAACCAATACGGACGTTTACCGGTCGTTATTATTTTCCTGGAAACTATCTTTAAATTCATATGAATCACTCATTGTGTAAAAGCAGTTGAATTACTTGATTCACGTTACTCCAATAATTAATGAATGAGGCATCAATTGGCATTTTCATCATGTTAGTTACGATTAAAGTTTATTTAATAACAATCGTAAAGAATTACAGTGTTCATAACGTAAATAACGTTAACAGCTTCAAGGGCGTTATTAATATAGGTTATTTACATCCATGTGTTTACTAATTTTTGAATCCATTTACATAATTTGAACTCAGAATAAACGGATTTTTGAAGTACATTCAGTGCTAAGTTTTACGTACGGACTTCGCTTGTACATAATTTGTAAATACCACAGTGGCCTTCAAATACTTACGATCTCTATACTACTGTAGAGACTCGGTCTTCTAATAGCTCTTCATTTTCTCACCTACGAAAGCTTGCTTTGAATTAACTAACTGTGCAAATGTATTCAGATTATAAACGTTCAGGCCACGTTTTAAACAGGGAAGGCATCCATTTCAATGAAAATTGCTAAATTGCCTACTAATAATCCGTATAGAGCAGTTTCTGTTGAACATAGGGTCTTTAGCGGAACAAAATGCCTTTTAAAGCATACTTTACCATGTTGGTATTGCTAACTGCAAAGCTTGCTGCATAATTGCGTAATAATATTAGAGTAATATTTATTGCGTTATAAATAATAATAAGTGAAATTTGATATAAGTGGAGATATAATAAACTAGACCACCTGCTCTCTAATGTCTCTTGCATTTCTTATTTCAGCATATTTTTTAATAAGTTTTCGAAAAGTTTAGTTGGCCTTATGAATATAATACGTTCACTTCATGGTACAAAAATTCCTAATTATCTCGTAATTTAGAGGGATTTTCGTACTTTATTTCAGCTCGTTTGCAAATCCCTATAAAAACTTCATTATTGTTTTATAGCCGGATTAAAGTTTTCAAGACAAATCCTTTTCTGTTTAACATTTGAGTAAATTTTGAGTCGGAAAATGGGAAATGCCGAGCGAATCGTTAGGGAACTTCGAAACAACCAATGGTAAAATGAAAAAATTGTATCAAGTTCTGATTTACAACCTTCATTATAACATATTTTTTGTTAATCAGATTTACAGGCAAGCATTTAAGGAGCAAGGTATTCTCAAGTTTCATCACCGCATCCACCCGGAAAACAATGTTCTTGACTTAGTCGATCGTCCAGAACAGCAAATTAAATTTACGTCAATTCTCCATATGAGTGCCAAAGATAGAAATGGAAGCACGCTTCTGTGCTTGCGGAAATAAGAGCATTGTATGCGGCAATAGTTGTTCCCTGTCACGTACAAATCTAACCCTACTAACTGCATAATCCTTTGTAGTAATATTGAAGTACAAAAGTAGTACAAAACTCTGATTGACTCTTCGACATTTATACGTTTTACTGTAGTTATGCCCATATTTTTTTAGCAACAACTAGGAAAACGTCATACATACATAGAACTTTTTTGTTTTGTTTGAACGCTTGAGCGCCACCTTTTTTTTGTAAAATTTGAAATGCATAATTTATAATTTTTTAAAAGTAGCTTAGGCTTGCAATATAGCATCTCTCTCCTCTCCACTCCTAGCCCCTCTTCCTTCGGATTATTTAACTAGTTGCATGTGGAATGAATTAATGAATGAACATCTAAATAATTTCTAAAAGTTTATAGGAAAATACAAAGAGAACAAAGACAAGCCGCACAGATTAAACCAATTTCTGAAGCAAGAACTGAGTCAGTTTTAAACCTCTCCTGGGCGTACAAATGCTGACGAACATGCTGTTGTTGTAAAGCCAGGAGTGGGTCCGTAAAAACAACGGTTTTATCCTTGTAATCCTGCAATGCATAAAATTATTGATGATTCGCCATTGTAATTCTTCTTATGTAACTATTTGGTTTGTGCTCTTATTAAATTTTTACGCCAACTAAGAATTTACTTTGTAATCCACTAATTTAGATGTCAGCTGTTCCTGTAGTAAATTTTTTTCAAGTGTTATAGATTCCTTACTACAATAATTCTTTTCTTCGCCGACGGAGGCCGTGTAGATGTTTCCATAGTACTTTTAATTCCTATTCCTTCTTTAAGTTTATCTTGCTCACGATATATTATTGCGCAGTGAAGTTTCTGCTGTCGCATTATTACATGCAAAGTTTTTTCTTGGTACGCCATTACTTTTACTGACTTCCTGTCTTACCTGTGTACAAGGGCTTTTTGTTTTAGCTGTTACCATATATCATTGGATTGGTTTTTCCTCTTTCTTCTTCATGTTTGTGGCTGTGCTTTTTACGGATTTATTTGCATATAATCAGTACGAGGTATGTTTGATTATTACGCAGTATTTTTTTTAATAGGTTTTTTTAGGGCTTTACTTTCGTTTAAATCTCAAGTTTACCTTTCTTCAAAGTTTCTGAGTTTTCTTTAAATTCTCAAACATTTTACGTTGTATTTACCTGGATGTTACCTACTACCTACGCATTACGTCGATGACATTGTATTTTATTTGAACCCGCTATCTTATTAGGATTGGGTTTCTACATTACCGACTTGTAAAATTATACCACCATTACCTGTGACCTACACTTCGATGTAGTTCCTAACGGCAAGTACAGTAGAACCCCGATCATCCCTGTTCCCCGGGACCAGGCGAATCACGAATTATTGAAAAGCACGGATAATCCAAATATTTTCACTTTGCCATTTTGAAAAGATACACGCACACGAGCAGCGTCACAACTCATCCCTGGACCGCAACTAAACCTTTCCCATTCGGCATTCCATATGGCGGTCTCCTTCCCGGCATATGGTGGTTTCCGCTGAGTGATTTACAGGACGATATTCTGATAGAAGTTCAAAAATGTACTTTCAATTAAGGAAAATCATGGCAAGACCCGATTTGGTTGACTATTGTTAGCTACCTACCGTTGCCTTGTCAATTCAATCTACAATTTTTAGTTGCGTTATTCCGAAGAATTGCTTCATGCTGTCTGATTTACATTTCGAGTTAATCAATGTAATTATTTCTGCATCGTAAACTAGTTTTCTTGAAGATAAGGTCACGTTTATGGTTTCATATCCGATGGCGTGGTCAATCAAAATTTTGCTTTTGCTAGTCATTTGAATTATTGATTCATATTGAGTATTAATTACGGTTTATTATACTAATACCTGATCAGTGTCACTTGTCAGACGTTAGCATTGCTTAAGCCATATTTTATGTGCCGCGCTATTCACTACACTCCTAGTTTATTTGTTTGTGTTGGTATCTGTTACAGATTAAGCACAAAGCGTCCTTCTTGAGCTCAACAAGGCCGTTGCAACCTGTAGTTGAAAGGAAATTTTTTTATTTTCGTCCATTCCTTGAAAGTGACTACAGACTAAGTGGTGCCTATCCGGATTACTATTACTACATTTCCCTTTTTCTTTATTGTTGCTAGTGTACTAGAACCCCGATATTCACCTCGACTCGCCCCGACTTTTTCTGAGCTTACCGTGTGCTTACCACAAGTTAAATTTATTACTTTTGCCCAAAGTGAACGTAACAAAGAGGTGGATAAGATCTTACAAGATGGAGTAATTGTGTCGTCAAACAGCCCTTGTACTAATACAAAAATCCTCCGGTAAATACAGATTTTGTATAAATTATCGACAAGTGAACCAGCTGACGATCATGGATGCATACCCGTTACCATACATGCAAGGTACATCCTAAGCCGTTTACGGGAGGTCAGGTACATAAGCACGTTAGATTTGAAGTCCGGGTACTGGCAGGTGCGGCTTAGTGAAGAAAGTAAGCCAATCACGCTTTATGATCCCTGGAAGGGGATTATTCTAGTTCAAAGTCTTTCCACTCCAGAAGCTTTTGGACAGGATTCTAGGTTCAGAAGACTATTTCATTAATTTGCAGGAATTTCTACCACCAGACAAATGCATGTTTGCTAGGACACAGCTGAAGTACCTACTTAGGTCAATTAGTTGGCCGAGATGGTATAAATCGATATTCCAAAAAAAGTCGGGGCTATAGGCTATAGTATGGAACCACTACGACCGGTAAATCCAGTCCGACGATTCCTAGAAATGGCATCCAGATACCATATATTCATCCCTCAATTTTCACAGCTGACCTACCCACTGACCAGTTTACTAAGAAATGGCGTTAAGTTTAATTGGGGTCCAGAGCAACAGATCGCTTCCAAGAATTAAAAAAAAACATACCACAGCCCTGATTTCAACACATGTTATGAGAGTATCAAGATAACGAATCTTACCTTACAATGACTTAGTTTGAACACTTAGAGACATTCTACTTGTCTCGTAAATATAAAGATACAATTATATCAAATATAACAACCTCCTTTTGATAATATTCCGTTGCATATACATGAAATAAGTAGTTTCAATACAATGTAACAAAATTTATCATATTTTCAGATTTTCAGTTTCCACTACTAAAAAAAAGCTAAGCGTCAACATCATTATTCCAACGCAAGTTGTAACAGTGAACATGCTTGCTTAAAATGTTGAGCGGTTGTCAACAACTTAAAACATGTAACATTTCCATCACAATCCAGGGACACTCATTCCATTGTAAACGTGTATACTGATGATATTTATTGTTCACATTTTATTATAAATTCTGCACAATGCAAGCTTTTACTACACAAGGAGCTATGTATATATAGAAAAAAATGTTTACAATAAGTATACGACACGGAACTCCTGTACATTAGCCCAAATTGAAATACTCCATTTGCGTATTGAAGGTGCACTTCATATTCCACAGGAAAACGCTGTAATATTAATCAACGTAAGGTCTCTTCCTTTTCAGTTAAGAATAATGACCCATTTCACTTCCTTAACTGTGGCCGATATTCGACTACCTTATTGTAGGTCCCCCTTACTTCCGCTGATTTCTAAACCCAGGAAAATCCACAGAATAAAGCTTGCATATATACTGCGGTGTAATACGTGTTCTGAAGGACAGCTATTATGTCATCGAGTTATTGTGTATAAAGCGCTTTCAATGTCCTCCTGATACGGGAGGTCGAACAGTGTTTGCTTTCAGGAAATCTAGTCTACTCTATTTCTATAAGCTTGGCCACTCATCCCGTTATCTAGTCGTTCCATTCTTCAGCTTTTGTGCAAAGAACGATCTCAATAAGGACATCAAAAACTACTTTAAATATGATGTAGTTGAATAAAACCTTGTTGCGAAAGACCATTTTCCACTCTATTAGCTTTCCAGATTTAGATTAAATGGAAATTCCTTTACTGTAATCTTTCTTGAGAGGACTTTAAAATGTGAGCTATTGAGCGAGTATCAATGTTGACTCTTTATTAAACTAGAATCTAGTTTAAGGGTATTAACTAATTACAACTCTCGTTATGTTTTCCATTACCCAGTTTTCGCATTTGCGAACCATTAAAAGCCGTGAATTCTGCTCTGTCAATGTAGTAAACGATTTAATTGAAGGATTTCTATTTTACATTTATAGTGAGGTTATGATGTACGTTACTGCATCCTACGGCCTCCACCCCGAGTCACGTTTTCAAAGCAATACTACATTCCTGTTGGTCAAGGAACCTTTAGCATAAAAATACTTTAAAAGTGAAATTGATAAGCAATGCATTATTTCTATCTTTGCATGCGCTTTCTATTAGTTACGCTATTTAACATGGTACTCATTAGTACACCCTGTGTTGTATCCGCCCACTTCTAAAAATGTCAGCGTGTAATTTGTTTCAGCATAATATCGAGTCCTAATGGAGTGAAAATTTGACCTGAAAAAGGGGAATTTACCAATTTTGTGCCGATACCCAGCAGTCTATTCTTAACGTGTACTTCCTGACGGCAAATACTCTTTGTATTATTATTTCAATTTAAGGGTAGATCCGTTTGAGTTTTGAATATTATTGGAATTTCACTAAAAAAATTTTAAACCGTGTTGGAAATTAAATCTGTCTTTTCTGCATTCATTCAAGTTTCAAATTAGCTTTTTCGTTCTCTTAATTAGTTCCGGATATTACTGCGCCGCGATAGCGCAGGTAGATCTCAACTTTAGTCGTTTTTAATCGCTATATACTGTTACATCCCTAGTTTATCGTAAAGCTAAAATCACCGTGGAAACTCTTGAGTCAGCTTGTTCTGGGAAAGAGATGAAGAAATTAACAGCCGTTTGAGATTGAGCACTGACAAATAGGGAATTAAGGTATTGTTTTTTCAATATGGCGACGTGTATCTACGTATACCCTTGTACCGCCTTTCTTACCTTAAACTTTTACCCTAGAATGTTTTTTTTAAATTATTATTTGCATTTTAAATCTTTACAGCTGATTATAATGCTACATCAGTCACATTGAAACATAAAAAAATATATATTAGTATAATGTTAAATATTTAACTTGCAACTATTTAGAAATGTACATATAACATTACAAATGGAGGTAGTAGTATTGTGCAAAATTGCCTCAATGCGAGTAGGTAAATGAATTCCAAAATTTTTAAGTTTATCAGTGAAATCTTTTCGGAGATGATCATAACTTGGGCATTGCCATAGAATGTGATTGATATCTTGGAGTTCTTGACCACATTCGCAGTTGGTATTTGGTACCATTCCCATTTTGTAGAGAGATGACGCAAGATTGTAATGATCTGATCTGCACCTATTTATTGTGACAATATTGTTTCTCGTGTGTTTTATTATCAAACTTTTGCTATTAAAATAGTTTATAAAATAATGTTTGCCTTTTGTTTGCCCTTGCTTGACAAGCATTTCAAATATGTTTTCAATTGATTCCCTTTTGAAGTGTTCTTTGAGATCAGTAAATGGAATTTTGACCGATAAATCTGGGGCATTGTTTGATGCATTCTTGGCATGAAGGTCAACCCGGCTGACACATTCCAAAACACAGTAACCAACATTTTTTTCGAAAATAAGTTACCACTTCCATGTAGATACTGTGTTAATTCTGCATGTTTTTAGCTAACCAGGATAGCTCTATCTATTACCGTTACGGAGATAATTTTTGCCAAAACCCACTATCTGCAGCTCCATAATTCAATATACTAATCCAAAACACAGCAAGTGAAATGTTCAGACACTAAACCACAGACAAAACACAGTATGTGGTATTTACTGTGTATTGGCATAAAATCAAATTTAAAAACTTAACCAAAATTCATGCACCACAACAGAGGTGTGGTAGATACTGTGTTTTGAAATAAACTATCGCACGTCATGCGTTATACCAGTAAACAATTAATGTGTGATATATTAGAACATATTATTATATTAACATCTGTATGGGACACAATTCCTATTTATTTTCCGTTTTATTCCTTGCATTTTACATTAAATTAAACTTCTAAAACTATATTCGATTCTAACTGAATAGTAGGCATCTTTTCTTAATCCAATTATATCGGAGGAATCGGTTGATGTCAACGACAATGCTGGGGCATTAGTAGAAGCAGCACAGTTAACATGTAACATGTGAAGTGTTCCATCTGCTGTACCTATTTGGGGCAAATTTTGCTGACTATTTAAAGAATGCGCAGGCCGTAGGTAAAGTAGCCCAAGAGATAAGAGCGGGTCCTTCGCATACCCAGAACTGTACCTCACATCACAAATTCAGCATATCGCCATTCATTGCCTGTGAATTCTTCAAACTCCAGGCGCGCAGCCTCTCGAGCGAGGCACAGGATCGTGGCGGATCGACGAAGGACTTCTTCGTTTCATCAGAGGAACCACGACGACCGTCGACATCGGAGCCGTCATTAAAACAACAGGTACATACAATAGGACAAATCTGCTTGAAATTGGAAAATTGGGAACAACTTACTGGGAACAAAACTATTTTAGACTGGGTATCTGGCTACAGAATACCGTTTATTTCAAAACCATTCCAAATTAATCTACCTCCACATAGGCATGTGTCGTCTCAGGAAAAAATAGAATTACAGAAATCGATAATAAATTTATTAAGGAAGGGTGCCATAGAGGAATGTGTTCACGAGAACGGAGAGTTTTTATCTCCATATTTTCTGGTTCCTAAACCTTCAGGTGACTTTAGATTTGTATTAAATTTAAAGAGGCTTAATTCGTTTCTTTCGCCTCAACATTTTAAGTTAGAAGATTATCGCTCTGTAAAGTATCTTATTTCTAGCAATTGTTATATGGTAACTTTGGACTTAAAGGATGCCTACTATTCAGTTAGAATCGAATATAGTTTTAGAAAATTTCTGCGCTTTGAATATGATGGAAGTTTATATCAGTTTACTTGTTTACCTTTTGGGTTGTCTGTGGCCCCCTATGTTTTTTGTAAATTGATGAAACCAATTGTTTCTCATTTAAGAAATCAAGGTTGCCTTCTGGTGAATTATCTAGACGATTTCTTGATACTAGGTAATACAGCAGAAGAATGTAGGACCAATATTACGTGTATTTCTTTAACTTTACAAAAATTAGGTTTTGAAGTAAACTTAGAAAAGAGCTCTTTAATACCCGAGCAGCAATGTAAATTTTTAGGGTTTATTTTTAGTTCTGTTCACTTAACGATGGAAATTCCAGAATCAAAACAATTAGCATTAGTCAGTAGAGTTTCAACGTTTTTAAAGTTAGATCTTTGTACAATCAGAGAACTGGCGAAATTAATTGGATACCTAGTCTCCTTATGCCCAGCAGTTAAGTATGGTTGGCTGTATATTAAGCGATTGGAAAAGGCCAAATACAGAGCACTACAACATTCAAATAAGGGTTACTCTGGGAAAGTTGCCATTACATCTCGCATGAAAAAGGATTTACACTGGTGGTTAAAAATAAAGAACAACGCTAGAGTACCTCTTTTTAGCGCATTTTTGCAAATTTATTTGTAAAAAGTAGCTTTTAATCTCACTTTGGCTGGCTGGCTGGCTGGCTGGCTGGCAGCAAATGTGGGCGCGTAGAAGAACTCTTGTAGAAAGGCAACGGGTGTACGTGTATCTACAGGGCCGTGAAATTTGTCAACCTTAGGGACATGGCTACATGATGAGGGGTTGGCGACATCTGGGCGTCATCCTCGAGCGTAGTATACTAACGGGAAGGTTTTTCAGTTTTTTCCTATCTTCTACTACAGTTTTGGTCCGATTCTTTTGAAATTGGTGTCGTCGGAAAGATGTTGTAAACGCGCACGACTCCTGCGGGGCGGAATTTTGTTTTTTGTCATAGGGGCGAAATTAACGAC
The DNA here is from genome assembly GCF_008802855.1 of Photinus pyralis. NCBI lineage: Eukaryota > Metazoa > Arthropoda > Insecta > Coleoptera > Lampyridae > Photinus > Photinus pyralis. The sequence continues at coordinate 1,513,302 of NW_022170510.1, forward strand.
CTTTTGCGAGGCGCGCGCGCGCGTCTTCGAGAAGTAGTCTACTTCGGGCGCCTTTTACCTTCCGTTGCGAACTCACGCGGTTTAACGTTTCGTAAATCTCGAATCGGGACGTCGGAAGGGGGTACCGTCAACGGGAATGTGGTAGCCCCCGACATGATCTTCCTGATGGTGGAGTCAAATCTTCAAACGCGAATTGCGGGTGAACGGGACGTCAGAAGTGGGTACCGTCAAAGGGAATGTGGTAGCCCCCGACACGATCTTCCTGATGGTGGAGTCAAATCTTCAAACGCGAATTGCGGGTGAACGGGACGTCGGAAGTGGGTACCGTAAAAGGGAATGTGGTAGCCCGCCACACGATCTCACTGATGGTGGAGTCAAATCTTCAATCGCGAATTGCGGGTGAACGGGACGTCGGAAGGGGGTACCGTCAAAGGAAATGTGGTAGCCCCCGACACGATCTTCCTGATTGTGGAGTCAAATCTTCAAACGCGAATTGCGGGTGAACGGGACGTCGGAAGGAGGTACCGTCAAAGGGAATGTGGTAGCCCCCGACACGATCTCCCTGATGGTGGAGTCAAATCTTTAAAAGCGAATTGCGGGTGCACGAGGAAAGTGGGAAGCGGTTAGTGAATGTAGTAGCCTTCGACAAGATCTGTTATTGATGGTTGAGTCGAAAGTGGCTAATAGAATACTGATCTGCCACACAAAAATGCGCTGAAGTCCCTCGATCTCAAACGAGGACTTTGATAATTTTTTTACAAAAAAAGTGATTTCGTGCAACTTCCATTCCACTTCGCCAAATATTTGAATATAATCTACTGTTTCAGAGACGCGCGCTACATGCAGGTATCAATTTCGAAATTTAATTAAAACTCGCTTTACTTCGCGTAGCTTTCTGCCAAGTATAAAAGTAATGAAAAATGTCGATTTTGTATGCTTTCGTATAGATTGAAAGTTAATGCAGGAAGAGTCTACGCTAAACAGAAATACATCGGCATTTCCATTACAATACGCAAAGCGCACAAACAAGGAAATGGAAAACATTTCTTTTATTTTCTTCAAGTGTACCGAATCCTCCTTTCGCATTCGGCAACCTGATTAAAGAATTAATACCTAAAAAGCATTTCCTGGTAGAGATACCCAACTTAGCGTTGCAGGAGAAACCGCCAAATATTTCAGCCAAATAAAACCTCTGATAAATTGTTTACTGGAGAATGTTTTGCTGATCTCGACTTCAATAAATTTGAAATGTAGAGAGATACCTGAAGCTTGTGGAGTTCTGCTGTTGACGTAACATACGACTGTAATATTAATGTCCACGCTTTGTCTTGTAACTCTAATGAAAATGTCCCGATTATATTTACGACGTTGCCTCATTTTATTTGCTCATTTGTCTATCTCCGCTGAATATTACAAATTCTCCGCTCACCGAATATATACATGCGGCCGAGAGAACGAGTAATTAGTTTTCGATGAGGTCGATTGCTGGTTTGAAGCCAACAGGGCCAGAGATAAAGCATAAAATTTGCACTAAAACGTGTTACTGGCTCGTTATCTTCGGCCTACTCGGTACTACGATACATATTAATCCAAAATCTGATTGTATTCGTGGGACAATGCCTAAGTCTCTACTTAATGAGACCCGAACGTGCCATCATGCCAATTTATTGATTCAAACGACGTACTAATTTAGTCATTCCCGGGGCAACCGATTTTTTTATGATTTATACATTCCGCAGCTCCCTCTCGACTCCCGAAGATTTCCTATTTTTACGTACGCGCGGGAATAAATTTATGGGACAGTAAATAATGTAAATGTCGAGAGAGAAGAACCGCAGATTCGAAATTCGAGTGTGTATGTTTACATTCAGCAGGGCGACGAACTAAAAAAGCATAAGAATTCCTTATAACTGTTTTATTCCTTTTTAAATTCTTCACAACCTTTTAAGCACTGTTTTACAAACATTTCATGTTCTACATAATGTAACAATCTAAGGAAAACAATTTTAAATGTTTCTTGCAAATGAGGCCAATTTCTTTTTAAGGAAAGCAGCAACTTTGAAATTTATTACTATCTTCCACGTCAAATTATAATAATGACCCAAAGAGGATCGATTAGGTCATTAGGTTAAAAAATACATTTTCCAGCTATGCTCAGATTTCATGGGGGCCAACTGAATAGCAAACTTGATACAAATATACCTATTCAAGAGAACCTGATTCACGGTTCAACCTTAGAAAGTTTAGGAGTGTCGGAATTTTTGAAAAATGTCCAGAATCGCTAAGGGACAATCCCCATGACATACTACATACTTAAATACAGAGAAATACTAAACCTTTCCTAACAAGTCACTCTGTAATTGTTTTACGCATACATTTCTAATCATTGCTTAACATTATGAAGTTGTAACCTCACATCTAAAATTGGTTTCATGGACATTATTCATTAAAGGTATGATCCATTCCTTTAATTTCGTAACAATAGTATACCCCAAATTGGTTATCTAAAAAAGTTAACCAACACAACAATGTATGAATTAAGAATGATTGCATGGTCCCACATAAACTATGAATAATTAATTGTAAGAGGGTTCGACAAGTAGGAAACAAAAAACCATTGTTTATAAATTTAAATGAATAATACTTCTGGTAGATTATAATTCATTTAATTCCTTTCATTGCAAATTGTTGAAATGCCAAAGTTTATTTATAATTTGATTCAACTAATTGTGATATACGAAGAGTGCTTGAACAGTCCGTAGTAGCAACCCTTGTTTATGATTCACTAAGGTAAAGTATCAATGAAATACAACTTCATTTACAGTTGAAACGTTTTGCCATAGATCGAGATGTCCAACTTAGTACGGACTGTTCTAATATTGATCGTTATAGTGGTGTCCAACGTCAAATCAGGTGTAAGCGTTTACTGTCATTAGGTTAACTTAGGAATGAAAGGGAAAACAAGTTTGCGGATTTTTTGAGCCATAAAGCAGAAGCTTAAAAAGCTCATTTTTAGCACCCGCGAGTTAATAAGCGAGGTATTACATTGGGGTAAAAAATGATCCTCCACTTATTTGACGGAAATACACGTTTTGAAACACCAGGAATAAGAATCAAATAAAATTGTGATGAGTCGGTCGCTCCGTCTGTACCCTCAATTCCGGCTAAACAGCTCAACTGATTGAAACCAAATTTGGTACATCTAATCTTAGACATAAAAGGAAGAAATGAAAAGCTTTTGAGCAGAATTGCGGTTTTGTAGGTGTGCGGGTGGTATCTATGACAGTTACAAACGCTCTCCTTGCTCATGCAAGAAGCATTTCGTGTAATAAGTGAATTTACAAGTGGGTTTCTCCTATTTCGACCCCGCTGAATTTGATTCTATATGTACTAAGTCTGAAAATGAACCGGAAGGGAGGTATTCAAGATCGCGTCCAATACGGCGGATTTTGGACCACCTTGGCGTATTCAAGGGTCTGGCCCCCCGTTTTTGGGGTCAAGGAACACGATGGAGGCCGAGAGTGAAAAACCGCTATTTCTCATATTTGGCCAAAATGGTACTAAAAATTCCGAGTTTTGTGTGAAATTGGTAAAAAATTATCAATAACATAGGTTCGCATTAAAGCAAATATCCAATTTTGTAAAATAATTTACTGAAAATATGCAATTTTGGCTCCTCTTTAGCAGATTAAATAGTTCGTTAGTGTTCCTCTAAAAAAAATACATTGCAGGACCAAAACGACCGACACTGAAATGACCGGGACCAAAACGGCGGGACCGTAATGGCGGGACTAAATGCGTTATAACTCGTCATTTTTGATAATCAATTCGAAAGTGAAAAAAACATAAAGCCTTCGCGTTTTCACCACAAACCTACACTGTATACTAAAAACTTACCTGCATAGGTTCTTCAGGTCAACAAATCTCCCCAAACCCACTGCTTTTGACTAAGATCTGCCATTAGTCCGCAGCCATGTCTCTTGTTTGTCCATAATTTGTAATTGCGCCTTTTTAACTGTTCTAATGAGGTTAATTATATGAACTTTTCCAGGCCTTGCGTTTTTAAAAATCACCTGTACCCCACTGTAACGGTAGACGTAAATTTGTATTTAAAATTGTTTCGAAAATTCAGTGTGAAGTTGGAAACTTTGGGACTTATAAGAGTAGAGTAATTTAATTGCGTATCATTTTGTCCAAATTTCGAGGTTAGAACTTATTTTCCGGATGAATCGTGGTTTTGTGAGATTTTGAAAGAATTTAATAATAATAATAATAATAACTTTATTCCCTATAAAGACAAATATAACGCGTCACAGGATCGTCAAAATAACATCAAAGCAAAAAACATTATGTTTGGAAAATTTAACTGAGTCTTCAAAAAATTCAATTAAACTGCTGTAAGGTTTTGAGATTAGTACATTCTTGACCTTGCTCTTAAAAAGATTGATTTGATTAATAGCGGTACAAGAGACGTTTATTATTTCTTTTCTATGAGACTTTGTTTCTTAACTGCTTTCGGAAACCACCTTTTTAATCGGTATGATTGGGTTAGATTTAGTGTTCTATCTTCTGGCATTTTCTATCGTTTGGCATTTATACGTAAACGAAACTGCATTGCCATACATTTATGACCTAGGAAATAGCCGTGGCACCGACGTGTCTGCCGGCCTGCGAGGGGAACTCCCTTGTCCTATTGTGTTAAACCTTTATCGGCATATGTCTTTGCGAGTGTGACTGGTTTTTGTTATTGTAATTAGCGGGAAGGCAAAATAGTTGGAAATTGGTTCATAAACTAATGACGCAGGGCTCATCTTTTCTGAATTCAACTGTAAATGCGAATTTCGGGAAGTGCAAAAGAAATAAAGAACTTAACCGGAAATTTCTTGGTTATTAGTGCGCACAGGCACAGTAAACACAATTAATTAGCGTCTGCTAAAGATTAAATTAGATTATTATCTGTGGAACAGGGTTTACTGTTCAGGAGTTTTTCGTGAATAACCAGGAAAGTGACAAATTTTTCATTTTATTACAAGCAACTTCAAATTGAAAATTTATAAAACGCAGAAACGTGCCAGTTTTTGAATGTATAAAAACATACTTTAATATCATTTCAATTCCATCCACATGTAGATATGAAAAAAAAACACCTCGCGAACTTATTAATAATACATTTGCGGATTTTATATGGTAATTCGCTCTTCCCTTTACGCTTCCTGAGATTTGAGAGTTTAAGGAGACTTACCACTGAACATGCAGCACGAAAGAAACAAGAGAAAATATCCAGGCGAAGTCATCGTTGATGCCATCGCTAGCTTATGTTCATCCTCTCAGCAACTCTCTGCGGTCTAATTTATCGGAAGGCCTTCGAAGTTGTATTGACAGCTCTGAAATTACAGAAAAGCTCTTGTTAAACAACACGAAATTATTTTACCCACGAAATATTTTAATGGAGTTCTTAGTCAATGCCTACGGGAAATTTTGCATTGCAACGGACGGGGAGGACCCTGTCGACTTAAATCTTTTGGGAATTTGTGCGATGTTAGACTGATATCAAGGTATTTCGTTATAATTATTTTAGAATTTCGAAGAGATTGAAATACGTGAACGCCGGTTGCAAAATTGTTATGCAATTAAAAATATGACTTCAACTTGAGCAATGCTATGATCATGTTTTGGACTATAAAACAAAAACAAATTTTAAAGTTTACTTCTCTCACGGCCAGTTGCACAAAACAAATAATCCAAGATCATTGTTTAATCCGGTATTAAGACATTTGATTGACTTTATACTGCAGTATGCAGACAATAAAATGTCAAAATTCTTGTTTAAACTCAGATTTGGCAAATAATGTAGGATTTTGATTGTAATTCGCTTTCCTGCAACCGGCCGTCATTCTCTCTTGCTACCAAATACCATTTGCTTTTGTTTGTAATTAAATGAAGTGATATTTGGTACCATATATAAAACTCCTACGATCTTGCAAATACTGTATCAAAGATAGAAGTAAGGTACGTACCTCAACACGAACAACCAGAAATGCTTAACAATGGTACATTTATATCTATACACCTACATAAAAATGAATGTTTGCATGTATGTCTCTGATGCGTGCCTAAACAGTTTATCCGATTGCGATGAAACTTTTTGGGAAATGGTTTGACGTGTGCGAAAGTTTCTATATAAATAAATCGGCAGATAGTAAACAGGGCGTGTGAGGTGAGGCGGCGCAGCCGCCGAAACCGAGTGGATGTCCCATCTCAGCAAAAGATATTTTCCAAAGGCGGTATGAAGTTCGCTGGGTCTGCGGGTTCGACATAAAGTTGATTTTTAAATACAAACTTGTTTCCCTGAAAACCAAAGTTGACGTGTTTCGAAATTTTTTAAGGTCTGGATATCAACTTACTTATTCAGGGTGGCTCATTTTAAAGTAGTACAACTGATTGCTATTTCCCGTAATTTTGCAGCCAAACTTAGATGAAATGAAAATTGGAAGTGTGCTCTATGCGTTAGTGCAGATAAATGATGCTGTCATTGGATTAGTTTTCAAGATATATCTATTTGAAAATCATCCAATTTGATATGCGGGCGACTATGGAGAAACGTCCCAGCCTGGTATCACGATAAAATATTATATTCCCGTCATTCTGGGATGAGACTGCCCTCCAAAGATTCCTTGTTTCAGTAGGAACCCTATAATTGGATTACCTTTCGAGATATCTTGAGTTATCTACGTCAAAAGGGGTCAGATCGGCTGCAGTTTTTTGAAACGCCAATGTTCGTAAAACATTTCCACAATTTCAACGCCAATGTTTATAGAAACCAACTAACAAAAAGGAAGCAAAGGAATATGATGCGAGTAAGCCTGGCTAACCAGTCAGGAATGCTTCATTTTGGTTAATTATTTTTTTGTTAGTTGTGACTCTTAAATGACAGTTTACTTGTACCCCCATCCCACTTCCAAGCCTTTCCTGTTCAAATTCCGTTCTCAGTTCCGATACAATCAATCCTGCTTCAGCCATCTTTCCAATCATTGCTTTTGAAACCCCACCAACATCGTCAAGTTAATTGGTGAGAAAGATGCATCTACAATGGTAGCTTTCAACCGATAAAGTCCACAATCCGTCAAGAAGATAACTGATTTGAATCATAAGAGTGTCAACAACCTTTATGACCTAAAGAAGAACAAGTGTAAAATGTGCACAACTCTTCTGCAGATAAAGCGCATTTTTTGAAACCGAAATAACTTAGTAAATGAAAGTGGTAGCATGCATGATTAATGGGGAGGAGGCTCTTTACACATAAACATTTATCCGCCGCCTGGCATACATCCAAAATCATCCGACAACCCATTCTGCACATATTTTCAGTGAAAGCTTTGACATAATCAATAGGTATGTCTCGTTCTGATGTCCCACTTGCCTTTTATGATCCTCTTTCGACATAATGGAATATGTCCGATCACGATAATGGACGAAGGAGGAGGACTATGGTTGTTAGAAATTAATTCGTTGAGACCTCTCATTAGAGTACCATGAAGGATAAAACCAGTTCCACTCCCCCTTCCCTCAAGCCCCTCTTTTGATACGGAGTCAGAAAAACGGTAGTTGGTAGAAAACGGTTCCTTTAATTATAATATCATGAAGGATAAAATTAATCCCCCCCCCCTTCGGATCCCATCACCAATTGATCTCGAAAAAGAAATACGCGGGAAAGTTATAGTTTTACTTTCAAAAACAGCATGTCAGGATTCATGAGGGGAACCTCCCCTAAGACAGCGAAATATGATAGCTGTCTGGTACACCTTCAAGGTATAGGCTATCTATTGCAAAAAATTCCACTCTAGGACCATTCCCCTAGAAGTAGTTCAAAACTGCAAAAGTGGGTCTGGAAGGACGAACGGACGGGCGAACAAAACGCAAACAATGGCACATTTTTTTAATTATTAAAAAATGCGCTAAAAATGGTTACAAGTTTTTGAAGAAACAATAGAATATATCAATGTTTCAGTAACGCCATCAAGCAGAACATTGGACATTGTTGCAAAGCGAAAGCAGATCCAGTTAACTACGAATAGAAGAATCTACCAGGAATGCAGCCTTTCTCCGTTTCAAGGTTTCCTGCTGATCTGGATGCACTGGAAAGCACGTTGAGGTGGCAGACTAGCTTGCTCCATGTGGCTCCTCGCTTCAACCACATGTGCAACACAAGAGCACCAAACAGCAGATATTATGGTGGAACCAGGGCATTGAAATACAGGGTGATTGTCGCGATCTGCTCCAAAAATCTCGGTGTTGACTACTGTGAACGTCTCTTTGAGATCGCGCAACTGTCTCCGTCTGTAAGAAATTACAGGTCAATCCTCGAGAAGCCACGGGTCAAGAAAGCTCAGTGGCAGAACAAACCTAATGTGAAGAGGAGATAGCTGCAGCTGAACGGTGAAGACAGGGGGAAGAGAGTTATACAGGAGAAGAATCGTGGGAAACAGTATTCGTTTCTGAAACTACATCTTGCTGGCTCCCGGAACCAACTGAACTTCAACCTGGATGTCGATCTGGAAACAACTGGTGTCTGCCGCTGACGAGATTGTTCAGATTTCAGCAAATTATGGTGGAGAAGAATTCTCTGCATACATGATCCGAACCAAGAAGATCATCCGAGGGAAATTGGTCCACAACAACACTGCGCTTTAAACCTTGTTTGCGCAGCAATTTGTGGAGTTCCTGAGGGACCATGGTAGCCAAGTTGTTCATTTGGTTTGGTGCACCTAGGATTGTTCGCTTCATAATAGAGCACAAACTTGTTGAGGAATTCTGCGACCTGGTTCATGGCATGGTGGACACTCTGCCGCTCATTAGTCAAGGCAATGTTCGTAAACAAGACCAGCTTGCTGCCCAATTTCTCGCAGGGACGAATGGCAGTTCCATATCAAGAATGCCCACAATGATATGTATCCGACTGTGTGTTATTGGATCACTTGACAAGTCTGCTCTCACCGATTACATCTAATTTTATGAAGAGACAGAAAAGGAATGGAATTTAAGATAGCTGGGGCAAGAGTGACAGTACAGGAATTGAGAAAGGAGTTTGAAAGGCACAGCGGGAAAAACTTGGAAGTGCAAGAGTCACAACTAACAAAAAAATAATTGACCAAATAGAAGCATTCCTGATGGGCAATAAAGAAAATGCCCCACAACAAAATAATTCGAGATGAAACTTGTCTCTACACCAAGTCATTGTCTTTTGTAATATAGGGTGTCAAAAGTCGAGTGTGTACATTTTAAGTGTTAACCAGGCTTACTCGCATCATGTCCTTTTACTTCCTTTTTGACAGTTGGTTTCTATAAACATTGGCGTTAAGTTGTTGAATCGTTGGCGTTACAAAAAACTGGAGCCGATCTGAGTCGTTTTGAAAGTTAAGTATCTATATATCTTTGGATTTCGAATGAAACAAGGAATCTTTATAGGTCACTCTCATCGCTGAAATATAACATTTTATCGCGATGTTTCTGCGAGGCTGGAACGTTTCTCTATAAGGGCCCATGTTAAATTAGACGATTTTCAAAGGGGTGTATCTTGAAAATTAATCCAATGACAGTACCATTTAACTTTACTTTCAACTAGCTACCAGTTGCTACAAGAGTACAATTTTTAATTGACCATTTTCCCTATATTCCTATACTTATTTAAAATTAAATGTAATGGTTGGTCAATCGGGACAATAGAAAATAGATAACAGTTTGATAACGATGCCATTTTCATTTGATAGCATCTATGGTTCATTTTGGTGGTTTACAAAGTGTGAAAAATGCTCCGAAACAACTAACAACAGTCGGTCACTTCAAATGGAGAGCCGGTTTACACTGCAATCTGCGCGAAGCTTGAATTGATACGTCTTGTTTAAATTTTTGTCGGTAGTCTACATAGAGCCTCACTTATCCATATCTTGATGGACATGGTATGCTTGGCAACGCAATGAACCCTTATTAGAATTATGTTCCATTCACTTTTACTTGTTTCCTGTTTTGTCAAGAACCTTTTTTGAATGTATGTTATTTTGTAGCAAAAGTTAAGGCCAACAAAAAAGGTTTGCTATATGAAATTTTCTGAATAACGACTGCTCCTTTAGTTCTAAATAGCAGTTGAACGAAATCGATACCGGTATTGTAATCGAGATTTTTCATCTCAGATACCAATGTTGTATAATGCGCTGAAGTACTGATATGTCCCTATTGTAACAGGTACAACATTAGCATAACACAGCACGTTTAAGTAATAAATCTCATATAGTCAGTACAAATAATAAGCATTGCTTCCTACTTCTTCAGCAAGTTTGAACAACACATTTACATAAATGGATAGATACAAGTAATATTATGTGAAAAAATCTTTACGTTTGTAGGAAGAAAATAGAATTAAAAAAAAGGACATAAGTACAAGTAAGTTGCACATGCAATTTTCGTGCCCTATAGGATGTAATTTCAGTAATTTCACGAAAATATATCTACAGGCGTTTTCGTAATTCATTCTGGGCATAGAAATTGTACCGGTGACAAAATAGTACATGAATGCCGTCAAAATTTAATCACTATTAGAACACTATTACCAGGATCTTCATTTCTGAAATAAATAATTGCTTCGAATGCCATACAAAATCACCCACTCCACAATGTTTCAACAAACTGAAGCCTTCAAATTATGCTACCTGGTATTCTTGATAAAACGCGAGTTTAATTCCTGAATGGAAAATGTACCTAACTAAAAAAATTCATTCCATTGTTTGAAAACCGCTTCGAAACAAGGAACCAAAATTAACAAATAGACAAATTCCTATTAAATAAAACTGGGATCAACCCTATAATTGCTTTTTCCCAAAAATTTAATCAAATCATCTGAAGAATAATAACGGTTTCGCATTGCTTTTGTTTTGTGCATACAAGCGTTACAAAGAATGCTTTGCTGAAGGGCGCGTGCACAATACCCTTCGTAATTGGTTAATGAATGTTTTGTTTAAAACAGCAACTGTCACACGCATACGTTCTCACAATATTATTGTAAATTAGTAAACGGCTCGAAACTTTTCCATGGGTATTCGCAGTCATGACAAGCATTTTAACCACGTTCAAGAAATATACATGACAAGAAAACGGCATGTCAAGTGTCAAAGGCTTTTCATTTATAGTCGAGCATTATTATACTTCAGCTACGCTCGTGTGGTATAATTTTATATTGTGTTTGTGTAGGACAGTAACGTTTGCACAAAGGCATGAAAATGTAATTTCACCGTATATTTAACACGATCTCGCATTCTTAGGCATAATTTGAAAACATTTTTTCCTTAGAAATTGTGGATTTATTCGCGTATAAAACGGCCTGAGTTTGTATTTTATTTGTTACCATTTTTGTATTTTAGAAAAAGGATAATTATCGACTCGAAATACGGAATCACCGTGACGATGTATCCTAGATCTTGGGACAGAAAATTAGTCAAAGCAATAGCGGGGACGAAACGGAATTGCTCCTAAAGGTATTTCTGTATCGCCAACATGAAACAAACTAATGCAGCTGTTTCTTTACCCTACTCAAACGTAATTTGGCCCTATTAAACCGTTATAATTTTCCTTAAAAAAATCTCTACATTCCTCCTGGACTTATTATGCCGTTCCCTGTTTAAATCCTTTCATTAACTTGTATAACCTCTCTGAATTTCCCTACATAACATAACTCGAATCCTATTAAAATTAATTTCTCTCTCGATTTTACCTTCCTTGTCACAATTGTTTGATTATGGATATTAGTGGAATATAAACCAACCGAGCTTCTCCATTCAATCTGTCAATTGAACTGAGATTGAACTATTATGATCCAATAGTACAATCTCTGAGTATATCTCTTTGAAAAATACTCCAGTTACCACTCTGGCCTATAGTTTACACACTTTTGATTAAGCTATCTAAAGTGAATAAAACAAAAGAAATACCTGGCCATAAGAATTCCTTATACATTTTTAAACTAAATCCTGAAAATTTCGAAAATGGTGGAATGTATTCCCGCGAAGGTTCCTATACATACAGTGATTATTTATTAAGAAGTACACATAGGGATTTATGTGTATTGTTTTTACCTATGTTTAAGGCCGAATCTAAAACAAATCAAATAAACAGCTGGTTGTCGTATTAATTAGTTTGAAAATTGTTGCTTTGGCTTAACAGAAAATAATTCTCTTACGCCCCTTAAACTGTCACCGGCACTATACCAATTGACAATTGTTTTAAGAAGTTATTCTGGTTGCACAAAATTAGGCGCCCTTCATAAGAGATTTTCATTTAAAAGTAAACATAGGAAAAAACAATATATAGGTACAAATAAATCCCTATGTATACTTCTCAATAAATAGCACTGTATTTATGTAAATAAATCTGTATGAAATTCGGGGGTGGTGCGAGGTGAGGCGGCGTGCGCCGCCGAAACCGACCGTATGTCCCAACCAAGAATGCATTGACTGATAGGTGCACACGGTCTGACGAACAGACAGATGGAGAGACAGACAGAAATACAAAATTATAAACAATCTCGAGGATCGTTAATAATGAGAAATACAACTGAAAATGAACTAATTCGTATATCATTAGATAAAGAAAAAAAATCTTCTTTCGATTGGTGTCATTCTAAACCCGCTAAGATCTAAATCATCATGGGGGAGCAACGATCTGCAAAAAACCTTTTTCCCATGTTAATTGCCTATGTTCGTTTTTGAAATATTTTTACTTTATGCCCGTGTATATAATAATTTTGAGATACTTTTAGCAGAGTAGTGCAGCAGCTGCGCTCAGAAAATCGTACCTTCCAGCGTGCCTACAGAGACCTTAGCAACATC
>NW_022170510.1:1526276-1527053 GCF_008802855.1 Photinus pyralis
AGGCCAGAGGAAACGATGACGGACGATCAACCGGTAATCGAAGACGTCGAGAATCTCGAAGCGGCGGCCGACGAGTTTGGAAAAATCGTGCAGGCTGCCTTACGGGACGCCACGAAGTCGTTCGCTTTTATTCTGAACGAGATGCTCAGATTGCGGCACTTTCGATCTTGGTGGAAACGTGCCGACGTAATTATATTACAGAAACCGGGCCAGTCTATACCGTTCCCGCACACCTCCCGCAATTCGGATTCCGGAAGGACCATTCGACGGTTCACCAAGTGCCAAGGGCGATAGAACACGCGACAGAAGGCTTCAACCACAGCCAGTCCACCGAATCAGTCTATTCGGACATCACTCAAGCGGTCGATAAGATAAGATAAGGCTGGCTCAACGGACTGCTATGAAAGATGCTCCAAATGCGGTCTCCCCTTAGCTACGGTACAGATGGTTGCATCATACCTCAAAGACACCCGCTTTCGCGTCCGTTTCGAGGGATGCAGGTCGCGTGAGCGCAAAGCAACAGCTGGAGTACCCCAGGGGCCCCTGCCCTCGCCGTTGCTGTTCTCTATGTACGTTCGGGACATGTCGAAGACACGGGACACCACTCTAGCTCTCGACGCGGACGACATCGCCCTCTAGGCAAGACAGGGGCAACCAGAGTTGGGCTGGGTCACTGGGTCAACTGGGTCACCTGGGTCACTGAATTAAACTGGGTCTCTGGGTCACGTCATACTCTTTTCAGTTAGACCCAGTGACCCAGTTTGACCCAGTGACCCA
>NW_022170510.1:1527153-2009968 GCF_008802855.1 Photinus pyralis
AAAATTGACCACCACGACTCTATTCTTTGATTTGATGTACTTTTTCCATACAGAAAAGGAGGCAGTAGACTATGCCCATCATCCGTTAAAGCCTGGTTTCTTAAATTAATTTGAATTTCTTTGACTAAGCCATTTTCAGTGCCCATGTCAGCCCTTACAGTTCTAGGACAACCTCCAATTGACTTTAATGTTAGCAAATAGTAGGCTGCTATCACACTTGGATCGCTAGTATTGTTCCCGGCATACAGCCACATTATTCGCCTAGAAAATCCGTCGATGCATCCGCTAATACATATACCAAATGGCTTTAGTTTATCATAACAGTCCATATGCCATAGAAAGTTAGGTCCTTTATTCTTATATTGCCTACGACGTAATCTACGTCTAGTGCGAATATCTACACCTACCGGATCAATAATGTGAAGTAACAGTCTCACAACTTCTTGTGTCACAACGAAATGGGCCTGCAAGCATTTTAAATACATCCACCGATACCCATGGAGTTGGCTGTGCTGGTGAACACTGTTTTCAATAAAGTTTGCCACATCGGTTATATCCGAGTAATTCTGTCTTCTGAATAAATTTAGTTTTCTCAGCAAACGTCTAAGGTGGCGATCACTAATAAATATGCTATGATTTAACGCCAAACAAGACACTATCTCACACTGTTGTAAACCCATACGAAAATAAAATGAGATCAGTTCTTCCATTTCGACAAAGTAGTACCACGATACCGCATTTAAAACACAATCGCCAGTAGCTGTCAACTCTGAACAATTAGTAACCGGGATTGGATTAATACAGAGTATAATAACGGGAACTCAAACGTAATTTCGGGTTACAACTCGAAGCTAATCTTAATTTCGTGTTGTAACTCGAAATTACAGTTAATTTCGAGTTGTAACTCGAAGCTGACCTTAATTTCGAGTTATAACTTGAAATTACCGTTAATTTCGAGTTGTAACTCGAAGCTAGTCTTAATTTCGACTTATATCTCGAAGCTGGCCTTAATTTTGAGTTATAACTTGAAATTAGTAAAATATTTTATCTATGTCCGCTCTACGCTTTCGTAGCTTAATACTACTTAAAAAATCAAGTTATACTTTGTATGGGGTTAGCTTTTTTTATATTTCTATTGTTATATACAAATTTAACGGGAGTAAAAGGAACTTTCTTATACCAGTTATATCCTTAAGAATACGTGTACCAGTTTTCAAAGCGATCGTACGTCGTGCACATGATACGTACGCCTTTCTGAAATTAATCCTAGCGATTTTGGAACAGATCCATTTTTGACCATCCGTTTGTCCATGTGCATGATAACTTGTTTAGAAACGTGCGATCGCTTTGAAAATTGGTACACATGGTTTTAAGGATATAAGAAAGGTCCCTATTGCTTTTAAATTACGTAGACTATCGAGTTCGGTATTCAGATGTATCGGATTTTGATTTTGTGAGAATGGAAACTTTCCCTAAACATTTCTAAATTGTTCTCAAATATTTGAATAACTTAAAAGTACTGCCTTTTTTTGAGGCAGGAAAAAAAATTGTCTGAGATCGAGATCGATCGGAGAGTCCATAATTTCAAACAGTTTGAAGATTGGGCTACTAGATCAAAAGTTACAGCCCTTTGAATTTTTTTTCGAAATTTGTTTTTTGTCCATAACTTTTGATTGAGAAGTCTAATCGAAAAAGTACGAATTGTTTTGGATTCTACGCACCAAAATTAATAAGAAAAAGTCTTTTCCCGAGAAATTTTGGTGTAGTCGATTTTTGGTAAAAAAGGAAGGTTATACACTGCCTTTTTTTGAGGCCCGAAAAAAAAATTGTCTCAGATTGACCCGGAAAAAAAATTTTCTTATAGAATGTGGCCTGTAGAATCCATAATTTCAAACAGTTCCAAGATTGGGCTACTAGTTCAAAAGTTACAGCCCTTTAAATTTTCTTTCGAAATTGGTTTCTAGTCTATAACTTTTGATTGAGAAGTCTGATCGAAAAAGTACGAATTGTTTTGGATTCTACGCACCAAAATTAATAAGAAGAAGTGTTTTCTCGAGAAATTTTGGTGTAGTCGATTTTTGGTAAAAAAAGGAAGGTTATACACTGCCTTTTTTTGAGGCCCGCAAAAAAATTGTCTCAGATCGACCCGGATCATCTACGTCTACGATTATTACAGAAATATCAGAAACAAAGATAGGCACGTGTACGGCATGATTTTAAAAATTTCTAGCCACTATTTGAATTTTTACCAAGCTCGGTCCACCGCTGTCGATCTTCCTTTTATTTGGCAAAGTGATGCTTCAAAATTGTCTGAAAAGGAAAACGCTTAGCAAAATTGTTAATCCAAATTTAAGAATAACACTGCACCAAAAATTAAATTAAGTATAATTTAAAAACGTTTCTCATAGTCTCACTGGTTTCCTATTATACACAAAAGAATTTACAATATTTATCAACAATTCTTTATGTTCGTAAAATAAATTAAGTATCCTATTATGTATAAATATGCAGTTCATAGTACTACATTTGTGGTCATTAAATAAAACAAAAACAATAATAAACTTCGCTGTTACCTACTGTTCTTGTTTTATTACGAGTATTCCTTATAAATGAGTAACTGCGCCGTCACATTTTGCGGCAAATATTACCGCTTTTATAACAGAGATTTCTTGAAGTAAGACAGTTTGGAAAAGTATAATACAAGTTAGGAAAATATGTTACACAGACAGAATCTAACATAAGGCAGGAATAATCATTCTTCTAAGTCGTTATCGATGCGGCTACTGTGAATACCCGTATTTCCGGTCCAGGGGTATATGTCAGGACAGGGTTGGCAGGTACGCATATATCGCACTCCCGTCTTATGCCACAAATTGCACACTTTAGGATTGTTACATCGTTTTGGTCGGTCCTGGTAAAAGTGCTTTAGTACAAGTTCTCATTGTGATATAAACAACTTACAGGATAATTACACCCGAATGGTTGAAAGGAATTTAGTCTAGAAGTGGGAGTAGGATCTCTAACCCACTGAATTGCTTGCCAATTCGTTACCAGCCACACATCTTTCATAGAATTTATAGCGTCCAAAAACTGAATAAACCCTTCTTTATGATGGGGTTGTGTGAACCACGCTGCATGGTAGAAGAGACCAAATGGAGCTCTACCAATTTCATGTTGATAACATAACATCTTGTATTACCTAAGTCTTACCTATTTGACGTGTAATGGCGCTCAAAATTTTTCATTATCATTTTATATACCCCCTCGGCATCTGAAGGATTGCTGCAAGCGTCTCCCATTGAACACCGACCGCCATTCAAATCTTGCCACATCACCATAGGTACTTCCCAAACGCCAGGATATGAACGAGTCGGGCACGGCGGTATCATACAATCGTGGAATAATTTATAATCTAAAGTGTAAGGCCAACTTGGAGGCTTGTTTTCATATATTGGCATAGAAGAATCAAACGTGAAGTTAGAATCGTACAGCATTTTGAACATCTTATTTCCTCCCACCTAAACACTCCTCAGTTACATCTAAAGGCCCAACAACCGAAGCAACTTACAGATAAAAACGGAGCCCTCATTCCTCTAACATCTTCTAAATGAACACCCCCATACGCGGAAAGTATTTCTCGTTGTCCCGCCACTTCCTTTGTCCACTTTTTCTGAGAAAATTGCTCCCCGAAGCTATGTCTACGAAATTTTGGACAAATTATATGATTGCCACTCAGCGGAGAACAATAATTAATTAAGCAACAACACAAAAAGCGCAAACAAAAATTAAACAGTAGTAAGCAGCTTAAGAGAAGAATAATATTATTTACAACATTTATAGAAAAAAATCGCGCATTAATTCTATTTGAATCAAAATGACTGTACTCAAATTAGTATTAATTAAGTGCATATGAAAAATCTATGTACAGTGCATGTGATTGATTGTGGGAGGGACTTACGATACAGTATGAGATGCGATTTCGTGACCATCAGAGTATAAGTTTTGGACTTGACTGTAATCGGTCCACTCGTGGGATACGTAGAATGTAGCGGCAATGGGACAACCGTTGGGATTGACTCTGCCCTTCTCGAAAAGGTCGCTGTATAGGCCCTTATTCAAGTCGTTTACAGAGTCATCATATGTTAAGAGAACCATTTGAGGCACTTGCTCGACAGGTAGATCACCTATTAGTTAGTGGGCATAGCAAGACAAAGAAGAATACGTTAGAGAATCGAAATAAGCTATTTGATTGCATATAGAATAGATAAAACAAGCAAAAATATATTAGCAACATGGCAGCTCCTGGACAGCAACACCTCACTTACGATACTGTGTGCGAAGCTAATTCGTGTCCGTCAGCGTACAAATTTTGAACCTGACTATAATCAGTCCACTCGTGAGATACGTAAAATGTTGCAACAATGGGGCAACCATTTGGATTAACACGCCCATTCTCAAAGAGCTCGGAGTAATGAGGTAAGTTGAGATCATTAACAGCATCATCAAACGTCAGCAACACCATCTGCGGTACATCGGCGACGTCCAAGTCTCCTAACGGCACAAAAAAAATCTACACATGCATACTTTTAACCATTCGACCAACGGAGCTGGATTGCAGAAGATCTGTAATACGTTCGACACGACAAAACAAAACTTACCGGGAATCTCTTTTCCACCGCAGGAACAGTCGGGTAAAAGGCATACGTCCTTTCGACATTTCGCGGCAGTTTTATCCGGTAGAGGTTGGGGATAGATTGGTTCTGGTCTACGTGGAGGATATTTGTAGATGTCGATGAATTCCGCCGCTTTCGCAACTACTGAAGTAGAAGGTTTTAGCGTTGGCCGAGAACGTCTGAAAATAATTCGCATGTAACATCAAATCGATAAAAACGATTTAGTCTTACGATGGCGGTGTGCCTCGGTTTACGGAATTGTCGTTCCGACCAGAAGTGGTATAGTGGGCCGAACCTCTTCCCCGATTATTTGTTACTCTAGAAGTGCATAAACATTATACAACAATTCGATGCACCTAGACCATCAAACTATTTACATTTGCCACCTAGCTACGCTACCACCATGCATACCATCTAATACAACCTGTTAATGCCGTCTAGCAGTTTGTGTATATGTTTTATGGTAATATTTTGGGTGATGCGTTAATTGTGCAACATGTGTTATAATTTGGAGAAAAAGGGTCCAGTCAACCTCCAGTCTCTTGAGGAGTAACAGGATAATTTTGGATCATTTAGTGAATTCGGCAAAAAGCGAGTGGTAAGGTGGGATGGTTAACTTGGAAACATGTGCAACTATATGTAAAAACACGTGAAAATCATGCAATTTTGCAGTTATATTCGAGCGATCATTACCTCTGATTTATTTTGCCACATGTGACATTTGGACTATCGCTACATTTATATTGCCGTGGCGTTCCCCCAAATGCAATAACCGACTTAATAGCGGTATTAACCCGGGAAACTCGAGCAGGAAGTGAGGTATTTCGGGAGCTACTTAACTTTTTTGTCACCTCAACGGGTGGAATAGAAGTAAAGGGTAGTTGTTTTTCCAAATTTGATTTAAAACTGTAACTGGATGTTTGATTATTTTCGCTTTCTGATATAGGAGTTGATTCGGTTTTATTTTCAGTCGTTATAGAATTCAACCGTTCAAGAAGTAATAACCACGAAGTGTTGGTGATATCGTTATCCAATGCAACAGATTCAGAAGTTGAAACTTCTTGAGGTTCAAATTCGGTAGTGGTGGTTGTTGTTGGAACATAGACTGTGCGCTTAAATGACTCTGTACTAGACGATATAATTTTGTCATTTAGATTGTTTTGTGGTTGAAAAGCTGGGGCTACGGGAACGGTGGCGGTTTCTTCGTCGTTCTCTTCAGTGGCGACATTCGTCGAACTCCATAATTCGTTATTAATGGAAGTGGCATTAACTTCTAGATGTGCTGAAGAATTTGAAAAGGAGGGTACAGATTTGTCGGTTGAATTCCAGCTGTTATTTTTTTTTACGGTCTCACCTGAGTGACTGTTTAAACGTGACTTTAAAAAGAAGAAGGGAGGAGAATACGTGGTTGGTATAATTATTTTGCTGCTCGTGGTGTTCAATTGACTTTTGTTGTAATTTTCAGGCGTACTTGAGGTAGGAGTCGTTGAGACTATTGAAGTTGACATGGACGTTTTAGTTATATAATGGAAAAATAGTGTTTTTGGTGTAGTTACATGATTTGCAAAACTAAATGGAGATGGTTGTTTGATAATTGGTCTTTGTACGGATGCGTCGGGAGTAGTCCGAAGTAAAGGGAAGGTAGGTTTTTGGATACTAGGAGTATGTTTGGAACCTGGGCTTCCCGGTAATGTATAAAGTGTAGGTTGTACTCGTACTTCATTCTGGTTGGCAGTGTTAGGGTATCTGTTGGATAAATAATAGTCTCAGAAGGCGAAATATTAATGCTAGATATAACTAAATCAAAACTTGCAGGTAAAGAAAGATACTACAAATTTCAGTCTCAAAGCTTTCAAGCAAGTGTGACAACTGTATATGACTCCTTTGCATATGAATGAAAACTTTCAAGCGCGACAACTCGTTGTAGTACCTTGCCGGATTTCTAATATTCTTTTGCGTAGAGTATTCACGTGGAGTCGATGCAGGTGTGGTGGTAGTGGTGGTCGTAATTCGTTTAGTTGTCGCAGATTCCTCAATATAATTCAATTCATTTCGATCTCCCCTAGGGACGTTATTCGATTGCATATATATGCTAGTAAGAGGGTATCATAGTTTTAACTTACCGGTTTGTTTGTTTGCTTGTTTGGTGATATACTGTACGTTCGTCATCCTGTCAAAACATTTTAGCGTTAACCCCATATAATCATAATACGCTTAAATAACTTACTTGAGTTCCGTAAGAAACGTCGTCGCTGTAACTCTGTACATCGGCCGGTTGGTAAATATCATCGGACGCGCTGTATGTGTTTTGTATGTAACCCGAATTACTGATTTTTGGCGATTTCTCTTGTTGAATCACTTCGTGGGTTACTGTTGCCGGAGTACCTCGATAAACTTGCTTTGGCGTCGGTTCATTATTGTAGTGTTGCGCATATTCTAAAATTGCCAAATTACCATGGAACATCGGCCAATCTCTCCCCAATTCTTACCGACGTCTTTGTATATATCCACATCATCATCATATAGAGCGTAATATGAATCATAACGAGAAGAGTCATAGTTGTTGCTGTTATTGTATATCGTTTTTGGAGGGACAGTTGATAGGGTTTGTTCAATAGCGCGATTGCCTTTGTTTTCAATTCTGAAAAGTATGACTTAATTTAAACTTGTCATAAAAAATCAATGATTCACTCAAAACCAAAAATCAACAGGAAATAATCCTTTTGAAAACAAATGATATGCTCCACTGTGTGTGCGTAATGACACATTTTCCAAAGTTGGTGAAAATTCTTGTCAGTTGACTAATTCTTATAAAAACAATTGCCTAGTTAACATGAAGAAAGGTCTTCAAGCATGAACTTTTAAAGTGGGATACAATTCCGACTGATGTCAGGTGTAAACCATTCAGAAATGAGCTACTATTGAAAGGTAAATAAAATCTTACACAACAATAGTATATGTACCTGTGTGTCGTACTAAGTCTATGTCCGGATTCAGTAGTTTGTCGAACTGTCGTCGATATTCTGGCAAAAGGTGACGTAATGGTGGTTGACGATCCAGTGTTGCGTTGCGTATTATGTAACTTAGCAAGAGGTGGTTTTACCTTTGTTATTTTTGGTAACGGTGTAGTGGTCGTTACGCTCGAATTTTTTAAAGGATATGATCTATTCAATGTCAACAAATTTAAATCGTCATCGTAGTATTCGGTTTCATTAGGATAGTCATAATACTCGTCGTAATAAGAATAATTTTGCGCTAACATTTTTGAAGATGTGCTTGGACGAATGGTCTCCCTAAAGTCTTCGTTAGTGTTAAATTTTGTTGGGTTGTTAGTCAGTGCCAATACCTGTTTTAAATGGGACGTGCCAGAGGTTATTTTCGTTACAGGTGAATCGGCGTATATTTCAATTTTTGGATTGGTGTTCTTTGTCAAATTTGTTCCACTGTATTGCGGTATTGATATCAGATGCCCCGACAGAGGTTGTTTGAGGTAGTCAATGAACGAGAGTATATTAAAACTGTTGTTATTGGGCGTATATAACGCGCTTATATTTTTTGGTCTATCAGTATTTACTGTTAAATACTGCTTGTATATACTATCTGGTCGTTTGCTGATTGGTATAAATTCTGTTGTCGTTGGTTTTCTGAATAACGCTATACTACCTCTTGTTTGAGTGAATGTATCCAAATCCGGAGCTCTGGGTTGCTTTCCCAGTATGGGAAAATGTAACGATGGAACAAAACCGTTAGTATTATAGTTTAACGTCAATTGGGCCTTGTGATTTACAGGCTTCGCATCCGGAAGTTGTGGAATATTGTGATGATGTAAATGATAATATTGGTAATTTTGATCATAATTGTTACTGCGTAAATTTGATAACGTAATCCGTTGGTAATTGTTATTTGCTAACGTGCTTGGTAAAATTTCCACTGAGCGATCTCTGCTATTTGTTATGTCTGTTCGATATGGTGCCAAGTAAGATTGAAAAGATGGTGATGCAGACGGTTGCCCATTTGGAAACGCTTGTGCAGCAATAACGTGAATAGAGCCACCGGCATAGTTTTGACTAAAAAAATTTTCAATCAGTTATTTCAAACGGTAATTTTTACAAAGACAGAAAACAGAGAAAATAGCTGAAAGTGTAAATAGGCCAGTACTACCAACACCCGATACACATTAAAGTCTATAGAAAGGAAATTTTTCACAAGTTAGTAAGTAATAACTGTTGACCGACAATCAGATCGTGCGCCTATAAGAAGATATACAAAGTAAAATTTTACCTACATCATTCCTTTTTCAATTTCAAATTTTGGAGTTCGAGAACAACCTTTAAATATTGCAATTATGCACAATATAAACCTGATACCTAAATTCACGAGCCTAGAGAAAATTAGTTCCACGTTCGTTTCACTAACTCGAAGTTTGGTGTATATTGTTAATTTTGGTACCATGACCTAACCTTCCTAAGCTAGATGCACGATGCACCGATGATATAAAAATGTTAACGTAGCGCCGACAAAAAGTGTTAGATAAGAGTCAAACAAAAGTAGGACTCCCGTGACTAAAATTAGACGACGAGAAGTTGCATAAGGTGATACAGTAAGAGACAATTAAGATTAGCATGGTGTACACGTGTTACATAATGCTCCAGTTAATTGCATTTACAAGAGCAAAATGACTTGCTATATATTACAAACAATTCAAATTGGGGCGTTAATGATCTTCTGTTATTTAATTTAACCCGCACTTTAAATTAAAGAGAGTTGTTAGCGTTTTTCCACATTTTAAACAAAATGGTTTCACAATGTGAAAAAATCTACTTTCACTTTTATCTTCACTGCATGACCACTCATTTGAATCATGTTTTCATTGCCTAGTGCAAAATGTAACAGTGTCGTTTTAAATAATTATATACATTTTAATAAACAGAAATAGTTCGTTAACCGAGGAGATAACAAAAAGCATTCTATTTACGATTCGAACGTTGAAAGCCAATTGCCAATAGAACGTGCATGCAAAAGGGCCAATAGACAATAGAGTTATCACAAAAATGGAAATGTTATAGAAAATGTCAATAGTGTCTAGTTGACGGAATGTCCAAAGAGAAAATAATTACCTTCGTCCAAGCTGTCTCTTATATCTGTTATGAATAATTGTAGTCAAACTGTTTGTAAGATGGTCGTCATCGTCAGTCTCGCTGATAAAAACGTGAAATTTAATCCTAAGATAGGAGGTTAACTTGGTTTACCTGTACTGTTGAATAGGTTGTTGCTGCTGTTGTCCACTGAATGATATAATGCTTATTTTTTCACCTCTGCCACTAGATAACTACAAATGATAATCAGATTAGAGTAGGTACCACGTTAGTGAGTTACATACAGGAATAGCATTCGTATGTTGTCTTAAACCATCGCGATCTCTTTGAACTTGCCCAACCGTAGATGGTTGCCCACGGTACACACGTTGCTGTCGATCGCTCTCAATTTCTTCAGCAGGCGATAAGGTATCGTCGGCATCTACATACAATTGCTGCTGTTGCTTTTGCTGAAAGTCCATCTTGAAAATCAGGATCGCGCGCACTCCACACTCACCTTAATCAGTTCCTGTTGACTATGCTGTAGCTGCCTTGGTTGCCCTCTAGATGTTACGACGGCCGCTGGTTGTGGTGGTATTGGAGGCGGAGGTGGAGGGTGACTATAGCGAATTTTGGAATCCGCGGACCGACTTGGTGTACTTGAAACGTATGCCACAGAGGGTGTGGTTACGACGTCTCCAGTACCGTCGCATCCTACATTTCGTGGCCAGTCACACGTTTGTAATTCATGACTAAAAATATGCTACCATTTTTAAACTGACAGAGTTTCACGTACGTCGGTTTGTTATGTTGTTTGTTGTATTATATGGGAAATATAGGTTAAGCAATAAATAAAACTATAACGATTGTTATACAATTCACAATTTCTTGCACCCAACGCACCTGTACATAAGGCCACCGGTGCATGATTCTAACAGTGCTCCTCCAAATACACATACGTAGTATTGCGTGCAGTCAGCAGGATGTGGGTAATATCCAAACTCTTCTGGACAATCAAAATTTAAGCTTTTCTTTACATCGGCCCCTACTGGAACATTTCGACCAAGTTTACGTTGTCCTAACGAAGTACCTACAAGAAATACGTTTTAAAAAAGGTAGGTACGATAATTTTATTATTACAACATTCATAACAAACACTCAACCGTACATACATTTTGTTTAAAAAAATACGCCGGCACTTTGTTACTTCCCTATTAGTCTAGTTTCCTACATGTTCCTAACAAATACAAGGGGAAATGTCTTGTATTAAATTCTAGGGTATTGGTAAAATAAAAATCATTTTACACTATGATCTTTTCCACCCCAAAACCAACACGCTATATGTCATAATCTGCAGGACGGTAGGTACGATGTTTTTCCTGGCAAACTTCTATCATCAAATTTGTGCTATAGTAGCAATTCGAAATTTGTAGAAAAAGGTGTTACTGTTACAAATTAACAATTTTTTATACCTAAGAGCTCTTTTAAATGATTAAAAAGATAAGCAGACTTGGTGTCCTTTCCGGAAGGCATTCTGAGTGCTATACATGTCACAAAAGCAAGATATGTCCACCAAATGGCGGGGGTTGATTACGATAAAATTTTGCAGGTGGATTCTTTATCAAATTTATAGATCGGAGTTCGTGAATTATCCGTTAGTTATGAACCGTATTGAAGCTCGTTTGCTATAATTGTTTAATTTATTATTTATATATTGTCTCAAGATTCCATAAACAGTTTTATTTCAAAAACTACATATATGATTTAAACATAATGATTTCTCAACAATTATTATCTTAAATGTCATATGGTACCTGACACTTCCCCATTTGTGTGTATACAAGAAGATTCACTTCAATAATAAGGCTCTCATTTTATCAAAAAGTCCTTAGATTTCTGGTAAAAAAAACTTTTGTATAACTCATAAACCCAATTCCGTATAGTTTAAGTGAATATAATTGAATTTATTCCCTTTACCGCTTTGAAATAAACCATTGAATACCTATTGATGTAAACACCAGCAAGTATAATAATAATTTAAAAAGTTAAAACATACATTTTTTAGTTTCCTAAAATTGCACCAAACAAGCATCTTTCCATTAGTATATAAACAACACAATATATAGGATTCATAAATGGTATTTTCTAGGGCGCACTGTTTAGTGTTTTGACATCATTATAGCGTCGTGGCACCATTACTTGTATACTGAAGATCGAGTAGAGACAAAATTTGAGTATCTTCTTAGAGTAATTAATGTGTGTGTATAAGTTGCCATCGAGGCCGCAAGTATTTTCAACCGAAATTGGCACACAAAAAAAACATCAAGATGGCGGACAAAGCTACTCGGCTGTACACACTATTCCTTGGTTGAATTTTAATCTTTCTGTAACAAAAACTTGGAAAGTATCTTTCCGGAATCTGAGATTATCTAATAGTGATTTATTTAATTAAATTGCATATTAGAATTTAGCTATTAATGACCCATCAAATTTGGGAACTAAAAGATGATGCTTATGTTAATTGTGCATATTGTTATGGTTATCAGTATCCGGCGAATGCCACCTTTAACATGAAAGGTCTGCTGAAACTTTCACTAGACGATTATAACATCAAACATTCTACCCACGCTCTCTGGGCTGCTTCCGCCAAGCCGCCACTTTGTCAATCCGCACGTGGAACCCCTAAGGTATACTTTTACCTTTACCTGCTTCAAAGAAAATTGATGTCTGATTAAAAAAATTCAAAAATTCTAGAAATAAAAAAGTCACAATCGATCCATCACCAGAGTTGATAGGAAATCTCATCCAAATTAAATTTCAAAACAAGTTTTAATTTCTACTTCATTAACTAAATGCTAAATTAATATGCTTCTCCGTTATTGTTCCTTGCGCTGATGAACAGCTTTACAATAGCACGTACAATTCCAATCAAAAGTAAAAGTAAGTTATTTCAATACCTATACATATGGCTACGAGTTCCTTTTTCATAAATGATTGGCCATGCAACCAGTTTTCTTATGCAAATTACAAATTCACCTAGACTGCGACTTGTCGCGAATGCATAACTCTCGTAATAAAATGTAAGAATCTGTATCAATTCCTTTCCTATGTACCTACTTAACTTATATACATATGTAACAGGAAATGAAATGAGGAAATTTATATCGCAATTTAGCATTGAAACCGATTTTCGCATAAAATCGACATGATTGAAAATTGCACGTATTACCTAAATGAGAAATCACATTTTTTTTACTTTCTCTTATTTTAGAAAACTCGTATCAAAATAATCACCCATCGGATAGGGACAGTGGCTAATTACACGAGAGCAAATTGTAATTTAACGCAAAATTTAAATATTTAGTGAAGCAAAACCAATAAATCTACGTAAGTACGTCATGATGTAGCCAGGAAAGGATGCAATTAAGGTAGGTGCAAGAAGAATTAAAATCACATTCGACGAGATATGGACATACTTACGAAACTCAAAAAGAGTTATTTCATTTTCTGCATCACTAGGTTTAAAGGATAATGTGATCTTGGCAGACAAATAAATGAGTAGGTATTTCATTGAAATTACCTTCACCTGATACAATCTTCACAATATAGATCCTTAGATAAACTTTATTTTCTATTACTTAGTCGAAGCATATCAGGTTTAAGAAGTCCTGGGACGTTAATGAGTAGATCTCATATACAATACGTAAGTACCTATTTGCCAACAGTAAAATGACTCGTGTCATCCCTTTAGGGAATCAACTCTGCTAAACCAGAGAGCTTTCCCAAAGAAGTTGAAAATCAGTATGTACAATTATAAAATTGACACAGTCAACAAAGCAGTTTGAAAGAAAACCCATTTTTTTATACTGTAGCAGTCTCCTATCAAAATGAAGTCCCATATCAAACAATAGCTGAGGTATACCAAATTATATCATTTGCGTTTTCTGAATCTCGTCCATGACTTATCCTTTGCGTCGATCATTTCTCTGATACTCCTGTTCCGTGTTTTCGCCTTGAAATTCGATAGGATTCTGAGGGCGTCCATTTCTACAGCATTGATCTTGTTTTTGTTTGACTCTGATATCTTCTCCATATGTCAGTATGCTTGCCACTATTGTAGTATTGGTATATACTCGTTTTTTCCTTCCTCATGTTATTTCTTCACTCCTCTTCGTCGTTGTCCTATTCTCTGTATCATTTCTTCATTATCTATTCCATCTGTAGTAATTTCAACTCCCAGATACCTATATGTACTTTACACATACTTTGATTTCTTCGTCGCCTTCGAGAACTAGCTAATAGTTTTTTATAGTGTTCTTCCCATTTTCGTATTGATATGTTTTGTAATCTTGGTTTGTTGCCGGATCTGACATTTTTGATAAACTTCCGGGCTTCCGTGCGTTTTCTTCCTCCAATTTAAATCTCTATTTCTCTGCATCGTTGGTCCAAAGTCTCTCTTTGTGCTTTTATCACTGCCTTCCCTGCCTCTCGATGTTTTTCACTATATATGACTCTTTGTCTTCATTGTTTTTAGTGTTTAGCCATTTGTGATACGCTTCTTTCATTTCGTTGATTTTGTCCTCTAAACTCTTGTTGTACCAACTGTTTCAGGTATTTTCAGGCTTATTTACGGTTCCCAGTGCTTCCTTTTCTGCTTGGTTTGATGTTCCTATATGTAGTTTTGGCATGGTACTTTCGTTTATGAAGCTTTCAATCTTGTATGTTGGGTCTCCTAAATCTTCCATGTTGCTTTGCTCCTCTGTACCAGTTTGTAACTTTTAATTTTGTGTTGTGTTCGTAAGGAAACATTATTTTGAGCAGCACCAGACAATGGCCGATTCGCAATCTCTCCTCTATGAACTCTAACGTAGTTTACTTGGAGCCTGGAGATTCTGGTTTTGCGGTATTATTATGTAGTCTATTATTGATTTTAATTGTCGCGTAGACTGTATCCATGTATACGCTATTCTCAAATAATTGTTTTTACATAATTCTATTAACCTGTCGCCTTTATTGTTTACTTCGATTTCTCCAAAGCCTCCCACAACTTCATCCCCTTCTCTTGTACCCGTTCGTTCATTAAAGTCGCCCATCATGGTGATTTTCATTTATGGGTATGAATTTTAACCATTTGTTCGTCAAATTGCTTCGAAGCCTTGTTATATATCTTTTATAAGTTTTCTTTATGAGTAGGGATACTCCTCTTATTATAGCCCTTCCTGATCAACGCTGAATGTTATATAGAAATTTATAACCAAAAGTTGGCTGCAGCTACGGGTACCCACCAATACTTCATACGTTAATGGGTTCAAGTTACGTTATACCTTTTCACAAACGCGTCTTCGTTAAAAAAAGTAATAGTGGTTCTTGTTCTCACCGATTATAATAAATATATAACAACTTCACCAAAATGACTTCCCATGCATAAGATGATAATTACGGAGGACTAATCTTTATTATATTACCCAAGAATTATTAGGCAACGCTTTTTCAGCTCATTACTCAATTTGGTATCAACAATGGCCTCTCCTTAGCAATAAAAATTTACATTAAGAATTATCTGGCACTAGACACAGTCTTTAATTGCGTAAAATTTAAAAGTAGTCCGTTTCGATGTTTGACAAGGAAAGTTGATGCATTTTTGACATTCTTTAACTTTTATTGCTATTCATTGCCAATATCAATCAGAATCACGTTTCTTCGTAAGTTTATATGATGTAAGAGCTACCACAAAAAATGTTAAATGTTATTCATTCACGGCACGAGTCCGCCGAAAATATCTATATATATTTGTTTAATAAACAACGTTGAGGTTTAAAAAAATTACCAAGGATCGTGACCTTACACGTAAATGTTATGCAACATCTGTATTTTTTCCAAAATCATCTTTATACGAAATTAAACATTATTCATTTATAGAATTACACCTGCTTGTTGTTTGTTATTATACTGTAATACAATTATGAGGTAAGCCTTTAGTTCTGGTCGAAAACTTTTGATCTTGCAAAAACGACGCCGCAAGAAGAGTACATAATGAAGAGGATAAAGAATATTAATTATTTAAATAAAGACGTACAACAATAATGATGTATTACTTTGCTGCAGAAGTACGCAACTTGCTCTTAGCACAGAGGTGACGTCATTGACCATTGAAATTGTAAACTTATTTGCATATGAGGATTCTATTTTGCCAGTTTATGACATTACACGCGAATAAATTAACAATTATTTACCTACCACCGGACGAAACTAAACGAGAACTGTAAGTGATATATTCATCAAATGCGAATTAAAATCATTGATATAATGGAAGCAAACCGTTTTGCTCTACACGCAATTACGATCGACAAAAAGACTCCAAAATATGCCCTAATCAAATCTAATGTGGCCGTATTCCAATGTACATCTAGTTCATCCACATGAAAAAAGCACTCGGTCGTGGTAGCGCTCTAAATCAAAACATAGAAAACTAGTTTTCTTCCAGAATAATTGTAACTTGTCATGGCCTGTGACCACATTAATACGGCGTTGGGAGATTATACGATGAGCAAAACTTGAAGCCAGTGAAATGACAAGGAAAGATTGGCTATGCAATGCTACTGCTATACAAGTGAAATATAACTGCGAGGTTCTTTATTGTATGTTGCAAGTAAGCAATTTATTTGGCTACTATTTGATAAATCATACAATTGTTGAAGATACCACAGAACCTCATATAAAACTATTAGTTTGTAATAGTATAAGATTTATAGCGCATTTTTGAAAAAATTACGTTATTATATTCGCTATGGCTGGCTGGGTGTCCGGCTGAGATCTCAGCAATTACAAATAGCTTTCTGCTGTAGTGTAGATGTGCAGGCTCTAGTCTATTTTGACTTACATTACTAGTGAGATCGATAATTTTAAACTTTGCTAATAAATAATGTATATGTTGATTTACAACTTGTTTTCTCTACACTTGCTCCTATGGACCTAATAATCCCATACGGCGAGATAATAATTTTCTTTGGTTTTTATTGTCATTGTGAGTTGCACATGGCCAATATCCAACACAAAAGCAACCTAAAAAAAATAGATTATTTGCAATTTCTATATTTATGTGCTTTTCAGCGCACTAATTTCCAATTTTTCAGCTCCCTTGGTTGTTTAAGAAATCAAATTTAAAAAGGTTCTGCTAACGTCAAGTTCAAATCAATATTAAGAGCATAATCAATTGAAAAGAAACGTATATTTTCGCCATTGCCAACAATTTGATTGATTACAGGTTGAAGTTTACGAGTTATTTCACTTAAAGTTTTCCCTGACGAGAAGATGGGTATGCCGTCGACGAATATGCATCTGAAAATGTTTTCTGGTGCATTTCATTTATTGCAATAGCAAATAGAATGCAACTAAGAGTCGACCTTTAAGGAACTCCACCTTATTATCGGATAACTTATCACCAATTCTCACACAGAAACGCCTATTTGTTAGGAAAGACCTAACGAACAAAGGTAAATTACCTCTCAGGTTAATATTGGTATATTTTTTCTAGTAAGGCATACCTCCAGTCCAGGTCATATCATACGCACCTTTTACATGAAAGAAAACAGCCACCAGATGTTCTCTTTTGCGGAATTCCTCATGTCTACAGTGCTCCAGAAGAATCAGATGGTCGATGGTAGATCAGTGTTTTCTGAAACCAGCCTGATATGGTGCTAGGAAGTTATTTTTCTCCAAATACCATTGTAACCGATTATTTACCATGCTCTCCATGATTTTACCCATGCAACAATGCATTTTTATTGGGTTTTAACATCGGTGTCGCCACTGCCTCCGTCGCCGGTCCATAATTTGTTATATATATGAACACAGTAACGAGTCTTTCATTTCATTTGTCAAATTCTTCCGCATCTCATTTGATACTCCTGGTGCTGTTTCTGTTATTTCCATTTCTCGGTAACAATACCGAAAAGAAATGGGGTTTCTAACAAAGTTCTTAGGTACTTTGTGTTGCGGCTAGTCGTTCACTGAAAAGCCATACTGTGATTGTGTTCAGTGTTGACACTGCCTTGTATTATTGCGGAGAACCATCGACGCGAAAAAGTTCTTGTTTTAGTACAATTTATTTTTCATTTATTTAATACAAGAGTCCTACGGCAAAGTACCTTTGAGCGTAATTACCAAATAGAAAAAATTACTACTGCTAATGTAATGCACTAATCATTTTGTGATTACCTGAACGTTTTTGTGACATACTCGATTTTATACGAACATCCTCCAGTTAGAAATCAAAGTTAATTACCAACGGTCATTTTAGTTACAAAGAGTCAATGACTTTTCTACAAATACGAAAATTGCATTTGCATCTTGAAAAACAAAAAGATTGAAATTAGTGCGCCATTTTCTCTCTTTCATTTGCATAAACTAACAATCATCCAAGTTAATCTTTAAGTGTAAAATTAAGATATTAATCAGACCACAAATTTGGCTCAAGGACGTTAAATCCGTAAGTTTCCAGATAAGTACCTACGTATTTTAAGATTGTAAGGCACTTTAAGGATGTTTAATTAGTTCCTAATTAAGCGCAGTAATTGAAATTTAGTATTTTTAATTAAATGTAATTTTCATAATGCATATATCCGGAACATTAATATTAGCAGTGGGTATAGGTACCTAGTTACTATACAGCAATATATGTATTTATGTAATACAACCTCAACACTGTTTTTAAATAAAGTAATTTTACGATTTCACACAATGTAATCATAAAAGAATGCATTCTGATCCCTCTCACTGATTAGCGTGACCGTTTTATGATTACCCTAAATAGGTAATTGAGGGTAACCATATTTTCTGGGTTCCTCAGAGCTTGATTGGCACATTTTCGATTGATTAAAAAGACATTTTTCGACAGTTAGCCCAACAAAGAAAATTTGAATGGTGGAGATAAAATCTCTAAGCGATTGCACAATGACTTTTTGTAATTTTATTCGTTTCAAGGACAGCAAAAGCACGATAACTGCGCAATCATTTAAAAAAATCAATCAATAATAGTAAGAATAAAGAACTAGATTATAGGCATGAAAACGTCTATGTAATTTGCCTTTCTAAACGTTATAAGTAGGTATCGTTTGATTTAGGACCGAAAGTTAAATGAAACAATTGTTTTGAATTATTGAGTGTATCGAAGGCCTCTCACAATGTTTGTATTCTGTTATTGTTAGCTTGTCATCTCATCTATTAAAAAGTGAAAAGCTGCCCGCGTTAAGTTAACGATCTTGTAAGTGCTTCCTACTCCATTTTATCAATCTGAAATTTGAAAGTCACCAGAATTGTATTATGGATGTCAAAATCAAGCTTCATTTACGATTTCAATCGGGACGTAAGAATATTAAATTCTTACAACGTAGTCACGTACAGAGAAATTGATCTTTTATGGCGAAGAAAGTAATATTTACGTTTTGCAGGATTTCTATAGTCCCATCTGTTAATTTAATGATTATTACTAACAAACAAATTTTGCAACTCATTTATTAGTTAGTTATGGTTTAAAAAGCAAAAGTTGGAAATTATGCAATTATCTACAATTTTTTAATTTCTTTATTGCCCTATGTGGGGATTAAGAAAAGGTTATGGAAACAAAACTGACTCAGTATCATCCATGTGGTCGTTTTTCTGAATTGTAATTGAGCTGCGGTAAAAATATTAATTAACTCCTTAAATATTGTTAATAATTATCGTTTTAATAATCT
The DNA here is from genome assembly GCF_008802855.1 of Photinus pyralis. Taxonomy (NCBI): domain Eukaryota; kingdom Metazoa; phylum Arthropoda; class Insecta; order Coleoptera; family Lampyridae; genus Photinus; species Photinus pyralis. Next base: position 1,546,636 of record NW_022170510.1, read on the forward strand.
TAATGAATACTCGTACGTTTAAATTATAGTTGTATAACTCTTGATAATTACTTATCTATATATCACCATGGCCTAAATCACTTATGCAGAAAGTAATTTATATACGACTACTTGAGGCAGCGTCAGGTGCTACTATAAATTAAAAAATGTCAATGTTACTGTGAATTAAACTTTTATGATCCCAATGACAGTGGGGCAAACACTACGTCTAATGAAACCTCGTTTTTGGATTTCCCACTAAAATGTGGACTACAAACCAGTCAGAAAGTAGATCATTGAAAACGGATCTCATAATTTCTTCCTTCATCTTGTTCCACAAAGTGATTACATATCCTTCGCGTTCGGTTTTCAAGATACTCACGATAATTCTATTGTTGTTTACACAATTTTATGAGATCTAATAGATGTGAAGTCAGTCAAAGGGATCACGTTGTCCGATTGTCTTCTGGAAAGTTGTCAATCTGACCCTTTGCGTGCTTCAAATTTACTTAACCATATTTGCTAAAATAAACCGCAAGGGAACATCGAAGGATCCTCCGTATTACCATCACTTTTTTAACGACCATTTATTTTAACCCTCCCAACCATCTTGGTGTATGAATAACCATTTGGACATGTTTTAATCAAGATACATGTGGCCTTAGAAAAAGAATTTAACGAACGGGCGGACAAAAGGACGGACAACCATACAAAACTATAAAGGATCTGAGGATCCTTAATAATGCCTGTAAAAGAATTTAAAACAAAACTTGTTTTTTGGTCTAGTATTCGTAAATGCAATTCTCGTTCATTTAAATTGAATTCAGATACAGCTATTGAGGAAGTCTCCAACGCTCAACATGGAAACTCATATCAAGCTACTTTTTAAGTAGTAACATACGTTTATCTTTATTTCTTTCAAATGGTTGTCATTAGCAATCCAAGTGGTTAAATTAAATTAAATTAAGGCCCTCAAAATCTTTTGAAGACGGGCCCCTAAAATGAAGCCTGAAGCATTTTTCTCACGATTACAGTGGTTGAATTAAAAAGAACAATTTGCACATCGGATTATCAAGATATTCAGTAAAGTAACCTTTTTAGTGCACTTTCACTTTTTACTTTCAAAAAATAAAAAGTGCACTTTTGCGCTGTTGAGGTATGTCTGTCTGTCTGAGTCAGGCTCCGGAAGTACACCACTTAATATTAAATTATTTCATCTTTGTATTCTCGTTAAGACACGAAATGTCCACAAGGGCTATTCGAGGGGCTATTAATATCGAAAAAACAAATTTCAAAGTCAACTCTTCGCCTTTTGCTCACAAGCGACTGAACGAATTTTTCAATGAAACGCTCTGTATATTTTTACATATTTTCGAAGTTTCCCTTTTTTTATATTTTGTCTACTGTACACCGCAATCCACTGTATCTATCACCTACTATTATTACAAAGAATGATTAAAAACGAATCCCTCAGAAAAAAATATGTTTGCTGTACTTTGATTTTCATTTCTATTTAAGATATATTACTAATTTCCGTTGTATATAAGTAATAAATATCAGTTAATCATTAATCAATATATTATCCTGAAAGGATTATACGTAAGGGGCTTGCGTGACAATCCTTTATGGTGCGCCGGAAATTTTAACGTAAAAGAAACATTGATACATTCTTGATGTTTTGAAATGTAGAGGAATCCTTTAAATCCCACCGTAAATCATTTTCCTAATACCATTGACATTTCCAGTTCAAAAATAAAATCCGAATAGCCAGGAGTCCGTGTAGCCAATGTTTTTACTGTAATAGTCATTTACTTACTAACAAAAATAAGTATTGAATTAGGAGCTCTCGGTGGCTAGAGGCCCCCGGAAATCTCCCATAATAAACCATTATACCAAGGGGTGTTTAAGGACCCAACAGATAAGTCCTTTTGTACAAGAATCGGTTCCCCTTCCACAGAATTTCGTCTATTTTCGTAATTTCATCTACCAAGAATAATAATTTTTCCCGTGATCAAATAGCAACATTTTAATTTGATTCATCCAAAAAGTACCTTTTTCCTCCTGTAACTGAATTAAACCGAATTAAAACAAATAATTCTGACAGAAATGGGGCTAGAAAGTAAGGAAAAGAAAATCTGACATCTACATACGATCTAAATTAACACTGAAGTGCTGATAGGTAACTATCATTACACTAAAAATAGCTGTATGATGTGAGAAGTGACATGTCTGAATTAATCAATCATTTGAAAATGTATATAAAGTGACAAATTTAATTGGGTTCCAATCCGTTGAAGAGACCCTTCAAGACTTTCCTCTGGGTGTAGCGAATTTAATAATTAATCAAGCTGGATTTGTACCCATTAGAAGAAGACGGTCACGGCAACAGCAATGAGATTATATTCATTTTACCCAATTATTGTTTTACAGACACGCCAGTTGTGTAAAAATATATATGATAGAACCATGCATTGTGGTAAATAATATTGAAGAATCGTTTGCAAAAAGGTTAAAGTTTAACCATAAACTTTAATTAAAAGACACGTGTAATTAAGAAATATTGATGTTCTGAGAGGTCATGGTTACAAAAAATCACTTCCCGGATATGGTCAGTGAGTACCTACTACCTTACTGCTGATAATGCACCAATAAATTAATAAAAGTTACAAGGTACAAAACGTACCCGTGTCTCATTTCTTCTGCAACATCGATTTCCACAACTTTGCGTCATATAGTGTAAGTTGCGACTGTTTTTAATAGACCGCAAATTATGCTAATAATTCAAAATAGAAATCGGCATTCTTTTTCAGTTGTATACACAAATTGAAACTGTGAATTGATAATTTTTTGAAATCGTGTGTCAGTATTAGTTCTAAAGGAAGTGCCTTCTAAATAATCTAAAAAGTGTTAACATATTCGTATTTGGCACACAAACAAATTCGAAAGTGAATAAAAACCACGTTTTTAAGTCGGTCAGTCTGGCTCTCAACGCCGGGGCACGCTTATATAAGATTTGCGCACATTGTCTTCCAAAATGTTTGTTTTGAACTTTCAAGGTCGTTAAAGTTGGGTAAATAGGGATATTTTGGGTAATCACGTATACACGAATTCATCAATGTAGCAGTTAGCTGTATACGTGTAGTGAAAGTGCACGTTCTCGTACACTTACCATATAATATATCTGAATAATTGTAACAGTTCCCATTATACGCAATATTACATAACTCTAATAACATTGCCAGCTTAATCATTTGTTTCATATAAAAAGTGTAATGTACCGGCTTGAGCTTTCTGACGTAAATAGCTAGAGGGTGATTACTATGAAGAAAGCCTATAAATTATTAGGTAATATGACCATCGTAACACAGTATCCTTTAGAAGTGGGTGCACGATTAGGAATTCGTTCAAACGCGATTCAGGGAGTATCACAAAGCAACTATACAGAATAAATAAATATTTAAGTGACATGTGAGTCCGTTCTAGGCTATTTCGCGATTGTGTATTTCACTTGGAAACGTGCGAGGCCATTCTTACGATAAAAGATTATTGGGTGTGGTTGTCAAATGACCTTCCATTCCCTATATCCTTATTCCTGTTGTTATAGTTACCATTGGTCACTAATTTCACAATACAAAATTGCTTCAAAAAAGTGAAAGTTATACTTGCTGGTATTTTGATAATGGTAACAGCTCTTAACGTTCAGGTACCCTGTACGTACAAGTGTCAAGCACATCTAGTTTAAAACTGGAAACCGTAATTTCACTTCCACTTGCGAAATTATTTATTGTACTCATTCACAGTTGGGTTTCTAAAATGAGGTATATTTAAACGAAATGACTATGACATTAAAGAAATACCTTTAACCTTTGCCAGTTCAGAAATTGTAAAATGCCCTGTAGAAGTTAATAATTATACCTAATAATTTATAGTTGTTATTTAACACAATAATACAACGTTCTCAGGAAAAAAGAAAATGAAAGTTTATATAAATACTGGGTGCCTATTAATTGCTAACTCGGAACATTCGATCGTGTGACTCAAAATTAGAACAAAACCTTTTCATGTAACGACCAAACCGACAACTAAATACAATGTTTCTAATTATCATATAACGAAAGAACAAATTAAGATTCCTACGTGCGTACAATTACTCGTATGCTCTGGCATCGCAAGGTTACCTATTACAATCCTTACGCAAATTATTGAGATTCTCCCAGACAATAAATTTTTGCAATATTCAGAACCCAACACTAAACAGGCGTTATTTAATTACGGATTATTATGCATGTCGTTAGGTAAAATGATAAATTTTACACAATTGAGTTGGGTGTCTATCACGGACTATATTTTATGTGAAACCTTATGAGGGAGGCGTAGGTTGGTTTCGAGTAGGTAAGAAGGTTTTATGTATTCTAGTTTTTCTGGTACTAGTAATAAATATACCAACTTTTATGCTACTGCGAAAGGAGGCGTACAGGGTTGATTACAAAGTCCATAAATTCTGAGTCGTAATAAGTTATCTCCTTTTCTTCCGCCCACTACATGAACTATTTGCGTATACTTCAAGATCCTATACCACAAATCCTTTCTGAAAACCTCAGGATGCGTGTTTGGGACTTACGGATTGGGAAAATTTGGCCATTTGATTATCATATATTTTTAATACAGTAAGTTGTTTGTCGTTAATGTATGTATAATAGTTGCACTTTTGATTTTATATTGCCTTGACATTTTTGTCTTTTGGGTAAGAGTGGGTTTTATGTGCCCGGGTTGATTTGTTGTTTGAAGAAGTCAATGATCCGTGGTGTTCGAATGTTGGTGTCGTTTGTATGCTTGTACGTTTATTTTTGTATTTTACTTGTCCTTAGTGGGCCGGGTTTATACGCTTGCTTTCGGTAAATACGTGATAAGTAAAGTACCTAGTTATTCATAGAACTTTAAAGTTCAAGTACATACTTTTTAAAAGTGCACTTTCAAAAAATAAAAAGTGCACTTTTGCGCTCTGTATGTCTGAGTCACAAAGGCACCACTTAGAGACTTGGTATTGGTGTCACTCGATCAGAAATTAAACTTATTTCATTGCAGGAAATGTCCATGAGGGCTATTAAAATCTAAAAAACAAATTTGAATGTGCACCTTCGCCCCTTGCTCACAAACGGCTTAACAAATTTTTAATGTTTATAATCAAGCTAGCCCGTAATAAGCCACGTCTGAATGTAATATATCATTTATTTCCTAAAAGACATATTTCTACTTTATGATAATGTTTACCTAACTTTACAGATTGACAGCGATTTATGATTTTTAGCTTCTTAGCTAAATTAATAATAGGTAGCTATTGCGATCACCGTTTTTTGGACATTTCATCAAATGTCGACGTTTTACATCATTTTAAGGAACTTTCAAAGAATAAAATTTTTTTCGTCTGTATATGTACGTACGTATGTTGGTAATTTTCTGAGGTAACGGCTCACGAATTCAGTTCAAATTTGGGATGTGTAGATTAAGCATACGGAAATGAAAAATAACGGGCCAGTTTTTTGAAAAAAAATTTCGGAGCGCCGCAACGGCATCGATCTTTTTTTTTCAAAAAAAGTTTTTATTGAGGTATTCGAAAGACCTCATTTTTCTGTGTGCAACGTACAAACATTGTGACAAGTTGAGAAAAAATGGAAAAGTTAAAAAACTAAAAATGTTTTTCGACAAAACTAAATTAATTCTAATTAGGAATTACAATTTTAATTATACGAAATTTCTTCGGCTACTTCCAATGGTGTATACGTGATATCGATCGATCTTTCTTGTTACTGTTTGGCTTTGTATCATTTTATGTAACTTAATTTGAATGTCAATAGGTTGTTAGGATTCAAAAAATCTGATGGTAACGATTTATTTCAACGCTATTGTGATCATCATTTTAAACAAACTTTTAAGTACAACATTTTTTCCCTCTGTATACAGTACGTGTGTACGTTTGCAATTTTCCAAGATAACGGCTCGACGGATTTTGTTCAAACTTTGGATATATATATATATATATATTAGGCATACGGACACGAAAAATAAGGTACTGGATTTTTGAAAAAATATTTTTGGAGCGTCACAACGGCGTAAGTTAAAAACTATCTAGCAGCTTATTGCGCGGTTAATATTTAGGATGAGCGATTACTTGAGAAGTTCGGTCGTTACTTTCTTTTTGGTTTTAATGCAAAGAACTTAAGGTGAAATATCAATACCTATGTTAAAATACCACTGTATATGTATACTGCAGTTTTTATCATGATTAATTAATATCACAGATTTAAACACTAAAATCTATGATAATATTAAGACTGTACATAAAAGTAGAATCTGACCCATTTAACATGTCCCGACAAAAAAGAAGGCCATTGACAACTTAATGAGAGTGTCGGCACTCTCTACCTACGGGATAAGTTGCGTAAAATCATTGAATAAATGGTAAAATGTAATTCTTTACGTTTCGATTGAATAAGGAGCTTTGTGTTTACTGACTTCAGAAAATAAATGGATTATTAGTCATAGGTATTAGTAATAAACACAAACAAAAGTAAATAAAACGTGCGAAGACTTTAAACGGTGAAGAGCGCTTTTAGATTTGACCTGGCACATTTTTGTATGTTAAAAACTGTATATTTCTGGTGCAGCAATAAGAACTGTAAACTACTAACAAAAAATGATACGTTAAAAATACATCTGTCCATATTCCACAGGAATTTGTAAAATTAAGAAGAAGAGTTTGCAAAAACTTTCAAAAAATAAGTTACACGCATCGATGGGAGACAAGTGCTTTTTTGAAACGTCTATTTACTACTTTACTTCTAAAAGTAATGAGTTATGTGCACAAAAAATTTGTTGTTATACTATAGTGCATACTTTTGAGTTCGAAAAAGGTTGTGTCCCCGGAAAGAGGTGAAAGTGAAGGTTTGTTTATATATTGTATTGTACTTGTGTAGAGTCCCTAAATGAGTTATTTTCTACATAGATCAACATTACGTGCTGTAATAAACTGCCGGGTAAAATAAGAAAATTTAGATCATTAGAAGTTGCTATTTAAAAATTCTTTGTAGTATCAAGAGTGGAAAGTTTCATTTGTTTGCCATAATCCTTGGGGGATGTTGTGGACTGTGGTAGGTATACCATAATGTTTAACACCGGCAGTGCTTCAATGAAAGCATACTATTGTATCATAAAACGACACATCCACTATCTAGATTGTTCCTCCACACAAATCAAATTATTACATTATCTATTTCCTTACATTTCTATATCCATTCCTGTTTATTGTTTCTTTTGCGGGAGATTAATTGTAATTATAAGACTGACTATTATCCGGAAAAGATATTTAAGATATACCTTGGCATCATTAATTATGCCTATATTTAGCGTCACCCGTATAAAGCCATGACCTTACAATACAATAACGTTGCCATTATGTGAATCGTCCAATATTTAATGGTAAACATAACAAAACATTTTCCTTTGCGGAGCCATCCACTACCTAACCCTTGGGTACTACTACGTCCGTATATCACATTGCCTCATATGATATTAGGTCTCTAGTTTCAATAATCTGATCAGATCAACCTAACATTTGCCATCTTAATTACAGAAATATCCTTTCATGACATTTATTAAACGTGATAATTAGGCATTAGTCTTTACCTGATCAAGAAGTATTAGATCAAAACGGATATCACGACGTAACCATACATGACTCTATCTGAAGATGATAGCCCAACTCAAGCGAAACGTAATATTCTTGATGTTGATTATTTTATGTCAAGTCTTTCACTCCGTATCTAGAAGTAATTGATTTACCAATTCTCTTAAAACGCTGGTTATTTTATAAAACTTGCAACCGGAGGGTTACCTTGTATTCGTTTCGTAACTTACAGCTTTTAGCTAAATCTGCGTAATGAAAAATTCAACAACCAATTTACATGTATCTTCCACCATGCCTTTATAAGTTTAGTGCAAGAAAAAAATTCATCAATGTCATCAAAATGCCTTCAGAATTTTGATAACAAATTACTATGCATAAAGAGTGAATATTTACCTATAATTGATATTATTATTATGCCGTGCTCAGAAATGAAAGGAGAATGGGATTTGCGTAAAAAGCATTACTTAGCCACGGTTGTTCTAAATAGTGAGTGTAGATATCTAAACAGCATACCGCAATTGTGGTCAATACTTAGATATATAAAAACGATCAAATGAATTGAACGTGCATCAGACTTTATTATTTTTTAAATTTCCTTTCAATTTTCCATAATTATTGCGACTATTATGTGTCCTTGGCAGCTTTCAAAGGACAATCCAAAAAAATCCCGTTGATGTAATTTGGCAAAGAGACAATTACCTGTCTTTTCAAAATGTTTGATATATATTCAGCGTGCGCTACATAAGTTAATTGATAGGAAATCATTTATACATATACGTTACTTAATCAAAACTGTTGCAAGAGAAATTATCACTAGGGAAAAAGGCAACAACTAATTCACGTATTACGTCATAGCGGTTTAAATGAATTTAAATGTGATTGGTTTACTTTAAAAACAGTGTAACCTAAGTATTGTCTAGCTAGTGTAACGCCGTCAATAGAAATTTCACACCAATCAACTATTTAATAGTAATTTGTTATACATGCAAAATTTATAAGTTACAAACTCAAACAAATGAGTTAGGTACCATCTGACTATATAATGGAAAGTTGTATTAACAAATAAACGATTTTCACTAGAATAACACAATTTGAAAGCATATAAAATTACGTTCACTTGTTATTATGTACTTTAAAAAACGTAAGTGGGCAATCCCGGAAAATGGTACAATCGCTTTTAATTGTCACAATTGGGACAAATTTACACAATCCATTCTTTTACAACAAATCCTAACTATAAGTTGTAGTAGGAATTTTTCTTTTTGAATCCGAGGCTCTTTAAAGCACTGTGTTAAAACGTCACGGAAGCTTTGTTAGACAATACTAAACAAAATTAAATGAACGCAACAAACCTTGCATAATTACATAGGCATAGGGTAAACTAAGTGCAGTTTAAATTTTCGCATTAACCTTTACTTAATTGACGATTCGAAAAAAATATCCAAAATGGCAATAAGCTTATTATGATAATTGTGATCCATACGTTTAAACCCCACCCATGATATTTATGTAATTCTGCACGTGTTACGTAGTTAACATTACTATTGACAACATTCTTGCTTGTTGCCAATTGCCGGTTTACTAATTAAAACACATCGCAGCCTGGGCGTTCAAAATTGGAAGCTCGTACCTAATCGATACTTCCGTACCGAATTTCATAATCTCTATTCGGAAGACAACCACAAATGGAATTACCTACTGGAGTTACGTAAGTTCAATCACGATTCTTTTTTATTTTTGGAATCATTTCGCAGTGGATCGGTAGAAACGCCAATATGGTCAAGTAGGTCACCGTATTAAACAATCATAGAGAATTCTTGCCAGGTTGCAAGCATGTGCGCTAAGAAAATTATAAGCCAACCTCTTCAGAAGTGAAAGTGACAAGTGAAAGCGCTACATATTTGTCATTACCGTAATTTGGCAAACAAAACCATAAACACATAGCCAGAATAATTAAAAGTGCGGCTAATCGATTTATTGGGTGTTAAATAATTGCACTGTTGAACTTTGAAGCGGTTGCGGGTTGCGTCAAGAACCTAGAAGGGTAGAGCAAACTAGAACTAGGACAGGGGCATACATCAGGATATGATCTGAAACAATCCGCACGATACAATATTATAACGAAATTGCATAATTCGAGGCTAATGTTGTTAATCATTACGAAAAATAATTAAATTCCTTTCGTTACATTTTCGCCTCCACATTATTATTCTATATAGTTTATAGTTCAAGGACGATCGCAATTATCGCTCACCTCCATCACGCCTTCCTCTTCAACATATCACTTGAGAAAGTCCTAATTGGTACCAAATCAAAATAACGGATATGTCTCAAGGTCGAACAACTACAATCAACTCTTAGTTACAGATTTTTTAAATTTAATTATACCGCGGACACACCTACGATTTAAATCAGTGTTGATCTTTATAATGGCCTTCATAAAAAAACAAGGTTCAGGCTCCTTCGCCCTTTGCAAAATCCTGAAAGAGGCGTAACCTATTATGGCCAACGTTTTTTTTACAAATTCATCAATTATTAGCATAAGCATCGAAATGTTGAAACGTACTTATTGATAATTGCAAAAATTTAAATGAAACACAAATTTTTATGGAAAAGGAAATCCGTTTCCATTTTATCTCCACAAACAATTGCTTTAATCAAGCGGGTTTACAATGGAATCTTAACGCCCATCTTCTTTAAACGTGTATAAACGGATACCATCAATGGGTGTTGCAACCAGAAGCATTATTAAATATGTACTCTGTAAGTATACTTTGCGTTGATCATTATACTGAGAAGGTTAACATTTGCCTAAAGTCTACTGTACTTATCAGATCCATACGTGGCAAAAATGGGACCCCTTTTACTTTTTCAATTTTCAATTACGTCCTTGGTAATCCTAGTTTTTTTAAATCGTTAACGAACTAGCTTGAATTCTTGAATATTTGTCTAAGCAAAAAAACTAACCGGACGAGAATTTGGAAAATTTTGTAGAACCTTTTTCCAGTGTTTGCCACACCTATTGCTTTGTATGAAATTATTTTTCTGGTTTTTATTTGTTTGTGCTGGCAAAAGTGCACGTGTAGTTAATTTGCATCATTTTTAATGAGGTACTAACACTCTAAATTTTGCATTTCCGATTAGCGTCGTTTTCGAAACCTTCCCGTAATGAATTCACATGCGTTATATACTTATCTATCGATTAGGAAAGATGCAAATCTAAGAAAAACGCCGTCCTTCATCATTTCGTAATCCGGATAATTAAATAAATTGTTATTTGTAACTTCTTGCGGTACTAAATTTATACAAGGTTATATAGCAAAATTGTAAACAAAACATATGAGCACGCCTAAGAAAATTAACGAAACTACCTATTAAACGATCGTGGGTATGAATGCGACTATTACATGCAAAGTGCTGCCAATGATCTTGTGGTAATACGAATCGAATTGTCACCATACTCCAGTTTTTCCATTTTTTCTTTTCTATCTTCTTCTTGCCTACAATAAAAAACCACGAAAAGTACCAATTCCTACTTAGTCATCATTGGAGACACCTAAATTCCATATTTGCTGAAACCCATGCCTGAACGAAAAATTATCGACAAACAAGCGATAAGTCACCTATTGTTTCTCTTTTAGAAATAAATGATCCATTTTCTTTGTGGAAACACTTTCATTTCAACTTAAAATGGTGTTTTAAGTACAATTTAAAGCATCCCTCATGACCAGGGGTTGTTTTTTTCTTTTAATGTACATTTGCAAAGCAACATTTTAGATCAGGGTGTCTGAAACGAGTACGGTACAAGAAATTGGAACGCTCTTACTAAACCGGTTAAATATATTTCTAGTAATGTAAGAGTGAAACTTGAGTTTTCGAATTACTTGTCTGTGTTAGAAAATTTTAATTAGTTTATTTCGTACGGAATTTGTTTATACGCATGAAAAATTACTAAAAAGTACTAACAAAACTCTGCGAGTGGAAGTTTTGTGCCGTTTGCCATTTTAATTTAATTACAATACTGACAAAACAACAAATTTCGACTTTCCGTTTTCGCACATTATATGTCACGTGTTAAGCGATTAAGATAAGTGTTCTATTTACGATCGGGTAGGATTAACAGACAAAAAGCCAGCTTTTGTCATTTAACCAGTTAACAGTTTAACAGTTAACGATGCTACCAGGCCATAAGCAAATCGTGTCACAAATTCTTTCACAAAATCACGGAATTGCCCATTTGGTAAACACATTCACCCCGTGTCATTCGTTGTGGTTAAGAAAGTTCAACCACTATGATTCACTTCCAGCAGACCCCACAGGAAAACCCTATTGCTTGAAGCAATTTTGGTGTAATTTGCATAATTTTCAAGATCATTTACATGATGAAGTCGCCCTATTTCTGAGCCCAGAATTAAGTTCCTTTACAGTGAATAACTTAAATAAGAAACACTCGGGAGGAAATTTATGATTTCTCTGAGTTACATCAGTTACAACATTTTGAAGGACTACCATGGTACACAAAAAACCCACAATTCACATTTTCCAGAAGGCCTTTCGGGTGTATATGGCAGGAAAACTTTTGGCATGATCAATTCTAGGGAAAATGGAAGATTGGTTAACCACGTTATTTTTGAGATGTCTAAACGCTTACACAGTGCTCATAAAAACACGAGTAAAAACAGTTAGATATAGCAACTTACAGTTACAACGTATTGATTACTCATATATCTCAATAAACCTTCAAGACCTCCGAGCAATTATGTAATATCATTGAATAAAAACACTATAGTGTTTTTATTCAATGGTAATATGTACTATCAAATACTGTAGTAAGAAAGTGAGTAGGTGAGTAAGGCAGACCATTTCTTTTACAAGAGAAAAAGTGAAATTTTAAATGAATAAAAAATAATCAATTATTAAAGTTCAAACCACTACGAAAGTGCAAATGCTATTTACCAATACTCAAATCATCTTAAAACACATAAAAATTGAGGTCAATTTATGCCCATCAAAATCTAATGTCGAAGACAAGTTCATATATTTTAGGAAGAATTCGATAGGTCTAACTATGTGCATATTGATTATTATGTAATATCGAAATTTAATAACTTTCGAAATCGGTAGCATTCTTCATTGGTGTTATTAGTGCGGTTTTGCATAATTTAAATTTGAGACAGATAATGAAATGTCAGGGACCATATTCACAAAAATCAAACAAGAACCACGGTCATCCGGTTCCAGGTTATTAATTACAATTGTAAATCTGGTAATAATTGGGGTGCGCCTATAAATTTTCGCTCTCATTCATTAACTCATCATCATACACAAACATGGCATTAACTACTATAATTATACACATTAATTAAATTAAACTTATGTATACAGTGTATGTATGCAAGACATACTTTACACATACACCGTATTTAAAAGACGATTTCCTAAGATTTCAAAGAAGACTTACCAAAAGAGGTCAGCATCAATAACACGAATACCGCAAAAAGTGCCATTTTAAAATTTAATTGTAATCCTCAATAAAAAAACACACGCAGGAGCTAAAACCACATTTCATTTATTATATTTTATAGAGCGACAATCTCCTCGAGCGTAATAACGAGAAATACGCGGCGGCAAATGTAGGGGAAACTCTTACTCACGCTGACTGAATGGCAACGTAACAAAGACGGTTTCTTAAGTGAAATGTATCAGTGGGGGCTTTAGAGAAAACTAAACCCCACTTTGTGGTATTTTCCCTTGCCTTACCAATACATTCACTACGAAAAAACCTTGAGTTTGAACACCTTAGGGTCTAAGGTTTCGAACGAGCCTGCGGACCTTGTAGCCAACATTCTCTTTTAAAACCATTTTAAAAATGTTTTCTTAAAAATTCATATCCTGAATTGCTCTTAGTAATGAGTGGGTTTGTACCTTTTAACCCTGAAAGCAATTTTGTGTACAGTGGAAATGCGTGCGGGGGTTGCACATGCAACCACAACAGTGCAGATTCACAATCAGCAGTGTTACGCAACAATGAATAAAGAAAGTATTTTGTAATTTAATGTTGTATTGATATGTAAGTAGGAAAACCAAATTTGTATATCAGAACGAAGCTGGCAGTTCTTGCGCCAATACGGTTACGAAAGTCCTTTTGTGTTGAACAAGTATAGGTAAGCTAGGCTTTCGTTATATTAGCTTACAATTCCATTGACATAATGTGAATCGCAATTACAGAATTACGTCTACTGAATGAAAATGAAACAAATTGGAAGCTTTTCATTCAATGTCGGGTATGAGCGGAAGCGCGATTACTTTTGTCTGCACGCTCTCTCTTCATTCTACTGCTATATTTGACAAATACTCTAGGTCAAAATTACATATCCTTTCTAAAAGTATATCACAGATATCAAAGGAGGAGAAATGATGTATGTAATTGGCGGCTTTGCTATGTTATTGCCACCCACTCGAAATCAATACGATACCTATTACATCAGCGATTCAAATTCTGTGATTAAAATGAAAGTTATACTTCCGTTTTAAAGTATCGGATTAGAAGGCGAAATGATTTTAATTAACTTTTCGCGACGTGGTTAAGGACCATCATCCTTTACATTATGGTGATTTGTAGCATTCTTATTTCGTTATACGATGGATGATCTTTCTCCATGACTAAGTAATTCCTTACGAACTTGTTGGGAAATAACTGTATCGACAATAGAGCTTAGAGCAAGAACTTACTAATGGACCTGTATTTTCGAAAATAGAAAACAAAAAGGTAGTTCACTGTCACGTTACATAATTAATTCCAAACCATCCGATATTGTGAGTAACCGACATAACAAAAAATGTCAAGAAAGTTTATGGACCCCAAGGAATGTTCTAAAGTCCAAAATCAGCTATGCAGATCGCATTACAACGGCGCCAAATAAAAAAAACACATTCCATAAAAAGAAAAAGCAAGAATGTGAACAACGACCAAAAACCTGGTCATCGCTCAATCCGTTACAAAAAACGCAAAACGAGTGGTACCAATGAACTACTGCCGCAATACTCATTTGTCATGAACTTGAATAATCCAGGCCCTGGAATAACACTATAGCGTAGGCGGTACACATTTTTTCGCTGCATTTTGTGACAAAAGCATGAAACTCGGTACACGTGTTCATTAGGTCCAAGTTAAACTTTTGGCTCGCAGTACCCACCGAAATTTTCGTGTGGGTTCAAAATTTGAACACTTTTGTTCAAAAGGGTGTTCAAGGGTTTAAAGTTTAAACCTGTAAAAATTGACGAATTTCGCCATTCTAGGGGTCGTTTTTGAATGATTTAATGTCGCTGGTGCCAATGGCGGCATTAAAAAAGTTGCATATCTGACCTTTAGGCCCCAAATTTGGAGTATTTTCAAAATAATGGTTAAATTTTGAATTTGATAGTTTTAATCTTGCGTGATGTTTCGGATGTCGATTCCAGTTAATTTGGACGTGCACTACATGCTAGAAATGTTATATTGACGTTAAAACAGTTTCTGGTGTGTAAATAGGCCGTTAATCGTTCAATAATTTATTCAAAATTTAGAAATTCCATACTTGAAGGATTTTGCCGTTCTTGGTGTCGTAATTTGTGGTTGCTGATGCTGATTTTGTATTCAGAAAACAGATGCGACTCATAGTTAGGCCCTTTTCATATTATTTGACCTATTAAGAGGGAATGTTCGGCGCAGTCATACCCTTGTTGCCCCGGATTGCAACAACTATTGAATGACAAAGAAAGACGAAAGAAACGGGCATTTCATTAAGATTCGGAAATGGACATGTTCTCTGACGGCATATGCCGCCTATGCTTCCATTATTGCCCTCCCGGCATCGTTTGTTGGGAAATCTGTACTTCCAGTCAGTCTTGAGCTCACTCCACTACAAGTAACATCACGCAGTGAGCAAGTTCCGTCCGACTCGTGCCCCTTGAAGGAAGAATGTCGCCAGATGATGGCCCAGAGATGGGCAAGTCGACATATGAAGGATAAAAAAATTATTAATTGTAGGTATAGTGCAGTGCACACAAACTTTCACTCTTGTACTGTCTTACCTTTACAACCACAATAACTGTAATAAGGAATTATCGGTCAAGAAAACCAAGACACTTTGGTTGCTTTGCATTTTGCTACTTTTGTAATCTCTACACGGGGGGCAGCTTCCCTTCCCTGCCCCCTCTGGCGACGCCCTTTCTTTGAAGTGAGGATATCGCAACGATACCGTGAAACGCCATCGATCGCAACGCAGTGCCTAGGTGTTCCCAGAAGTCGCCGAGGCAGTCCCCAAAGTCCATCAGACGGCGGGCGCTACGATTAGGCCGCGAGTCACAGGCGTTTTAGGCCCTGTGCGTCGCTGTAGGAGCTCTAAGCGCATATTAAGAGACCGTTACCACCATGACCTGACCAGCCAGAAGCTGGTTCTGGCCGCCAGTCGTCGAGTGCCTCTTCAGGTTCATCAATCATCAATAGCACTGGTTGAAGACTGAACTTTTAGTAAAAGTTGATCCAATTTAGCCCCTTGGAACTTCGATGCACAGGCCTTGTGCCACTTTGTTTTGTTATGAACGAAAGTAGATTTAATCCTCTTCCCTTCGTTGAGTTGTTGTACCAGATAACCGGCCTCTAGCGTGTATGCATAGGGTAGTAACTGCTCCAAGTTCGTACCAAGAGATATTACGAGATGTTACTTGTCCTGGAGCGAGTTCAAGACTGACTGGAAGTACAGATTTCCCAACAAGCGATGACGGAAGGCCATTAATGGAAGCATAGGCGGCATATCCCGTCAGAGAACATGTCCATTTCCGAATCTTAATGAAATGCCCGTTTCTTTCGTCTTTCTTTGTCATTCAATAGTTGTTGCAATCCGGGGCAACAAGGGTATGACTGCGCCGAACATTCCCTCTTAATAGGTAAAATAGTATGAAAAGGGGCTAACTATGAGTCGCATCTGTTTTCTGAATACAAAATTAGCATCAGCAACCACAAATTATATGGAAACGACACCAAGAACGGCAAAATCCTTCAAGTATATAATTTCCAAATTTTGAACAAATTATTGAACGATTAACGGCCTATTTACACACCAGAAACTGTTTTAACGTCAATATAACATTTCTAGCATGTCGTGCACGTCCAAATTAGCTGCAATCGACATCCGAAACATCACGCAGGGTTAAAACTATCAAATTCAAAATTTAACCATTATTTTGAAAATACTCCAAATTTGGGGCCTAAGGGTCAGATATACAACTTTTTTGATGCCGCCATTGGCATCAGCGACCCTAAATCATTCAAAAACGACCCCTAAAATGCCGAAATTCGTCAATTTTTACAGGTTTAAAATCTTGAACACCCTTTTGAACAAAATTGTTCAAATTTTGAACCCACACGAAAATTTCGGTGGGTGTTGCGGGTCAAAAGTTTTATTTGGACCTAATAAACATGTGTACCGAGTTTCATGCTTTTGTCACAAAGTGCAGCGTTTACCTCGATATTCAGTTGTACCGCCTATACGCTACTACTTGGACGCCGATCTAACTAGTAATTACCTACTAATTGACATCTTGTGTGACTACGCAAACGTCTTCTTGCAAAAGAAATGAACCGCTATTTCTTTATTGGTTAGAAACAAAAAATCAAACAAATTCATAAACCAGAAGCCGCGTAACAAGACATAATTAATTAAAACAATTAATGACTCAGAAGAAACTTTGCAGAAACATTAACCGCGGCAGATAATGATAGAAGACTTGAGGAAAATGGAGAAACACACAAATAAACCCAACACATCTAAAACCAAGAAACGATTGACTGCTGTGTGCATCATGAACCGTTGTCCAACGAGAGCCAACGGCTACGATAAGACGCCTGCTAAGCTTTGGGGAGGACGGAATCGGACGTGTCGAAATTGCGAGTTTTCGGATGCGTCGTTTATGTCCACGTCTCAAAGGAGCACCGCAAGAAACTGTACACGAAGGCGTGGAAGGGGATGTTCTTTGGCTATTGCCCAGCTAGATACAGAGTGTGGAATCTTGCAACGAAGTCAATTGTTCAGGCTCGAGATGTCGATTTCGACTCTGGTGGTCGGCCGGTTGAAGCACATCACGTCCCCGTAGGGCATAAAGACTACGAAGGGGATACTAGATCTGACGGAGTCACTGTCCGAGATGCAGAAGCGAAGTGATTGGGTTTTGTGGCAGCGCCGCAGAACGAGATGGATTCGTTGGAGCGCAACGGAACGGTACCTGGACCTTGCCGGTAGGATGAAACGCTATATCGTGCAAATGGGTGCTCAAAATAAAGCCAGGTGAAGATGGGAAACCAGATCCATTTTTGATCATGCGTTTGTCCGTGTGCATGATAACTTGTTTAGAAACGTGCGATCGCTTTGAAAATTGGTACACATGGTTTTAAGGATATGAGAAAGGTCCCTATTGTTTTTAAGTTACGTAGACTATCGAGTTCGGTATTCAGATGTATCGGATTTTGATTTTGTGAGAATGGAAACTTTCCCTAAACATTTCTAAATTGTTCTCAAATATTTGAATAACTTAAAAGTACTGCCTTTTTTTGAGGCCGGAAAAAAAATTGTCTGAGATCGAGAGTCCATAATTTCAAACAGTTTGAGGATTGGGCTACTATATCAAAAGTTACAGCTCTTTGAATTTTTTTTCGAAATTTGTTTTCTGTCCATAACTTTTTATTGAGAGGTCTAATCGAAAACGTACGAATTGTTTTGGATTCTACGCACCAAAATTAATAAGAAAAAGTGTTTTCCCGAGATATTTTGGTGCATTCGATTTTTGGTAAAAAAGGAAAGTTATACTTACACTGTCTTTTTTTGAGGCACGACAAAAAAATTGTCTCAGATTGACCCGGAAATTTTTTCTTATAGAATGTGGCCTGTAGAATCCATAATTTCAAACAGGTCTAAGATTGGGCTACTAGTTCAAAAGTTACAGCCCTTTGAATTTTCTTTCGAAATTGGTTTCTTTTCTAGTCTATAACTTTTGATTGAGAAGTCTGAACGAAAAAGTACGAATTGTTTTGGATTCTACGCACCAAAATTAATAAGAAAAAGTGTTTTCTCGAGAAATGTTGGTGCAGTCGATTTTTGGTAAAAAAGGAAGGTTGTACACTGCCTTTTTTTGAGACCAGCAAAAAAAATTGTCTCAGATCGACTCGGAAAAAAAATTGACTTAGATTGGGCTACTAGTTCAAAAGTTACAGCCCTTTGAATTTTCTTTCGAAATTGGTTTCTAGTCTACAACTTTTGATTGAGAAGTCTGATCGAAAAAGTACAAATTGATTTGGATTCCACGCACCAGAATTAATAAGAAAAAGTGTTTTCCCGAGAAATTTTGGAGTAGTTGATTTTTGGTAAAAAAGGAAGGTTAAGTATTCAAATACTTACTATGCGAAGTATTCGAATACTAAATATTTGTGAAAGTATTTGTGTTACAAAAACAAATACTGCTTCCATAAAAGTATTTAATTACAAAGTATTTGAATACTTTAAAGGATTTGAATACTAAAAAGTATTTACAAAATCGAATACTGCCCAAGGCAATGGAATGCAATGCGTTCATGAAGAGGATTGGTTTCAGACGAAGCGCCAATGCCCTCTGTTTGTACGTACGAGGTACTGAAGTGATCAGGTGATCCTTGTCATATACGTTGATGACGTGCTAGTGGTCAATCCGTCTGAGAAGCTTGTCCGGATCGTAAAGGCGTGCCTTGCCAAAGAGTTTGAAACGACTGACCTGAGTAAAGTCCGAAATTTTCTAAGAATGAAGATCGAAAATCGTAATTTGTGTTCTTAGCTTGTTTTGTCTATGAACACAGCGCTCTATGCTTTGGTTTTGCTACATTATACTGTACTTTATGAAATAATACTTTATTGTCTGCATGTTTACATACATTGGAACTTTAATCATAATAAATATGAACGACATTAGAAAAAGGAAGAATTATTAACATAATCTTTTACAAATGCACATAAGTACTTTTGCAACATCTAAAAAACTCTCTCTAAAAAATACTGTCTCAATTAAGTGTTAAGTGGAGGCAAGTCATCTTCCTTCTTTTCCTTTTTAGCGCCACTGAGAGCACAATGAGTTTCCCACTCTTTCAATAAATCAACAACGGCAGTGTGTCCAAACATTGTGGCTTCATGCAAAGGCGAATTTCCCCACCTATCTAGGACGTTATGTGGAACATTGCATTGTTTCAGTAAAAATTCTACACAATTGACGTGGCCTTCGGCAGCTGCCAGATGAAGGGCGGTTCGACCATCATAATCGGATAGGGTCATATCCATTCCAGATAATTTATGCCTATAACGAGTGATTTGGTCCTTTAAACAAAAGATTGTAACTTGCATACCTTCTTAAGGCAGTAATGTCTCCACTGGATGCGCAAAATAGAAGATTTACTATATTTAAACCTTTGGTTTCAAATTTATGACGTCTGGGATCTATTTTGTCAGACGCGTGTATTAAATTATCGTATCTATGAAAATTGAATTTCTTAACTAACTCCTGAAATACGCCATTATGACCAAGTTTGGAGGCACAAGACGCTCACCTCACAGAACTGGACTCCTCTACAACTGTTACCAAGGGCATCTAAAGATGGTGACCAAGTGCAGATACCCATGACATTAGGTATAACCACAAGGAGCCCACCACAAACACCCGATTTGGCAGGTAACCCCACCTAAAACAGTTTAATTTATATTGCAAGGAAAATTTATATGTTACTACCTTGAATGCGAATTGACCAGAGTAATCGTACATTCCACAACTATGCATTAAAGATAAAACGTTCCTTACACTTTCAGGACCTAAGACCTTCTCTTCGGTTAATGGACAAATACCACCATTAGCTAAAGTAGCGGCCATTACTGATACTATATCACAGCTCGTTTCCATGGAACAACACTGCAATAAAGGAAATGTAATTGGAACTGTGCTAGTCCATAAGTAACTCACCTGAAAATAAAAATCCATACATTCCCTAAAACTAGTCTTTTCAGGATAGCACTTGTGCTCTCTCATATAAAAACCTAACGCGTAATTTCTGTCTGCAGCTTCACGTTCGGACAAAAAGATGGCATTATTAAATCCTAAGTCTTCTCCGCCAGCCAACCTCTACAATACAGTTAGACAGCCACCTACTTTACCTCGATTTAAAAGAAATACCTCAAAGTAATTCATAGTAAAATCGAATTTCTCCGCCAATGTCATTTCAGGCTTCACCAACGTTTTTAGAAGCGCGCAAACGAGAATCGCACCAGCGTTTATCATCGGATTATGAGGTTTTTCTTAAACAAGTTCGTATCAACAGGTATCTGCAGAAAATAACCCACCTACTGTTGTAATCCAAAATCAATTCGTTAAAATTTCTTCCGCTGGGCTCCTGGCCAACATAGTGATGCACAACATCTTCGCCAAGTTGATCTAAAGCAATAGCATATGTCAAAGGCTTACTGCATGATTGCAATGTAAAAGGTACATTAACATCCCCAAGTGAAAACCTTTGTCCATCAACGGTACAAATGCTAACACCCCAATAGTCGGGATTAGTGCGTGCCAATTGTGGAATGTAGCTAGCAACCTAAAATTGCATTGTGACTTGTGAGATACATACAAGATTGTACATTCCATACCTTTCCTTCTGTATTACTTTTACATTTCCAGTAAATCTCTTCAATCTCCTTTGAGAAGGTTTCAAACTCAGGAATAATGAATTGATGCCTAAACGCTCTCGATATTAAACCAATATTTTGGGACACAATACTGTAACATTCGCAATAAAGTCATAGACTCACAACTTCCAAAAAATACCTAGAAAAGGTCTCTTCGTCTAACTTTTGGGTATCAATAGACGAATTATCCGCATTTTTTTGCATCTTTTTTAAGTTATCCATCATCTCCTTTAGGCGAGGATCTGTTTTTCGTAACCCTGTAGTCCGTAAAGCCTAGAAATGACTGGTTAATTAATCGAACTAAGCTATAAAGAGGAAAAATCTTACGGATAAGAATTTTCCCATTGATAACATGCCAGTCTCTTCATTTTTAAACATTTGAAAAAGTGCTTGTTCTGGTTTATTAAAATCAGAAGACCTAAAATTTTGCTAATTATCTTACTATCGTTTGTTATATTTTCATTTGATGTATGTGACATAGTAAATTGGTGAACTTAACAGATGTTATAGGTATATATGAGAGTACAAGTAAGTCAAGAGATTGGATGTTATTTAATTTTCAAATTGTAATGCGATGATGATGAGGAAATGTTAAATTGTGAGTGTGTATGTATAGTGTCTTTAAAGCTTAAAATAGTGCAAACCTTCATCCAACACTGTTACTGTTTTATATTGGTACAAAATAATTGTTAGTTCACGTTTCAACCTGAAGATCAGGTTAGATTTTGACTGCTAAATTAGATACACAGGATGATTATCGTCACAGATTGATTCTTAATAATATGCAATAAGTTACCTATATAATTACTTCACTAGACAATATTTTAAAACGGGACACATAAACAAATACAATTTGCTTCGACTAAGCCATTTTGAATTTAAAATTTGGTTTTAGGGCCAGTTAGATTATGGTATGTCTTTCTTTTTCATGTTAAATTTTCCAAAATCGTAGTCACAAAATGGGAGTAACTTAACTTGATCCATAAATTTTAAAAAAATGTTACTGAAATGAAAAAAAAAATCCCGAATAAGATCTCAGAAACCAAGTCGCTTAAATAGAGGCAAATTTGCACATTTTGGGGTGTAATTCAAAGCTGCTTACAAAGAGAAGAAATTCGAACACTTTCGGATTCGTTTGCTTCTTTTTTACTTTCTTGTGACTTTGTTTGAAGGGGATTGTTGTAAACAAACTTTTTCTACAAGCTGCCATTATTAGATTTTAAGTTTAACGTTTCGAGTTTTTGAGACCATCATCAACTTTATTTTCCGAGGTAACGACTAGAAGGGATGTTGTTCAAATTTTTGATATGTATATTAGGCACACGGAAACAAAAAATAATGGACCCAATTTTTGAAAAAAAATAGCATCCTAAAATTTTTATTGCGTTATTCGAAACACCTTATTTTTATATATGCAGCCTACAAAAATTGTAGCAAGTTTTATTACAAAAAAAAAGTTAAAAAACAAATTTTTTTTCGGCAAAACGATTATGATTTCTTTAAAATTTTGGCAGTGTACATTAGGCATAAAGGATGTAAAACTTGAGAGCAACTTGATTTTTTCAAACATGAACAATGAAAATGTACCAAATTTAATTTTTTTATACTAAAATATGAAGCTCTGATAATTTTCATTTAGAGTTTCAAAGGTGCAAACAAATTAGCTCTAAATTATCATGAAACGTATACGCTAATACATATACCTACAAACTGTTTATTACAAAAAGCTTTTTTATGATTTTTGAATAATGTATATTTTATTCTAAAAAGGAACAGCATAGAAATTCATTAAAATTCAATATTAATTCAAAAACATTTTTTTGATCACTTGCAGTTTTTTTAAATCATCCCTAGTGTGTTAAATTTTTTAGATTAAAATATACAGGGTGTTCTTTCTAAATGAGGTTAGGTCCGGTAAGTTTTTTAGCTGAATATTTTGCTTTGCTATTTAACAGAATTTAGTTGCATTTAAGTGTATTTAATGGGATGTAATTGTACTTAATGAGATTTAAATGCATTTATTGCAATTTATGTACAAAAAGGAAATTTAACTTAAATTTAAATATGCCTTGGAATTACCTAAAAAAACAGCGATCACGTTTCATTATTTGCCTTTGACGTATATTAAATTTATACTTGTTTATTAATTAGTTAAAGAACTGCAAGTGCAATAACGTTCAAAATGTCCAAAACCATCAGGAAAACGACAATACAAATACATTCATCGTTTTGGCTGCAGTAGCGGAAAATTCGAATATAAGTTTAAGAACAAATCTTCAAATCAGTTTTTTTTCTTCGATTATGTAGGTAGTCTGATTCCGGAAAATGATAAACAAATAGTATCTGATGCAGATACAGCATACATTCTTTAAAAAAACATTACCCTAAGATGCCTTTTATTGCGTCGGTTAGTTGAAACAGAATTAAATATGAAAATCGTTCGACGTCAAACAACGATAACTTAGATGCGATGCGCTTGTAGTTTGTTAAAAGGTTCCAAGCATCACTGATTTATAAAAATGTAATTTTTTATTTTGTCGATTTCTACGGTTTTGAAAAACGGAAAATTATGTGTAATAGTATGAACAGATGCAGTATTTGTTTCTCTCAAAAAAACGTATTCAGACTTTTTCTCTAAAAAAATTAGGGGAGCTAGTAATTGACTATAAAGAAATTACCATTGAAATCCCTATGCTGCGTTGCGCTATAGGCACCACCCTGTATAGATGTTAGGACTGCGTGGTCCAGGAAAGAAGGAGAGGATAATTTTAGGGCGATATCAAAAAAATCACTTTCATTGCAGAAAATCGAGTCATCCGAGACTTACCATTGTGGAGAGGCGGTCTAGGTCAGAAATGTTTACAACATTTTGGAAATCTGTTTGAAATATTTAGGAATGGAAATGGTACTCCTCCAAGTAACCAAATGATAATTCCAAAAGTGCTTTTTTTGGTGAAATAGAAAATCTACATTGAAGTAGTACATGTACAAATTGTGACTATTTGCGTAAATATGGAAAGCGCAAACACTTCTATTAAATTTACATGTTACTGCATACGTATAAAATAAATAAATGATAGGCAAAAACAAACACGCTATAGCTAAAAATAGGTGTTAGTATAACATCTTGTTAGAAGACCAAATGTCGGCCTACGGAAAATTCAGCAGAATCTTACATATCAAGACTCATATAGGGTCTAGGGCCATGAATTAGTGCGTAACTAGTAGCGACCAGAGTTGGTGAAGTATACCTAAGGGTGAGGATCAAGACAGTTGGGCTGCAGAAAACACCGGTATATTGCACATTTATAGACAATTACGTAAAGTTTGGCGGTCGCCCTACGTCATTCATTGTCAACTAACCGCGATATGTAAATTCCAAACCTACAAATTAACAATTGTGCACACTTGAATGCTAAAAGTGCGTGTGGTGAAAAGCTTTGTGTTCTCCTTCATAAAAAAATCTAAAACCACATGGTGAAATGTGCAAGTGAATTCCATTTCTCTGGCAAAATTATCAGTGAGGGGAATTTTACTCAAGGAAGTAGATAAAATGTAATTAATTCGTGATGGAAACAATACGTTTGACACATTTTATGCGTACCTTAAATTGTATTCATCCTGTGTATTACTAAAAGCAAATTAAGCGCATTTTTTGATTATGATTTAACTAAGTTAACTACTTACAAATAAATGTAATTCGGATCGTGGATAAATGAGTATCTCCGTCTGAAATTGTTTGAAGAAGAAATTTGTAAAAAAAATAAAAAATAGGAGCGATTAAAAAGTTGGTTAAGGAAGCGTATTTATACCTGGTTTGAAAATTGTTACGTTTGCCATGCTCTCGATGGTGCCCCTAAAAATTATGCATTTACAAAGTAAATTATAATAATCTTTTAGCGGTTACTTACGTAGTCGTCGAACGAATGATAATAAGATGATAGGAATTTAGAGCCACTGTTTATAAATAGATTATTTAAACGTATTGGGTGACATTTTCGTAAATTTAACACTAGTCGTTTCATATTGCAGAAGATCAATATTGTCCGTACAGTAACAAAAGTTCGTTCTCGAAATGCGGCGCGTGTCAAAATAAAGCGCGATCTATAAGCGGCTGCGATGAAAGCGCGCGGTTACGGACCTATTCCATGAGTGCGCGTACGTAAATTTGTCAAGGGAGCGGTTAATAAAAAACATTTACAATATCAATTAACGATAGAATAGTAATTTCCGGAAAATAATACACTATATAAATTTAATACCATGTATTTTGTCATTCATCACAAATCGAATCATTTAAAAACTTAAATCATACATTCTGAGTGGCTGAAACGGGGGGTTTCAGTTTAGACTAGGTATTTAAACGCTTACTATAAATACTCATTGAAAATCGGAAAATAAAATCACTTACAGTCTTCCCGCCGAACGCAACCTAATTAATTTATTTTATTTAACACTATATCGTGATCGAAACACTATACTTAAGTACGCTTAAAAAAAACTTAAATTGTTGTTTCGGAATCAATCACGGATTGTCCTTGCGAACTGTACGCAGGTGGCCCACTGTTTAAAAATATAGTGTTGCGCACGTTTTGTTTATTAGGATTAAGTAGTTTTTTTTGAGGCACTTGTGGAGTGGCATGGTTATTGTAATGTTGAGATGATCTATGGCTCATGGCTCTTGTGCCGTGAAAATTAGAGTAACTCGAACGAACCGATGCTGGTCTATTATTGTATAAATCATCTACATCATCTGGTTCATTCAGTGACTGCATCGACGACTGTTGATATGTTGGATTACTATGTCCGTTACTCTGCCAACTTTGTTGTAGCATGTTATTATTAGCATTACAATAACTGGGCAATGGTTCAATAAGAGATTGGCCGGTTGAATCCGCATTCGCTTGAATTCTTTGCTGCTGTTCCAATAGTTGCGTCACGGGATTCTGAGCCATCCTCCTCGAACTCCTCGTCGACGAGCGGGAATGTGAGTAACGCCTACTACTTGTACTTTGCCTGCTAGAGGAACCTCGCGTCATTACGCTTCTCCTTTTCACTCGTCTTGGGGTCATAGGTTTTGGAGAAATTGGCACGGTAACCTGCTCATTGTCATAGTCCTCGTCACGTTGTTGACGTTCCAACTGTTGACTAAACTCGATTGAGTAGAGCGACCGCCTTTTTGAATTCGCTTGGGACGACTTTTGAAGTACTGAAACAATGATTACCATCGCCAATTAACCTTCAGAGGAACTCTTGCATGGGGGTTACATATTGAAATAAAGCCATAAAACCTTCCTAATCATAAAAGACCAACATTCCGAAACGCTCTATAAATAAAGTAACAAATCGTTAAACACGTATTGCAATAACCAACCACAGCCTTTATCACAAATTTTCCAATTCAGTTAATAGCCCAATTAAAAATTGATAGCCACTTAATGCAATTAACATTCTTTCATTACTCATATTTTGGCCGGCCCCTCAGTTTAAGTGGGTCTAATTTTTAGCGTTTTGGTATTGCAAAAACAATGATTTTTGTCATCCTAGATCCCGAACAAGTACGTCTATGACCTATTCACGAACTGACTGCATGTATAACTTAATAGAACGACCCGCTTCGATTATTTTCAATTGAAATAATAAGCAAGTAATCATATAAGGTGGCACATGATTAGAAATTTAACACTTGATTATTAAAACCTTCATCAAGGAGAGGGCCTCGATAACAAACATTTATATTTAAAAAAATACTTACGTTCACTGGAACCCCCGGAAAGCATTCTAATCAAGCAAGTTCCTATAGTGATGCCAAATACCTGAAATAACGAAAACATAAACAAAATCTAGAAAAAGAGGACGCTGACATAATAAACCAATAAGATAGAAATCTGTATGCAGACCGGCGCCCGTCCGTCTATGAAATAGACTGTCCTACGGTAAATAATTAAATATGTATATTCAGAATGTTTTTATAGACGTTGCGTGTCACATTTGTAAGGTCATTGGGTCTACAAAACAAAGCGCTAATTAAAATTTCAAAATATAGTCTGTGGCGGCTCGCGACAATATTATGCAAACAATTATAGTACAGCCCAATAAATATAAAAAAAAACAGGAATTTTCTGGGAGCTGGGTATTTACTTCATGCAAAAATCTTTGATTATCAACTCCCTCCCATTTTGTCTCGCTTTTTGTAGTGTGTTATTATATTATTATATATTCCATTACAAAAGGTAAAATTTAATGTGAAAATTCGTGGAGAAATTGATAGTAATATACCAGCAGCCAATCAGTCAATTTTTTTAATGAAACCATAACGATTTCATTATACCGGCCGTTTAAAAATTAAATTTCCTTTTGATTTCCATTCCTATAAAGGACCTTTCATTGAAAGTTCAGACTGATAGCACTTTTCAGTAAGAAGTAGCATTTGCCCGAAAGGTAAACCGCTACTGGAAGCCGAATAACTTAGGTTATATGGACACAGGCAAGTTGACAGTTTGCGCAGTGAGCATATTTGATTTATACTATATACCAGGCATGTCACACGAGGCCCGTAACGATGTTGACAAATTATAAAATTTAATTGTACCGTGTATCCTATTGTGCTTGAGACTGCAGTGTATCTCAGCTGTTTTTAAAATATCTAAAATAGGCAGTGTTTACCTTTTTTCTATCTTACATCAGTAGTAAGAAAAAGCCAAACTTTTCGAATTCGCCCTGTATATCAGAAACAAATGTAATTCTGTTTGTCCTATTAAGTTTTACAAAAAAAGTGGCACAGGGTCGAGAAAAGTCTAATTTGTAATCGGACTCAAGACTAGTTTTTGAGGAACATTTAAAATTGATTTAAAAAAAAATATTTTTCTTTGATAATCAATCAATTACTCAATACAATCGATTATTTTTAACAAACGATTATGATCCTCATAAAACAGTGGATTATTATAATTCGGATAAAGAAAATGAACAGGAGGGGGAGTGGTACACGAATAAGAAAGTCTGCGCATGCGCAATCTATTTTTTTTTGACACGTGACGAATTTGCCAAATACCAACCTACCAAATAGCAAAAAATAATAATACTATGTTATTGTGGACGTTCTGTTCGAGATAATGACGGGGTGGTCGGAGTCGCCTGCTTAGATGGAAGTTCGAGAAAAAATAATTATATAGTTTTTAAGCTGGAATTGTCAAGACACTGGCGGAAGTTGCCTGAGTTAAACAAACAATACGCAAATTGTACCTTTGGCGATTTCTTCTCTTAGGTGACGACGACAGAGGGAAGTGAATAATTGAAGTGATGCTGTTTCTGTGGGGTTTTCAGGGAAGGAGATTCGTCATGGTCTTTTGTTGACAGGACTGCCGCGCTATTAAAACAGTGTCAGTCCTAAATGTCAAATACAGCTGTAACACGAATGAGGACGATCCTACACCATGGGAGAACAATAGAACCTGGGGCACCTACACTGTGGGTCCTACGCTATGGGTGAACAGTAGAACCTGGGAGGCTTCTTCACTGTGGGTGAGATCTGTCACTGTCAGGTGTTCAAATTTTCACATTGCAGTTAGCGCCAGTGTTGCCTTGACCATTGTGTCTGCCAGTTGATCATAAAAATATGCCGTTATCGGCGTATAAACGTTACATATCCCTAATTTTTGTAGCATGTTGTTATTTATTATACCTATTAGCTACTGGTGTTTCGGGCATTTTAGGAAATTTTTCGCTGTCTTCACACCGGTGATCTTTTTGACGATGTGCAGTTTAGGGGTTGTGACTCTTACTAAACGATAAAGAGGATATTGGGGAAACTATCACAACACACATTCTAAGTGGAAATACTCCTATGATATTTAAAATCCCATCTAGACTGGTAGTTACACATTTCTGAGAAATACAAATAGTGTGACTACTTATATGGAGAATTAAACCTCAAACATATTTAATAGGCATGATGGGTTATTCGACAATTTAAGTAAAATTCCACAAATACTTAATACTTACTTTCGCCCCTTATGGGAAAATGAAAAATCTCCAACAGAGGCAGTGGCGGCTGATCAGATGAGACAAGTGATTGAATTCCAACCTTTGAATTTGTCAGTAATAAAGTCAATAGCGACAAATTTAGAGGTTCATCTAAGACATATTCTAAACGTGCATCTACAGTTTGAAGTCATGCAGGGATCTCATATGCCTACAAGAGGAAGCGAACCTCTTTCATAGAGTGGATCTGATTGTATTCGTGCATCTTTTACTTTGCGCCAGAGATTTTAATAATTTGAGTTCATGACAAATCACTTTTTTAAATTTACACCCATAAACTCATCTCTTTTTTGAATACTCAAATGAAATAAACGTTGGTTTATTGATTTAAGAAAAATTCTTCTCATCTGCAAAACTTAGATTACCAACCTTTATAACCCATGTATAGTATATCATGTCGAGAGTATTTTTGTATTTAATGTTATTATAAATCTTTTTTGGGAAAGGTCCTATACCCACAAACCTAGCCATAAACACATATAAATATTTCACAGGATAAAATTTGAATGCAATGGAAATTTTAATATTGTATCCAAGCTACCTCTGCTCATTTAATTAGAGCCCAAATCAGAGCAGAGTATCAGTATTTCGATATTCCTTACTTTTTCCATACTAGGATGTAAAAGAAAATATATACCGCTAAGATACACTGTAGACCTGCTTGAAAAACTTCGACATGTCGATAATCTACAAGACAATTGGTGACATTTTCCCACGTAGGCACGGGAACAGTTGTATTAAGTACCCCTTTACATCCAGGCCCATTCTCCCACCAACTTCCGCTATCTGGATCTAACTTCAATACTCTGCTTTCCTAAAATGTAACTTGTTAATTGTGATCCTTTTAAAAACAGCGTCCTCACTTTGTGTTGTAAAGTTCCAATGTCCAAATATAAACAGATTAAAAAGGCATTCCATCCTAGCCAGACCACGTTCGAGAGGGAGTACTGTGAAAGAGTTTGATTGAAATTATTATTCCTTCGCTACCTATTCACTTACCCATATCAAATATTTCACTCTGAATTGGAAGGCGCCAAAAAATCCAAAAATGACAAAAATAATTTCAAAAAAATTTACGAGTATCGGAATCCACAGGAAACCGAAGAAGTCAAACACCTGCCGTTCTATCACAGATATCTGAAAAACTTGGAGTAGTTATATTTTATTTTAGGGGGGTACCTATACCAATTGTAAAAGACACACAGTGAGAATAAAGTATCGAGGCTTACAAATTCCCATAGCAGTTTAATTGTTTATACACAAAGTAATAGTTCACTAACTTCATAACTCACAATTTTTGTTTTGCGTACCAGAACATACACTTTTCATTGAACAAACTTTTTGGGTACACTTTACACATCCTGTTTCTTAAGTTAAAGCTCATTTATAACCTCTTTAGTCTTTTAGTTTCGAAGCATTAAGAAGACAGGAAGAGGAGGAGACCTTTGCATGACTCTTCCAACAAATATTTAAATTAGTGCACCTGTTGATTTAATTTAAATTCATTACAATACACTAGTTTTGCTAACAATAAACGGACAAAGGGAGCACTGTAGCTGCCAGTATGGAAGTAAACAGTAAATACAATGAGAATACACTTGTGTGAGAAACCTGTAAACTTGTATTACTAGTTTATGAATGAACTTTACTATCATACGTTCGTGTAGAATGGGTTGCCACTTTTAAATTTTAAGGGCATTGGCCTGTACATACATTTTCCTAAGTTTATTGAGATAAGAGATTAAACCATGTTAATGTAATTAAACAATGTTTAATTAACAGTAAGTAGGTAGGTATATGCCATTCGACAATTACTAATTAAATGGATTTTCCTGTAAGTAGTGTAACTTGGGCCCGTATTTAAACTGATTTCAAGAAATCAAAGCAGCAAATTGAATAACGCAAAATTCTGGTAAAATGGTAATTTATCTGATAGGTAACTTTCATTAAAACGATTCATTTAACAATCATTTTTGATAGGAGTCACCTATATGGCTCACATACTAGCTGGAATTCAAGGGCTGACTGGGGCACAGGCAAGGGTCAGTTTCATTACCTTCTACTAAATGTATAATGTGAAATTTAAGTTCAAGGAATCAAGTTAATAAAAAGGTGAAAATATAATACAAAGCCATTGCCTGAAAAACTTTTGTTCCGATATAGCATACTTATTTATACGCGGGTATTGTATGTATATTAAGTAGGTATGAGAAACTATTTTCTGAAAGAAAAAATTGTCGATCAATGCTGCTTTCCAACAATTTAATTCATCATAAACCTATTTCCAAATATAAAACAGGTATAGGTATTGATTTTCCGTATAGAAATTACTAGTCTTCAAGGCAACGAGATAGGTAGGTACCAGTTCGCTGGTGGGTATCTGAAATTTTATTGTGAAATTGATATTGTATCAAAGTTATCTGTGTGTAAAGGTACATTATCCTAATCTTATTTTTGTGTAGATAGCAACCTATGTAGATGTATGTACCTATAGAGTTCAACCTTTTAACCCAAACTAATAAAAGTGGTGACCGAAAACAAATGGGTAATTCAAGTCCCTCAGACATATAGTTACGTTGAACTATTATATAACTTTTTCAAGTTCTGATGTTTAGTACAAACTTTTGCTATCAAAAGAGATGACTTCAGATTAGGTCAACAATAACAGTGATATTCCTAATTGCAACATTCTTGTGTGGAGTTAATACGCACTTTTTGATCCAGGATATCTTAGTCAAACAATTTTTTATTCAATGGTCAAACTAAACTTTTTATATACCTACCCTGCATTTTTACTACTTTTGGGCATAAAAGTCGCTACAGTTAAATCATTGAAGAACACGTGGAAAAATTACATTTCCTAACCAAAGGTGCACGTATTGAAGGAACGGGTTCATCACTTCGTCAAGAAATTTATTTAGGGTGTTAGAAATGTCGTTTTATCGGGATCCTCCATACGTAAATGAATTACCTACATGCCAACTTAATAATTATGACAATCTATAAACCGCATTTGACTGGAACAAATAAACACCTAAAGAGCATCTAAAAAACCGGCAGAGCACCTCGGTGTGACCCTACAGGGTCATTGGATTTGACCCATTTTCAATTGGCTTGTTACATGTCGTAGGTACCTATATATGTTAACTGTGCAAAAATTTCAACCAAATAGGTTCGAGCGTTTGGCAGGGACAGAGAAGCGTAGACCCCACAGGGTCATTGGATTTGACCCATTTTCAATAGGCTTATTACTTGTGGCATATAGGTCAACTGTGCAAAGTTTGAACCAAAGCGGTCCAAGCGTTTGACAGTTATCGTGTTCACGGACGAATGGACAGACGGACACCATATAGTTTGCATCGCTTTGCTCTGCCGCTTAAGGAAACATTAATGCATTGGGAAATGTTACCAAGCTTTGCTAATTTTGTCCACTAATTGGTTAGAACCAGGTAATTTACAGATGTGATTATAGAAAAATGCAGTAAAAGAAACCGGTATTTGTCCATCTTTATTCAATTATTGCCTAAAATTTTTCGATAGACTTATTTACACAAGGGATTGTGTTTGACAATACATGAAGAAAATATGCAAAACTGGAACTGTATTGTTGGTGGTCTAACCATTTGCAATAATATTGAAATGCAGATTGACCATCATCTTATAAAACTCATTTTTCTCAGTGATATATAGGTATTTATATAACTTTGTAGATGTAGTATATGACAATAGTAGGTACCTATCTTTAAGTGCTGACGAAAAAAATAATCTGCCATTTTCATATTATAATTTTTCAAGTCACCTTACAACGGTTGTTGTTTATGGAAAACGATTTTTCTATTAATGGCATTAAAAAATTAAGACTGATAATCCATCTTTTTTGATAGTACAGACAAAGATCATACTGTGCTCTTTGATACAGACATTCTTTTTATTTTTATCATTGCAAAGAATATCCAGTAGGTATCGACAGTTTGCTAGCAGCATTTCATATTAGAACGTTTGGCTGGTAGGTATGTTATATATGGCCCCATTTTATCTGTGATATGGCAAACCTACAGAGGAATCTTAATATCTTATAGACTCATTTTTCTCAGTGTATATAACTTCTTTTACAAATCAAATTCCATATAATTTGTATGGATTCAATAAATATACATTCTCTCAGTGAATAAAAAAGGGGATACAATTCACATCGTGAGACTAAGTGATCAGATGAAGATCTCTCAAGTGTCCTTGTTTGTCATGATCTTTTAGAACATTCGAGAAAAGTTCTCGGAGAATAGAAATGATTAGATTTTATAATATACTTATGTCTCAAATTTGGAGCATCAAACAAGGAATTGAATATGCGCCGTTTTCGAAATAATGTGCGACTTATCATATTGCGATAACCGTTTGGATGATGTTTGCACTTAAAAATATAAGATAATGTGACTTTAGAGGTGGTGAAGGTCCATGAAATTTGGGTCAACTTAATCAACGATAAATGTTGATAGGTATAACAGTGCCAAAAGAAAGTGGAAGGCGTTTAGGTGTGAGACCCGGTTTAATAGGTAGAGAAACGGGAAGTTGGCCCGTTGCGATTTATTTGAAAGTTCCGAATGTTTCGCAAATTTGAAGATGTAGAGCAAAGCGCGACGATATTGCCGAAAAATGGACGTTTTTAAATGCGGAGATAAGTGAAAAAATTGGAGATAAGATATTTTGATATAATTATGTAACGAATTAAAGTGCGATGTAAGTGAAAAATCTTGAGGAATGAATTACAAAATTCCCACATTTCGTAAGTATGGGTGATTGACTGTAGATGGCAACACGAACTAGGAACGACTGAAGGGAGTAATTTAAATCTGACGTCATTACTTCCACGTTGGCCTGGAACTAGCAGACGTCGTATGGTCATAATGCAAATTTCTCCCGTTACTAGAAAATGCAAATAAACAAAGCAGTGTAAATAAATCAAAGTGTTTGTAATGGTGTTGTTAAAAAGTGTGTGTTAAAAGACTCCCACTAGTACGCAATATGTCACGTCTTTTACTGAAGGAATACATGGACGATAACTTAGATTGCGGCATGATGGACCCTCTGACCCAACTTAGGCGAGAACTGGACGAAATTGACATCCCTGCAAACATGCAGTATGAAAATCCAGGCCTCATGGTTAGTTTTGATAACATTGCTCTCCACTTGATAACCTTATTATTTTGACTGCTCAATTCTTTCTCGCATTATTGCAACAATTGTAATACTCTAATTTAGTCCTCAGAGTTCTTCGATTCCGTACTTTCAATGGAACACAGCAATTTCGATAGCGAGACCGACAATGTTAGTTTTAGTACCATCGATACCGACTGTGGCCTAAGCAGCGATGCTGAAGAATTACGGATGACGAATAATTCCTCGCCGGAAAGTGCAACTTCGAGTAACGGATACGAACTTAATGATCTGTAAGTATTCATTAATTTCCGAAAGTGCAGTGTAATTTTCTAGTTGCATTGTTTATTACAATAAGTGAATCATTGAATGTAATGTTGTTTATAAATGAACATTGTTGCCATTGAATCATCCCCTTGTGACTAAAGATACAGTTATTTATTTATTACGCAACATGCTTGATTGTTGTATAAGTTTGAATAATTGCGGGATAAAATATCATTAATAATTTTGATAATATACTAAACCAGCCGGCTTAGGGACACAACTCCATAAGGTCTATGATCTGAATCCAGGTGTTACACGAATTGGAACCCTGCTCACCCAAAATTAACAAGTATATTATTGTTAATTGTAGAACAGTCAACATACAGTACATTTGTCAGTTTTTTAACGGGTGTCATAATCATTATTGCTGTTTTAGCTGTATTGATGGTTAATGTTCGATGTTGTGTTTTTATTTCTTCTAGTTTATCATGTGTTTATTCCTCGGTTTATTCAAACAGTCTTTAATTATTTATTTCGTTTTAATTTTACGTTTCACGTTACAAGCACCTCCACTACATCACTGAATTTCTATATCTTAAAAGTGTCTCTACTGTCTAAAACTAATGAACCTAACTTCAAGTTACATGTTTGTTTCACACCAGGTGTTTGCCTGTCAATCAATATGTTGAGACCCTGACAGGTCATTCATGTAAATTAAAAACAAGAGTGGTCCGAGGTTACTACTTTGTGGCACACCTTTGGTAATACATTTTTCAGATAAAGTACATTTTTCTCTACGGAAGCTAACTTGATTTTTAGAGAAAACGTTGTTATCCTCAAAATATTTGGAAATTCTTTGTTAACAAACCTTGGAAAATGGATGTGGGACGGTAGTTGTTTCTATACAGGGCAAGTTGAGTTGGATCAGCATGCCTTTTTAGTACGAGAGCTAGCAACGTCGAAAAAAAGCAAGAATTATAAAGTTGAATATTTATTTATCGTATTTAAAACTAGATAGGACCTTTTATTTTTTAGAAATCGCCGTTTTTTATGGTTTTAAATTTTGCCCTCGGGTTTGGTAATTTTTTCTCGTGTCAGAGTCTTTTAAAAAACCAAAAAGAAATTTGATTCGGCAAAAAAAGGACCAATATATCGATTGGATCTTTTTTAATTAAATGTCTTCATATAGTAGGGGAGCAGTACCTATCACTAATCTGTAAAAAAATCAGCTTCATTAATCCAACCGTTATATTCGTAGAAAGTTTGTGAAAAACTGACTAAGAATTATTTTTTACAAAGTACAGATCAAATGTTCGCGATTTTTATAAATATTTGTTTAAGAGTTATTAACCTTTCATTTGGTGCATAATTTAGTTTCTCAAAAAACAACCATTTAGAATTGGTACCAGCAGAACGTCGATTTTAGCATACTTGGATAGGCCAAAGTGGAACTTCATCGGTTAAAATCTTCACCAAACTCTTGTGCGCTCACTTTATCTCGTAGTTTAACGTCAATTAAAGAATTACAGAGTAACTAAATTGTTCATGAAAATTTCTGAAAATATTGCCTTTTGCCTATCGATTCTGATTTAACGCACTTGCGACTGTACTGTTGGTATGGTAAGCATATGTAACAAATGTGGTCTCGAAAGTAATCGTTCAGTAACAAACAGTCCAAAGAATTTCACGGGCAAGTGTCCATTTTACACCCATTTAACAAACAGTCCAAAGAATTTCACGGGCAAGTGTCCATTTTACACCCATGCGCGTGTGCCTCGCCGTCCGCTTATGGGGCCCCTTCACGTGCATTCCCTGAACGACGCGCCATCGGTTTTGGAACGAAGCGTGGAGCGCCAACTTCTGGCGCGTTGTGCAGTGAATAAACTACACGTTCGCGCCATTTCATTCATTCCAAAGTGGTACTGTCGACAAGATGAGTTTGGTAAAAAAAAATTGCAGCTGTAATTCTTCACAAATATATGATGGATAACGTAAATGAAGAGCCCAAGAAGAGGAGGAAGAGGTCCAAGCCATGGTATTTGAAGAGACAGAAATTTGGCGATTTGATTTTATTACAAGAAATTAATAATACTCGTAATAATACCAATCCAGAGGATTACCACAATTAATGTCACACCGCACAGCACACACAAACAAACCTATAGGACTTTTGCTAATGTAGTCTATCCTTTTTCCTCTCCAATGTTTAACAGCGCATCCTCTTCTAACGGCGCGAAGGGAAGGCGCGAAACGAAACTACACGCTCGCATTTGGCGCGCGGAGGCCTCGCGCCACGCCAGGAATTCAAACATGTTTGGTTCCATCGCTCCACGCCAGGCGCGTATCATTCATGGCGCGAGGATGAACTACACGCACAGTTTTGGATTGACGTCACTCCAAAACTTACGGAGCGTCGTTCCGGGAATGCACGTGAAGGGGCCCTATTACGGGAGACGTGCGGTAACCCAAGGTTAGTAACGAGGTTAGTAGCCAGTCGGCCCGGCAGCGTCACACGACGTGGTGGTACATCTGTCAAAGAATAAAGCAGGTGGATGGATGGTTTTCTTTAAATGACATAATAAACAATCATATCGTTCGGAACTGATAGGAATTTTCGAATCATCTTCCTAAGCCCTAAAATACGCAACTTTTTTCTAATTTAACCGACTGACTCCATTATGGTCTCTGATTTCCCCATGCTGTGCGTGTGCAATCGTGTATTTATTTTACTTTTGCCAGTAAGGGACACCTCCAACCGTTTCCATTTAATTAATAAAATTCAATGTTGTAGATTAAAACCATAGCAGCTATAAATTTTATTTTATTTTATTTTGCCTTTATTTTTGAGTGGGCGGGGTTTCAGCCAAGGCTGCTCTACCAACACAACCCACTATACATTTACAAATATCCATGCCCGAACCCGGATTCGAACCAGAGACCCTTAGCACCACAGTTAAGGCTTTAACTCCGGCATTATAGCTCAGTGGTATAGAGCGTTTGGGTATCAATCCGGAGGTCGGGTGTTCGAACCTGGTTTGAGGTGAATTTTTCATCTGGTGCAGAGATGGGAATTTCCTTAGATCAGTTTCGAGCATTCTGCCGGCTACTCCGAATTAGGTTTTCCTGCAGTTTTCCTAATTCGTAAGGTAAATACCGGAGTAATATAGAACAACTTAAGACCTTCTGCAGGGGCACCTCTAAAAAGGATTATGCGGGTCACACTGTAATTGGGCGTAAGCCTGTTGAGGGCCTAGAACAAGAGGGACAATAAATAAATAAATAAATAAACTGAACTGCGCCACACGTGCACTTTACTCTCGAGTAAATGGCACCTCCAACCATTAAAACACAATTTGTCACTTCGAAATTTGGAGTTTATTAAGCAACAATTAGAGAAGTTAGCAAAAAATTCTATAATTGTCTTTGGTAATTTATTTTCACCCTAAATACATTTGACTCATTTGAAGGGCTCCAGCTTAATGTTAAGTTAGCACTCCCATTCTGCCAAATAGGCGGAGCAATAAATTTCACGGTAATAGATTAGTAGCACCTTTGTAGAAAAATGTGGCTACTGCAATTATTATATTTCTCATTATACTACCCAACAACCATATTCCAAAGGATATAAACAATTAATTCCACATTTTGTTTGCAGAATTCTTGTTAATGGTACCAATGTAGAATACAACATTAATAATAATGATCCTATGCTGCACATTCTCAACCAACACGAAAACGTCATGGATAAGGCGCCACAGGTTCAGATTCCATCAAACTTGTTTATTAACAATCCCAATGGAAAGAAAGTAATAGTCACAAAACCAGTTACATTGAAGAGTAAGTACATGTAATTTAATGAGAACGAAAAATGTTTAATTCAGATGAATAATAGATATTTTAATTGGGGCCAAATGTGATACATTGATCAGATATAGGGGTTATCTTGTATTATTTTTCTCTTTATTGTAAAATTATAGTAATTCTAATTTTTATTTCTTACAGATAACAGAAAATCCGTAAATACCGCCAAGCAGGTATTCCGTGTGCAATCCATATCCGGAAAGGGAAGGTGTATTTGCAATTCCAGCATGTGCCAGGTATAATCGTTGTGTTTTCGCAGATCTGTTTTACTTCCGTTCAATGTTGCAAAAATGAAAAATATAAAAATCATAAATGGGAAAGAGTTACAAGCTGAGAATATAAAGGTTACTAAAATTGTCGATGCGGTTCCCACAAAACAAACGTTTGTCGACTGCTACGAAGCATCATCGCCCGACACATTCGATGATGATTCCGATTCGCTAGACACTAAGTCCGAATCAGACCGCCAGTATCCTATTTTAGTTCTCTCCGATGAAGAGAAACGCTTACTAAGTAAAGAGGGAATTTGCCTACCCACACATTACCCGCTAACAAAACAAGAGGAGCGTGAGCTTAAGCGAATACGAAGAAAGATTCGTAATAAAATATCCGCACAAGACTCAAGAAAACGAAAAAAAGAGTATGTGGATGGACTGGAAGAACGGTAAGGTATTACCCATAATTGCTTTGAGACTCATTCGAATCTTCTTATAGCATTAAGCAGGGTGCCGAAGAGAAAAAAATTCTAATGAATCGCGTCAAACATCTGCAACAGCAAAACAGCAAACTAATCGCGCAGATGCATAAGCTACAGGCACTCGTTTTTAACACAAGTTGCAGCAAGGCAACGCCTACAACTTGCTTGTTAATTGTGCTCGTTTCTGCGCTGCTTGTGTCGTTGCCTAATTTACGTATTCCTCAAAAATCAGAACTGAGCGATCAGCAACAGCTCACCGCACGAAGAGCGTTACTGTCCAGTTCACAAGGTATGTTGACTCAAAATCGTTTTCATAGTTCACTTATACTTTAAAATGTTAAATTTATTTGGCAATGACATGTTGCCATTTTTCAAAAAATGTGTAAATAGAAAATATTTTTGGGTTTGTGTTGGAAAAAATTTGTATCTAACAATTATACTCCCTTTCTCTTTTCCAAAACATTTAAATACTTTTGACTTTTCGAACGTATTTATAATTTAGTATAGTATTTTCAATTTTGCCCAGGTCTGTCTGTCAGTTTGTGTAGACCATTAACGTCTGACGGGACAAAAATAGATCTTTTTGAGGAAAGTTGTTCCCCATCTCATGATGACATTTCTTTGTTACAGCTACGACTGAGGATTCGATAAACCTAGATGAATTCTTATTATTTAATAAGGAAGACAGTACCGTCATTTTAGACGAAGATAATAACACCGAAGAATATAGTTACATAAACTATGAAAAAAGGTATGAAGGGCACAACCTTATCAATGGAGACTCGGGCGATATCGACAGTGACGTTCGAAAGACTTTCGAAAGATTAAAGGATTTCCTCGAAGAGGAGCTTAACGATAGGAAAGCGAAGAAGGCATCGTTCATGGAGAGAAAATTCATTGAGCCTGATATAGACGATTATGTTCCCAAAATCGGTATCGATGAAGACGAATATCCTCCTGCAAAGAAAAAGAAAGTGGACGAGTTGCTGCAGGTTGATCGTAATTTTAATGCCGGCCAGCAGGTCTCGGCTACATTGTCTGTGAATGCGTCGAAAAAGGAGTGAACGTACTTTGCTTTAAATTAATTTACAAGCTCGATAGATATAATTTGTTATTCTGAATGTATTTTCATGCTTTGATAATGCTGTAACTATTGCTTATGGTGTTCTAGTTTATCCTGATCGGATTGTGTAAGAGTAAGAAATATTTTTTATAGAAAATTCTATCGCAAGTGTTTAGCATTGCCAAAGAATGTGATTGAACTATTTCCATTTCGATTTTTTTATAGATTTTAATATATTATAAAATATATATATTTGTCTTTACTGTTGTAGTTAGATTTATAATTATGTTTATATGTCATGTATCAAACTCACGACTTTCTGGTATGTGACAAGATGGAACCAACTTGTAGCGTGTATACAGTGTACTTTAACTTGGAAAATAAATAAACTGAAATGTTTTTTGAAATTTTTCTTGAAAGATATGCTCCTTGAATTTTGTGTCTGATGTCTTGGTGTCAGGTTTTGTGATAAACACCTAATGTGTTCAAAATCAAGTGCCAAATTCTTGATGGAACAGCTTCCTAGCTCAATTAAGATAGTTTAAAAAACGTTTTTGACAGTTGTACATCCTTTGTGTCTAATGTACAACTTTTAACGAAATCATAATAACCGTTTTGGCAAAAAAATGTTTGTTTTTGAATTTCTACAGTCAGTGGTACTTTCGCGGGACACGGAAAACCATTATTTCGCCCGCCTGCTACGGCCCTAGTAGTAATCATATCATTTCATTTTTACTTATTTATTAGCGACCCAGCTCGTTCATGATTTTGAACTTTCTGTCGGTCGGTATGTGTACATGATAGGTAATTCACAAACGGTCTGTGTGCGTGGTAACTCGCGAACGGTTTTGAATTGTACAATTCTCTGTTTAGTATTACGTTTATCATTATCACCACCCAAGAATTACCTGAATTAACTGATTAAATTTTCAGTGACCCAGGAGCTCGTTTGCTATTTGTTACAAATTTACTATTACCTGTGATCGTTATACCCCACTCTATTAACTTTTTATTTTGGAGAGGGAAACGTAAATGCAGTTTCTTCTCGAATGTTGCAGATGTTTAGGTCTAATTCTAATTCATATTTTAAATCCATATTTTTTTATTGCACCTCGAACGTTCACTTTAGAATTTAGATTATCGTACTGCATGCAACGCCAACGATATCCGCGATAGCTTCAAGAAAATAGTACCAATAAGAATAACGATTGTATCTTTATTCATTGGATTGTATCATGGTGTTTGACATTAAACCTGGATGTCTAATTACATTTGCAATTGTGCCAGGTCAAGACCGTTTTGATCACCAATTAAGAGGCAAAATTGAATTTCAACACCCCTAATATACCTATCTAATTTGAATTATACACCCACACCGAAACGCAACCCTACTCGATCATGTACATTGGCAGAAGCAAAAGAGTTTATTGAGGATTATTTACGCGATTTGTAAAAAAAGTAATTTTTTAGCAGCAACTCAAATCCGTTTCGTGTAATGATTCATTTCCCTTCTGGAGTTGAACGAAGATTGCAGTATTGCA
Source organism: Photinus pyralis (assembly GCF_008802855.1). Lineage (NCBI taxonomy): Eukaryota > Metazoa > Arthropoda > Insecta > Coleoptera > Lampyridae > Photinus > Photinus pyralis. The sequence goes on from NW_022170510.1 coordinate 1,588,652, forward strand.
TATATGTTTAGCATTGTAACATTTGCCTATAGAACAAGTGAACGATCCTCGAGTTTGCTTTTGGGCTGATAGTCTACGTCGATGAAAACAATAGCAACCTTTCTTATATCCATAAGAACATCAGTTGCGTACGTAGAAATTTATTCTGGGGGGATTAAACAAGTTCGTTGCACATACAGTGACCCAGTGCGTACTAGAAGGGGGGGGGGGGGGGGGGGGGGGGGTAAGAATAGAAATTGGGTTGCAGATTGCTGATGCTGGTAGTCATTTATCTATTTATTATTGTACAGGCGAAAAAGATTAGATTAGAACGGTATTTTATTTCTTACTGCTGACAGGCCCCTTTATTGCTTTTGCTTTAATTGTTCAACGAAAACTTTGAATAATAGGTATATTTATAGGCAAAAAACCAATTTCGACAAACAATTTAAAGGGCTGTAACTTTTGATCTAGTAGTCCGATTATGGAACTGTTTGAAATTATGGATTCTACAGGCCACATTCTATAAGAAAATATTTTTTTCCGGTCGATCTGAGACAATTTTTTTTCGATTCGTACTTTTTCGATTAGACGTTTCAATCAAAAGTTATGGGCAAAAAAATTCCTGTTTTTAAAATTTAAAATTCTTATTTTCGTCATTTCGTGAAAGGCAGGACGCAGGTACCTCACCTCAGTAGCAGTACTAAGTACCTGATACCTATTTGTTATTTTGGGCATCAATGTAGCGAATTGCCGATCGATGCCGAATAGCCAAACGTGTGACTGCCAACACTGATCACTCACTGAATAGTGAATACTGAATACTACAGAATATTTAGATTTTAGTGACTTAGACTTTAACCAAAACCAAATATTGTCTCTACCTATATATTATTGCCTTTATTTTAAAGTGGGCGGAGCGGATAGCGGAGTATTACTAAATACCTAATAGCTATGATAACTCAATTCTTCGGGGGGGGGGGGGGGGGGGGGAATATATCCCCTTCCCCCCCCCCCCCCGTAAATACGCCACTGAAGAACATCTGCCCCAATTTTCAAAGTGATCGGACTGTTCTAAATAAAGTTATCGTGCACACTAGTAGACGGACAGAGAGCAATACAGATTACATAAACGATCTCGAAGTCGTTAATAAAACTAATAATTCACCATGTACTACCTATAACTAAATAATAGGGTCTTTACACAATTTTATCATCTTATCTTTATGCTTGGAAACCTTTTAACCTGCCTATAATCGGGATCTTGTCAAAGTCTACTCGCATTATTGTAAGGGTAAAGAATTTTCCTCCGTGCGTATACCCTCCCGTTAATCGGAGAAAATTATAACTTTTACAATGAATCATTTTTGGAAATAAATTAAGGGAAGGGATGTGCATGGTTGTTGTTTATGTCTGGCATGTTTAATATATAGACACAACACAACTATTTAAATCTGTGATATAGATCTTCCTATTAAGGAAATGCGTTATCATGTTGTTATTTTGGGCTTTCCGAATGCGATAGGTTTATGAACTTCTGCATCGGGCGAATGCATAGGAGAAATTAATGTTAAGGGACGGGACGACTGCAGGAGGGTTGGAGTATTCTTCGCGCAAGTCCTTTATAAATAGGCATTTGGATACGTTTTGTTTATATTGGTTATCGTAAATACTGGATTAAGTGACCGATATTTCGTGGTTGTAGATAAAATGAGACGCAATAATTGTGATTCATATCGACTCGTCAGGGAAGTAGATTATGGGTGGGGGAGAAGGGTGTTGATAGCGTTTCTTTTCTGTACATGCGGTGCGGCGTTTAGTTAGTACAGTGTCGTAGTCCAGTAGACGGAGTAGTGAAAAGCAAAATGGCTTCCACTTGCACGATGGAGGTCGCAAAATTAACTAAAGAAGAGCGAATAGAAATTAAAGAGCAATTTACAGTGGTAAGTACTTAGTTCTATCGGGCTGTCCATCTTTCTTGATATCTAATCGGCGCGCCTAAACTTCCTTTTATCTGTCGCACTAGTAACACATGAGTTTACTTGTTAGCTACGCCCAAGTGACAACAATCTTGTTTTGTCAATATTTAAATACCAATTCAAATTTTTCGAAATCGACGTGCACCAAAAATCGCCTACTGAAAGCCCTAAATTCAAAGATATACACCAGATCAGAAAAGCGTGACGGAATATCGCTAGCGAAATTTAAATACAATACGAAAATTCAATGTCGTACGAGCGTAAGAAATTTGTATAATGAGTCATAGTACCTTGCCAGCGTATGTAGGACTTAGGTAATAATTCTGTATCTTTTATTTGAATGCACTTTAATTAATGTGCGCCCTCGAATTTGAGATGTAAGTTGTGAATTCAAGTGTGCCTCGCAATTTCGCGCTAACAAAGCACGTAATATGATACAACAAACAATCTTGTTTTACATTGTAAATTAATTGCCGACTAGGAAACCTTTCCAGGTAAATTAAAAATTCGTCGTGTAAATGAAGTAAATCCGCCTACGCTCGCAAAATTGATATGTCAGTATATGACTAATTATCAAGTCACGGTACAATATTACTTCTTCCTTGATTTTTTACTTGCGTAATTCAAGTATTGACTCATTTTCTGTAAGTCGCTCTCGTAGGTAAATTACTTAAAAAAGTTAACGGTTCCCATTGAGTCATGCACTTCCTTCAAATTTCATTCATTTACCTCGTTATAAAATATGCTAAGCATTACAAAATTAATGTTATTTAACTGTTCAGCAAAAATAAGTATAACTTCGCGTTACCTGCTGAAATTTGAGTTATTAAGGCGCATTATGCCGATAAATAGCGTAATTATTGCCGTTCGTTAATTTTAATACGTCACACGAAATTACCGTCTTTATCACCGTTTCTTTTGCATTTCTAGTTTTGGTATTCCACCAATACGAAATTGTTCACATTATCAAATGTTTTTCTGCATGATGATAATGCGGGGGACTCCCTTATTTCCCTAGTTGTCCTTCAAAGTGTTTGTTTTATTGCCTATATGCTCCATCCACTGATTAAAAGCGAAAAAATTTAAACTAATTACCAATGCGGATAGGAGGAAAGAAATAGTTCGATTTAATGGCTTACCTCCCACCTGTGGAAAATTCAATAAAGCTTTTCTTTCTTATTTTAAAAATGTCCTAAGAGATGTTTCTCCATTTCATACTCCCATCTTTGCCTTGAAAACTGTGGAGATTTGGGCCAAACAAATTTCGAAAAAAATGTTTTGAAATGTTTTAGTTGAGAAATACACAAAAAAATGTTCAAAAAAATTGGGAACTGGCACTTGACTACTTCTTTCTCTCCCTCGCTCCATTATAAAAAAAACGAACCAAAATTATTGACACATTTCCGAAACATTTTCAAATTTCTTACACATTTCTCATTTAATCAAATTTATATCTTACCGTTTCTAGAATGCCCAGTGGCACCGTATTACTTGTTTTACAATTTTTACATTCACTGAGCAATTGTATATACTCACAACTGCCATAGTACCTTGTGTCACCAAAACCAAATACATAATATTTTTCGTGAGGGTTCAGGTAATGACAAGTACCTACCTATTTGGAAATTGTGACAACAGAAATTGTATCAGGCCTCGACGAAGACGAAGGTCTGAACACTTATACCAAAAAAGGGCTCGGAATAAACATTTACCTTCGCATTTACTGTAAGTTAATTAATTTCTAAAGCAGTGGCGAAAATTTCGTATCCCACCTGAAGCGTACCCATTAGCAATAACCCGGTTCGAAATGGATTCGCGGTCGTTTCTAATTTAAAGAATTAATGAATGGTAATCGAAAACGTAACCCCCTCGAACTTTCCCCCTTGCGGTAATCGAATTTTAAATGCTCGCTAGAATTGAGCGAAAATCGTCAAACCATAAACGCGTAATAACTCACCTGAAACGTGTGCGTTATGTAAACCGTTAAAATGGTCCGGTTGTTTCAATTTGGGCCATTAGCGAGCACACTAAAAATACTTTTATGATTCAGGGATGTTGTGGTGCATACGAGGAGTAGACTTGGTAATTCAATTACATCTTAAATGCTGTTATTATATTAAACTCTCGTCAGTAATTGGTATTCATTATTGTACATCGACTCCTCGTTGGGCCCCAAACTACTTTAGTGAAGTGAAGAGGAAAAATAAATACAAGACTAACCCTATCGTGGGGGCGTTCAACTCGCTTTTTTTTTATTACGCGAAAGGGTGCGGTGACGTGGTTTGCTTGCTGTAGGGCCGACTTGTGTATGACTAAACTAAACATACGTTTCATTCGAAAGTTCAAGTGGCTACCGTATGTTAATTTCGACCATAGTCGAATTGGGGGTCATCGAAAGGATCATTACTTTGTCATCGCAAGTTTCCGAATCGTGCCATAGACCGGTTTTCTGTATAGAATTTCCGATTAAGCATCGGCGGTCGATGCTTTCATGTGATCTTATTAAAAATACCCACCATTATTTTGTAAGCTTTCGTTCATTATCACTAAGATTCTTTAAATTCCCTCAACTCACAATGCAAAAATGTCATAATTTGGTACATTTTTTATATGACAGTGTCAAATGTCATTGTCGTTAACTTCGCCATATTTGTTCCATGAACTAGATGGAAGTATAATTCTTTGTGCGCTTATATGGAAAAATATTTAAATGACTCCATGACCTACATACTTCAACTTGAAAAGTAAAAGGTGGGAGGGACATTTTATTCTACCCCTAGACCTAATTGAGTTCATCAATCGAGAGTTTATTTTTAGAAAATTATCTTCTCTTCCAATTGGTATGCCAACTGCCCATTACGAATATCTGAAATACAAAATGGGGCATTGTACCTTTGAAAATATCGTAGACGGGAGTGGCAGGGTTAACCGCAATAACTTCTGTCTGCAATTTGTAAGCTTTTAGCTTCTTTTTTCTGCCGTGACGTAAAGACGTTAACAGGGGATTCTTTTTTTCTGCTGAACCAAAAAGTAACATACGCAATTACGCGAAAGGCTTAAATTTGTAGTTATTTAACCAATAGCACACGCTGTAGGTAGAGGGGACAAAAACGGACTATTTTCTAAGGAGCCAAAATATTTCGTTTGGGTATATTCACAACCTTAGTTTCAACTTAAGTTTTTTTGGGCAACACCAAATCTCCGCCTGACCTCTCGGGACGACTAACGTAAAGCAACAGTTACAGTCATCTTCCCCACAACTTTTAATATGTAAATAATGATCAGCTCTGTCAAATTTCAATTTCAATCTTGTAACTTTTTTAAGTTATTATCGTTCCAATTTTAAAAAGTACCTACTTCCCCCTCATTTTGAGACCTACAACCATAGATCGCCACCAAAAATGTTGTAATCTAAAGTCTGGCTATTGAATGTTTGCCGGTATGACGTCACTCGTAGATTCTATCACAGAAATGCCAATTTACTACGGTCTTTATTGTACACATAGTACATACTGTGTCGAGTACTGGGTTTATCAAATTGATATAAAACCGTATGTCTGGGCCATAGCGAAGCCCATTGAACAACCATGCGACCACAGTCACTTAGACAAAAAAAATGGATTAAAGTTTGTCACAGCGTTCACCACATCGCCAGTGCGGTTCGTGTCTGTTCTGTCCTCGGTTCTATCATGCGGTAGATGTCATCAACTTGTGTTTCCGTATTTTGTCATCGAACTAATCGCAGGTAAATTTAGACAGAGGTTTGCATGTAACCGTTCTACCATTTCATTGTTGGTAGGCGAAGATATTACATAGGTCATGATGGCTATGGGGACGGCAAGCTCCTCCAAATGTGGGACCGTGCACTGGCGGAATGTACGCATTAACGCTGGCGTTCTGCCGTTAGGCACACGGAGAACGTTAATAGCCCAATGGTACATCCGTTTCGGCGTTATCGCTCAAGTTTCGAACTTTCGGACCTGATCATCCATATTGGTGCCGACAGGACTTGGACTACCTACATAGACAGCGACTAGGCAATACTGGGGCTATAACAGCACGAGATTGTGTGCCCATCAGACATGTTGAAATTTACGAAATAAATCCTCAACCCGACTTGTCCGGGTTCCCCGATAATAAGGCCGACAATACACCGTTAATGATCCCCTGAAAACAAGCCGGTATCGCCGCCACTGGTACAAATAATCAGTTGACCATCCATTCTTCGTGACTTCACACCGGTAAACATTCAATAGTCAGACTTTATATGTAATTTTCTCAACCTTAGATTAACGAATCGAAAAGTTTGGTTTTTCAAAATTTGAAAATGAAATTGGAACTGAAATTCTTGGGCGAAAAACTAAAGTGACTAGAATTTCACTAAATTTGTTTTCGCAATAAGTTATAACATTTTTTTTAACGTTACGTAGGAACTTCCGGAATTTCTTAAACATTTCCAAATTTTTTACACATTTCCAGCCTTTTTTAAAATTTAAAGTTTTGGACGTTTTGAAATATTTCAAATTTTCTGAGCATTCATTTAAGTATTCCTAACATTCGTACACTTTTCGTACATTTTTTGGCACATTTTTAACATTTTTCCAAAAATGTCGACACATTTTCTGAAACATATAATAACATGTTGATAATAAATGATAATTTTTTATTTACCGATCCCGATCCCTTGCGCTGAAACGTTCATCCAATTATATAATATGGGCAATGGGTTATCCATAACGGGGTTTCATTAGCTTGTGGCCACACCAGTTTTTCTCGTGGCAAGTGATAGACCATTTCCCAATGAAAACACACGTCTTATGGATAAAATCGACTTTGTTATTTATTGATCGATACCGATGCAACACTGCAACCCAATAAAGTTAAATGACCTTGGCTTTTGTGTTTGGCTGAGTTTACCCTCCGACTACACTTTATCCGCGGACTTTAATGGTAAGATTCCCTTGAACTATGAGCTTTTATTTTAGGGCAATCAATACTCAATACCATAACAATGTCGTGTTATTGACTTCCTTCCCTTTTTTTTCAGAATCTGGATGTATCATTTATCTCCATTATAAACCGTACTCGCCGAGAAAAGAGAAATCTTGCGAAAAAATGGTGATGCGACGTTCTTGCTTTACTTGCATTAGCATAGAATGCATTTACGCGCGTGAGAATGTTAATTAACCTTGATTTAATTGTATGGTAGATAGTAATTAATTAGAAGGAGGACGTTGAAGAGGACCAAATTAATAACAATGCCGCTCTACGGCCCACGCTAACTAAATGACGTGTAATTAATGTGCCATGCATTTTCACCTTCTTGTATTAGTGTCCATTACGCTATTACCCAGGCCCCTAGCCAGGGGGTGGCCAGACGGGCTCTTACCTGATCTAGAAACTACCCAACTCGTTGTCTACGTAATTTGTGAAACGGGAAGGGTCTTATACTATTATGTGCACTTAAAGGGTTGCCTGTGGATCTTGTAAACAAATTCAAACAAGAAAACATTTTTGTGTAGAAATGTTGATGTTGACAGGTAATTTGGGTAATAATCTCGTAGGTTTACTTTTTCTCAAGCCCCACCTCGAGAAATTCCTGCCGGCTTTAGCTACTTCATCCTGGGTACGGGCCTGCTATTATCTTCTTCGCCAAGCGTACGGTTTGAATGGTCAGCAACTCAACAGGTACCAATTTCCTTCCAAAAACGGTCGAACGGTCTCGACAGCCACCAACTATAAACGAGCGATTTTTGAATGTTGATGTCCAAATATTGCGGTACTAACAATGTACAATACTTCTTCATTATATCATTACTTTGGACATTTAGTTTCAAAACGAGGACAAACGCCTCCTTAAGGTTTATTTAATTTATGATAATCGATCTAGTAATCCATTCGTACCTTGTACGATCAATGCAAACAAAATATAGTGTTAGAGTTTGACGTCATGGTACGTATTGTTTTCGAATTGTACATTGCTCTCGCGATTTGTTCTGGCTTACTGGTAGAATTTGCCAACATTATCAGTAGATCGGTAGTGAATTCCAAAGTTGGAACCCAAATATGAGCGCGTACACAGTAAGATAATGTTAATACTTTGTTTACGCCTCAGACCTAATTAAAGTTGATAAAAAGTAAATTGGTTGGATAATTATATTAAAATTAAATATGAAGATTATGGCAGTGTACGCTGTTACCTCAGCAGAAGTACCTCTTTTCTCCACTTTGCGCCATCGCTTTAGATGTCTATTTGGTACCATACCAGGTGTTCCAAAAATTTTCGCTATTTCAAGACCACTTGCAGCTATCGAGCCCAAGGGCAAGCGACTATCTATCCTTACGTCACACGCCTCTTAGGAAAGTGATTGATAAAATCCACTATTCCTATAAAATTATCTGGACTTATTGATTTCAGTTCCATTTTGCGTTAAGTTGTGTCTGCAATGAATGTCACATTCAGTCGCCAAATTAGCGCTCATCAGGAGTTTGTCAATGAACTGAAGGTGCATGCCTGGTATAAACAAGTAAGTTTTACTCTTCTCTTGTAGAATTATCGATCAATTTGTAAAAGTGTCGCTAATTGTTATGATATTCTGTATCTGCACTGCCCAACTAGAATTGCTTTACGTGACTTGGCGACGAATGAATCACGCAATTCATTGCGGTCAAACCCTGCGAAACTCATATAAATTATCTTATCACTTATCGAACTCTTGAATTTTTTCTGTGGGTTGTCATTAACGTAACGCATCAACGGTGGTACATTTTCGGCCAACTTCATTAATGTACCATAATCGTTAATTACTCGTTCAACTGAATTTTCTTTCATGATTAACATTCATAGGCCATTATAACTTTTAATGCTATTTTCGAATTTTGATACGCATAGAAGAGCTCGGACTGCAGGCCAGAATGAATCGGTGTTTTCTAGCGTGAAAAAATAATTCAGAAATTATTAAAATAATCCGGAAATAAAAATTTATTGTTTTATTTCTTTGAAAGGCAGTTTAAGTACGTGTGTAACCATCCAAACAATTTTACGAAATTCGGGTTTCAGAGTGAATGCCCAAGAGATATTCGAGTGACGTGATTTTTTCCTCACCCTTAACCAATCTTCTTAATATTTTTTGCCTGTCGTGTGTTTATTCAACCGCGTACCCTCAACAGAAATCAGCGTCATACGACTTTGAAAACTTTTTTACGGCGCACCTCTGATAGATCCTAGAAATAAGAGTTCTTCTGATAAGTTTTGAAACTTTTTGGTCTCTTGTAATGTTTTCGTATCTGTGACGGTTATCGAGTAAAAAATAAATCAATTTGCAGTAGTTAGCTAAATGAAAGTATAGTTTTTAAAATGGTCCAGTAGGCCCTGGCTTTATACTCGGATATAGATTTTTTTTTCTATTTGTGCCAAGATTTATTTCAGATGTGAATCAAAAGATGTGTAATAAATTTTTGGGATTTTCGAAGTTGATGGAGGCATTCGGATTTCTCTGATGTGTACAAGGAGAGATTATTAGAAATTCTAAGTTTCCAGCTAACTGGACAGGTATCTTGTGATTGGTCTAGTAACCGCACACTATTGCATACAGCAATACATACGCCAATTTTGCTAATGGTTAAATTTATTAAATTAATATACAATTGAACGGCTACTAATTTACTTTGGAAAGCATGTTAATGTCACTATAGGAAATTTTCTTTTCCAGATTGACAAAAATAATGATGGCTTCATCGACTTAAAAGAACTGAAAGATGCTTTGGACGTTTGCGGTTTCAAAATTCCTGGCTGGAAGGTCAGACAAATGGAGGAAGATTTCAAGCAAAAAAAGGGCGCCATGGCGGACGGTAAATTATCATACGACGAATTCGAAAAATTATGCAACGATCTAAAAGCGAGCGAAGTGGCGAGTACCTTTAAACAGGTAGTTCAAAAGAAGGAAAACCTTCATCATTTAGGTGGAACTTCGGATGCGTCTAATGAAGGTACAATGCACTGTGTACGTGTAGAAGAGCAATTGGCGTTCTCAGATTGGATCAACTCGAACTTAAAACATGATCCAGATTTAAAGCACTTATTACCTATTGATCCCGATGGGAAAACCTTATATGACAAAGTCAAAGATGGAATTTTATTATGGTATGGTAAGGAGTTTTACTTGAAACGGCGTTTTAAAATTAGATTTTCAGTAAGGTGATTAATCACTCTTGTCCGGATACAATAGACGAACGAGCCATCAATAAAAAAAATTTAACGCTATATAGGAAGTTGGAAAACTTAACGCTTGCGCTTTCCTCTGCTCAATCAATAGGTTGTAACGTAGTTAACATTGATGCTCACAGTTTAGAGAAAGGAACTCCACATCTAGTATTAGGATTAGTTTGGCAAATCATTCGGATCGGTCTTTTCAATCAAATCTCATTGGAGCACTGTCCAGGACTTACGGCTCTTTTAACGGATGAGGAAAAGATTGAGGATTTATTAAAACTCTCGCCAGAAGCTATATTGTTGAGATGGGTCAATTATCATTTAGCTAAGGCGGGTACGCATAGACGCGTTAACAACTTCCAAAGTGATATCACCGATTCTGAGGTGTACACTTACCTGCTTAAACAAATTGCCCCAGGAGATTATGGAGTGACTATGGAAGCACTTATGGTAATAAGAATCTCACTGAGGTTCCCCTATTACCTACTTTTTTGTAGGAGAGAGATCTTCATAATCGGGCAGAAATTATGTTACAACAAGCGGCCAAATTAAAATGTCGTTCATTTGTAACGCCACAAGACGTCGTCAATGGAGTTTATAAACTTAACTTGGCCTTTGTAGCTAATCTTTTTAACAATCATCCATGTCTAGAGCAATCCAATGGAATTTTAGACGGTTTTGAAACACTAGAAGAAACAAGGGAAGAGAAAAGTAAGTCAATTACCTTTACCGGTGGAGAGCTCGCTACAATTCATATTTTACAGCTTACAGAAATTGGATAAATTCAATGGGCGTAAATCCGCACGTGCATTGGTTATATTCCGATCTTGCCGATGGTTTGGTCATATTTCAACTGTACGACATCATCAAACCTGGCATTGTCAATTGGCAGAAAGTTCATAGGAAATTCAGTAATCTTAGGAAGTTCATGGAAAAATTAGAGAATTGTAATTACGCGATCGAACTAGGAAGGGAAATCAAATTTTCGCTAGTGGGAATCGCCGGCCAGGATTTAAATGAGGGAAACATAACGCTAACGTTAGCTTTAATATGGCAGTTAATGCGAGCGTACACATTGTCAATTTTATCGCAACTTGCTCAGACTGGAAATCCTATTGTAGAGAAGGAGATAGTTCAGTGGGTTAATGCTAAATTAGAAAACGCGAGTAAAAAGTCTTCCATTAATAACTTTCAAGATTCTAGTATTAAGGACGCGACGGTCGTTATCGATTTAATCGACTCCATCAAACCGGGCGCGATAAATTATGATTTAGTGAGGACTGGTGGCAGTGATGAGGTAAATATACAGATTTTATTGTTTTTTATTCTTTAACTCTGTACAAACTTAACAAAAAAAGCTGTCCAAACATTAGACACACAAATTCGTTGCGTCTCAGTGCAAAGGGTGCTGTGGAATGTGTAAGTGATTCGTTTAATATACAAAGTGTCTCGAGATGAAGTTCACAACAACTATAGTCGATCATTTTTTTTATCTCTTGAGAAAGTTCAAATAGTGGCAGAAAAATTAAGTAAGCACAGTTACATACTCAACATTCCATGCACTTCTTATCAGTATAAAAGATTTAACAATCTGTGTGAAGCGTATTATACATTTGTCAATATGTGTAAAAATTTTGATGTTGACTAGCAAACAGCTTGGTTTGAACGTAGAACCGAGGAATTGAGAACACACTGTTTCTTTTTCCAGGTTTGTAATGTTTTCAACGACGCCCTCATGATGTGCTTTAAGTTTTTCTGTAGTGATGTTCACCTCCGGGTACCTGCCATGCAGTGCCCTTACCTTTTTACCCTCTATAGCCTGTTTATACATTGTGGGATGTAGAGCGATTGCCTCCTGTTGAACTGTATTCCCACTTGGGACTGTCGTCTCTCTGGATAAGTCTTGGCTGGGCAGTTTGGTGTTGTCGGACTCGGATCTTTTCTTCCCTTTGACCAAGTTACCGTGTTCCCTTGGCGGTTTGCTTGGCTACTTAAGCCAGTTCTACACTGTGTTGCCTCAGCCAACGTTACCGTTTCCTTGCAACACTGATCTTATGGAGCCTAACTTTCAGCTGGGTTTGGCCATAGCCTCACCCAGCATACTTGCAGCCTCATCTGGATTTTGTGACTCACTGACGCACTGGTTGAGGCAACTGCTACCTCTGACTCTAGCGAAACACTAATTAACTTATTTGCTTCCAATGACTGTTTACCAGGTTGTTCTCCTATATACGACCCGAGAACGCATCTGGTAGAGAGGTTCATCCCTCACACCCCCAAAAGTTAAATATAACATTAAATTAACATGAAATAATTCTTTACACTAATTGTGTAATGACCCTAAAGATTAATAAATTTAAAATTAACTTTCAGGATAATCTGGCTAATGCGAAGTATGCAATTTCGATGGCTCGCAAAGCGGGAGCTCGAGTATATGCCCTTCCGGAGGACATCACGGAAGTAAAACCGAAAATGGTGATGACCGTGTTTGCTTGTCTGATGGCACTAGATTACGTTCCCAATATGGACAGCATTTCAAGACAGTAGTATTTAGAATTATAAATATTGCAATCTACAGCTTAGTATAACAGCTTAATACATTCATTAGGATTCATTGTAAAAAAATTTACATAATCTGTGATTACTAGATTCAGGAACATTCCAAATCATTACTTATGGAATTCCATTTATGTATACTAGTCTGTGTACAAGTATTATTTTTCAAAATCTGGTTACATTCTATCTAACTTTTTTTGGGTGCAATAAGTTTAAGTAATTTTATTTTTTAAGAATTTTAGATACTTGATATTTACCAATAATTTTGTAAGGACATTTTTTGATTAATCGTAATCATTCCGTATTACTTAAAAAGTTTTTTTTTTATTACCATTGTTGTTTTATTGTATATAATATTCCTTAATGTTTTACATATAATTTATTGACTTCGGGAGAGCAACCTAAGTGCCATTTACCAATAATTATGAATATAAATTGTTGTGTACCACAAATTTGCATTTGATACATTTATAAGTCGATCCTTTTTTTCTTTGATGCTCCTTTGTACTGAAACTGAAACATATTGTATTATTTTTAAGCAATTGTGAAGTACATACGATAATTTTGTAGCATTTGTACGTCTGTGTAAATTTAACATTTGTACGTCTGTGTAAATTTAACATTTGTACGATTTGTACAGCCACTAAATGGTAATGAATTACAAATATTGATATAAATCAATGTGGTTTTTTCCTCTGCAACCAAAAAAAGCAAAATTGCACAAAAAAAATTACACAAAATATGAGTTCTTTATGAATCCCTTCGCCTGCTGCGATCGGTCCATTTGCATATCCCAGTATATGACAATATACACGTGACCATGTTCTCATTCTTGGCCTATATATAAATATAAAAGGGAGTAGAGCTAGGGGGTGGCCAGCCCCACCTAGAATGTGGTCTTGCCCCCACTGGAAATTAGGGTTGACCGGGAAGCCTTTATCAAAAATTTCTTAAGCCCCACCTAGAAAAATACCGGCCATTCCTGCTACTTCATTCTGGCTACGGGCCTGGGCTGAGACATTAACGCTCTTCCTAGTAGAAGTGTTTAGAGCACCTTAAGACTTGAGGAGGGTAGATGTGGTTTTTTGTTTGGACAGTTAGGCCTGACCTCCAAGCTGTCATCTCGCATGGAATGCCAAGCAAAACTGGAAGAAATAGCCAGGCGTAGTAGCGTTACGTTAGTGTGGGTTGCAATTAGCCATGAGGGGATAGCCAGTAACGAGGCTGACCGGAACCCTATTGATGGGGAGCACCATCGGCGAGTCTAGCTGGAGTAATTGAGATGTCAGCTCAGAAAAGAGTGGAAACGTCTATGGGAATGTGTCCCTCGACTAAGACAATCCAGGCAATTGATCAGTTTCCAGGAGACTAAAACCTTCTCAGCAGAAAGTGAACCAAGGTCACTGTAGACTGCCCTTTGAGATATCATCAGAGGTACCTGAGGATAACACATGTCCCCTCTGTTTCGAGGAGGAAGAGACAGCGGAACACATCATCTGCTGGTGTGAGGCTGTCTCCGGACAGAGACTACAAGACCTGGGTGAGTCTATAATAGCACCTCAGCAGATCAGGGAGTTGCAGCCAGACAAGTTCTTCAGATTTTTTAACAAACTGCCTCTCTCGGAGTAAGACGCTGGGATCACGCACAACAGATTCAACGGCCAAAGTGCTTAGGCGTGATATATAGTCCAGCCCTAAGTGATAGCGCCGGCCCTGGAACTAAATTGTCCAACGCTGCCAGCGATAGATAACCTCAAAAATTTGTATTGTATTTAACCTCAAAATTTGTGTACATTGGAATAGTTGAAATGGAAATTTCTAAAAAATTGATAAGTCAGTGTAATTATATTGGAAATCGGTGCTTCATTAAGGAGGTAATTTGTCAATGGTCTTTTCCTAAATTCACTTTGGGCTTCATTTATCATTATCGAAAAAATTCACATTGGCTACATTAGTAACAAAAGGCATAGTAGCTTTATTTGTTTTAGATCACATTAAAATGGAGTGTCCATTTAACAGAAGAAGATTTGCGAGAACAAATTTCCGATGCAATGTCCTTACTACAATTTATTGCGCTAGTTTGTGATGGTGAAGAACGTATATCGCATAATCTCTACACACAAGGTCACTGCCTGTTTGACGCTCTGTTATTTTTGTCTCGAAATGATGTTGATGAACTGATGTACACGCTGTTGCATATCTTACAAAATTTGGGCAGTAATCTAACGCTAAATCTGAAACTGTGCAATGTCTCGCTACGTATACGAAATGTGAAACCATTCCAAACACTTGTGATCATCGCAGTATCACATATTCTAAGGAGATTTTGTAAATTTAATTCACACCACACTGTAATGTTGCAGTTGATAAGGTCTGTGCTTGGTACACTGAATTCTCTGGCAACCTCTCCATTATGCGTATGTTGTTTGAATGTACTGCATACTCTAGTCAAGAAAGCCGGTGCACAGTTACATATTTGCCAGGCGGATATCATACAGCACATGTATCTTTTTATAAAAGCAGTACATCACAAGCAGGCGACAAAATGTGCCGATGAAGTATTGGGATTGGTTATCAAACAAATGAGTACCGATGACAAATTAATTCTATTCAAAAAGATTAGTCGAATGGCGTGGTGGAATAAAGGTGAATGCGCCATTGTTATTCACCTGATTAATTACTGGCCCACTAATGTGAAATTACGTCCGTTTATATGTGCGATGACCACACGTTTGGCTGTTATGCTGTTAGAGAACGTTACCGATCATTCCATAAAGTTATTACGGATTATAATAACTCACATTAGCCTTGACGTTTGGCAAGATGCATTTATTCCTAATATTGTCATCGTTGTAGAGTCCCACTGCGATAATGAATGGTAAGATCTTATCATAGAAAAAATTGGCTCTATGGTATCAATTTTGTTGTTTTGTTTGAAATATGAAATATTTAAGAAAATTGCAGAGAGCATAGTTATCTGTTTAGTTAATTAGATGTCAATGTACTAAGTGAATAAGTAATGAGAGAACCTTTCTAACTGCAACGTTCAGATTACAATGGGAGTTGTCACAAGGGAGGGTGTCAACATGTCATAGTTTGTCAAGGGCTGAACGTTCATTGGAGTCTGGTCTGTAGATCATTTGTAGTCTTTGCACTAATTTGAGGGCTGATTTAAGATTTGATGTTGTAAGTCATATTCAGGCTTCCAATACATCCAGTAACTCAGTGGGAGAGCAGAATAGGATTCAAATTTGGATTCTGATTCAGACTTAATTCAAACCAAATCCACCGTACAAGTGTCTTATACTGGCTGATGTCAAAATTCCAGTATAGTATAAAATTGAGACTCAGATGGGTCAAATTTTGACTCAGACGCAGGTTTAGTCCTATAATTGGGGATTAGAAATACACCCTAACTTGGGTCGGTCTCAGACTCAAACGACTACCTTTTTAGCGTTTATTTGAGTTGGGATGTCAAGCATTCGATCCAGCCTACGAGTCAGTATTAGACATATTCAGGTTCAGACTAGGATTCAAATGTGTATTTAGACAGAATCCACTGTTCAATCTTAACTATCTGGACTGAAGGCGAAATGCAGGTCCAGCTTCAATAAGAATGATTCAATGTCACTCTCTATTTCTTTAAATATTTCAGAAAGTGCATGCCTTAAAAATTGTACAGGGTGTTCCAAATTGCTTGTTTTCGATGTTTTTCGGGGATATTTTGAGAACTAAAAGAGATATAGTGATGCAGTTTGCATTTCCCGGAGTTACTTTTCAAAGCTGCTTAGATTGACGATGTCAATTTTGATTTATGATTTGCGCGAACTATTTTATTAGTATTATTATATGTAAATAGCATTGGTAATGTCATGAGTAGTGATCACTGTATGTTTGCTGACGACTTGACAATATTAGCATCTAAGAATAACATGTCAGACATGGTAATTGACATGAACAAAACCATGCGATCTGTTCAAAATCATTTAGATGATATTAAATTAATACTAAATAAATCCAAAACTTGCTTTATGCAGTTTTATACCAAGCAAAGCAAATACAGGGAAAGCGCCCTATTCAAAACAGGTGAAAAATCCATCGAACACGTCAGTGCATTTAAATTGTTGGGTTAATTGTTACATTGACATGTCTCTCAACTGGAAGGATCACATTGTCTACCTGTGCAAAAAAATTGCACCAAATTGTTTTGCACTTAAGAGACTATCTCACATAACAAATAAGAATGTATGCAAAACCTATTATTACGCGCATATTGCGTCATTATTAAGCTATGCCGTTATATTCTGGGGAAATTCTTCAAATGTGGGCAGAGTCTTTATTGTACAAAAACGAATCATACGTTTTATGTTTAATATTCCTTTCCGTGATACTTGTAGAACAACATTTGTAACAGAAAAAATTCTGACATTACCCTGTATATACATACTTGAAATACTAAAGTTTGTTCGGTTGAATACACACAAATTTTGTCATTTAAATCAAAACCACTCTTATCATACGAGAAAGGGCTTTGACCTAAAATACCCGAACCACAAATTGGCCCTTTTTGAATCGAATCCTTTTTACATGGGCATTACACTGTTCAATAAACTACAGCCCGCGGTAAGACAATTACCGTATCATAAATTTGTCAAGACGATAAAACAAATTCTAGTTCTCAAAGCCTACTATTCCCTGGAAGAGTTTATTAGCGATAATTTAGGTATTAAGTAAATTAAATTAAGTAATCATTATATATTATGTTTATCAATATCATAGTTACATTATATTATACTTATGATTTCTGACATGTCCTATATCTATTATAATGGATCACCTGGATTAATAAAAGCATTATTATTATTATAAAAGCCCAAAAATGCAATAAAAAGTTATTTGTGGGACCATAAAAAAGTAGATACAATAATAGTTACGTAAAAATAGCAATTTGGAACACCCCATACAGTCGTTTTATACTGCCTTTTTTTCTAAGCGTCTGATAAATTCATAATAATAAAAATAACTGCTACTGCTATATACAGGGCGTGTACAAGTAATTGACATTTATTTTCAGGGATATTATTTCGAAGACAATATCACAGTGCGTAAAAGTGGGAGTACTTCATTTTAAATCGCAAATGTACAATGGAATAAGGT
This sequence comes from Photinus pyralis, assembly GCF_008802855.1. Taxonomy (NCBI): domain Eukaryota; kingdom Metazoa; phylum Arthropoda; class Insecta; order Coleoptera; family Lampyridae; genus Photinus; species Photinus pyralis. Next base: position 1,606,535 of record NW_022170510.1, read on the forward strand.
CGAGTTTATTATTTAGCTGTTATTCTGCTATTGTTCTCTACCACTCTATTGAACAGGATTGTCTTAACATAAACGATTATCGAGAGGATATTGTAAAGTTACTGCATTCACCCAACGCTACAATGCAGTACTACGCTTTGAAGGCTGTATGTAATTTCAATCGCAAACGGTCGCAGTTAACCGATTGGCATGTAGACTGCATAAAGTACTATTTGCAAAGTGCCTTGTTTTCGAGCAACAATTTTTACGATAAGGAACTGCACTATTTTTTATCACACTTGGTCATGCAAGCTAATCAGGTCTTAATAAGTGAGCAAGTTGCCCAACACCATATCGAGTTTATGCAGTGGCTGTATGAGATGATTCGTCTGGCATTGTTGAGTAAAAGCTCAAGGCGGATTAAAGTAGGCACGCAAATTTTAACTTTAGTTCAAAGTACTGTTGTACGAAATGACCAAAGAATCAAGTACAAAATTGAGGATTCCATTAATCCGAACCTGTTCTTCGCCCATCTGAGGGAAACAAATCAGTGGCCGTGTATGAGTGATGGGTTTTATATGGAAATTTTAGAAAGCTGGCTAGTATCTAAGAAGGTGTACCCAGAGTTGTACACTCTGATAGAAAGTCAGTCAAATGTATATATTAAGACGTGCACAACTATTAACCAATCATTCGAAAATAAACTGGATAAGGAATCGATAATGAAAGCAAATTTCTGCATTTTAAATTTGATTAAATCGTGTCCTAGTAAGAAAGAGTCATTAGTTACTAATATAGTTACCAGGTGGCATAGTATTGCATTGAGCTCATCCGATAGACAAATTGATGTCCATGGAGTTGCTTTGGTTTACGGTCTTACTCTGTGCGTTTCTTTGCTGTTACAAAGGAATTTGTTGATTGGAGATTATCCTTTGATATTCGACACATGTTTGCAGATCGGAAGAAATTTGCTTGGAAAAGATTCTACAGATAATGTTCTTGTACTTAAGAATGTCGAGCAAACTCTTGTTGTAAGTGTTGCATAACAATTGACACTATTACAATACTGCTGTAGGCTATGATGGATGTGCTGTGCTTCATTTTGAAAACTGTACGCGACGACGCAATCGTTCGACGATTTTTTGAATTTTTAGGTGAAATAATGGAGCAGGGAAGCGGAAAAAGCGTAACCTGCGCTGTCGCAGGTGCACTGCACACTATCTGCCGTAACATATTTGAAACTTCTGTGGACTTACAAGCTCCTGCCATTCAGTATTTGGATTTTGTTCTGAACTCTATGTATCGGACATCTGAGGTGAAGATATCTAAACTTCGTAAAAATCCGGAACATCGTTTGATAATTCATTCTGTCGTCTCTGCGGAAAAATACCCCACTCATGTAAGCAGATTACTCGCTGATTCAACAAAAATCACTTCGCCAAGGAATATTAATTAATTTATGAAATATAATTAAAAAAATTAATTGATTCTCGTCAAGAAGACTCTTTGAGCGACATGATTTCTGTAGAAATATTTTATGCTTCATAGAATGCGTAATTATTATAAGTTCATTGTAGCCTAATTTACATCATTCAATGGACTTCATGTTAGACGTCGTTTCGAGTCCCTACCCAAAGCATAACATGAAAGAATCTGCGCTACACACTTTCGAAATATTGATTTCCGATAGTAACCTTGTCACCCAGACATCTCCATATATTACTAGAATAGCTATTCATGCTATTGAAGGGTTTTCCAGCAGTTTTTGGAATGTGAAGTAAGTATCACAAAATGTACTTTTACACCTGTTGCGATCATGGACTATGAAATGTCCAAATTTGGTTCTATCTCGGGTTCTATTAAGCGGGCCCCTCTCATGAATTTTTCTTGAGGCAAAATGAATCGTCTGAACGAGGAATATCTATTGATGAGGTGTAAACAAATATCTCAAAAATGAAGTGTCGGTAGACGGTACTCATAAAAGGTAAGTGGGACATCTGAACTAGACACATCTACTGTAGTTACTGTCCTCTATCGTCACACATGCTTCTGGCATACTAAATTCCAGCTGTCCAAGAGACTCAGAACGCAAGGTATCGTGTGTATTCCCAGGATGTTCCAAATGTTGTCCCTCTAGTGGCTATTCCCAAAAAAAGTTGATTTATGATTAATTGCTCATCAGATGAATACTCCCCCAAATATTCAAAATTATTAATTACCTTACTCCAAACTCTTATAGCATAAATTGGACATTTTTAAATATACAGAATATTCCTAAATATGTGTAAATACGGAGGGGGCCGATTCTTTGACTTATTTTATGATGAAATTTCCTATAAACATAGGGCACTTCAGACGACCTGAAACAAAATAATGGCCTACGGCTCCTGCGCCAATTTCCTTAGCGGGAAAGCAGTAAAAAACAAATTAATTATTGGGGGTTATCGAAGAGTAAATGCAGGAAAGCGGAAAAATATTCTCCTCCTCCCTCTTATAATTAATTAAACAGAAAGTAGCAAAACTCAGCTCATAATTAAGTCAGAGCGGTAAACGGTTAAAACAAAGCGCCCACTTAAAACGCTTCTAGATACCGGGTGTTCATCTACAGAGTGATTCCTAAAACTGGTAATTTGCAGGAGGAAAACGGATGCTACATTTTCTTCTTTAATATTCTCTGTTTTTTTAAAATCTTTTTAGTATGTACCTACATACATACAGTGTGTAAATTTGAACTCTAAACATACAAATCTCGTGCATATAAAACTCATATGTACAATTCTAAAATATTCATGTCAAATCCCCCTTAAGATATGCAACCGATCTTACCTACTTTTTTCAATTATTACCTATTAATAAAATATATACAAAAAAAGAAAAATGGAAATGTTACAGATGTATTTCAATAGATAATTTGCGGCCAAAATATCCTGATAAGCCACTTCCGCCAATTTGCACAATTCACAACATCATAAAAATACGTTCTTATATGAGATACAGAGGCATGGAGACGAATATTTACAGCTTGCAATGAAATAAATCGATTTTTGCCTTTTGCAACAAAGAATGCCCAAAATTTCACGAATGTGTCTGTGCAGAAAGGATCCTGTTGAAATTTTGTACCTGGGGCGTTTTAAATGCGAAAATAACGGATTTAAAATGTTTTTGAAAATTGAAGAAGAAAAGCGATAATATGCTAAAATTGATTCTCTTTTTAGGAATGCATCAATTCAAGTTCTTCAAGCGCTTATGAACAGACTGCTTGGACAAAAGAACAGCTTAACCAATCGTCGTCGCTATGGCATTGATGACCTCGTTCTTTTGTATCCTGATCTAATATTATACTTCATCACACAACTATATGGAAGCATTGATGTAGCTAACTGTGATAGCATTATTGCCATTTTAGGTTTATTATCTGAATCTTACTACTCCTCATTTCATGCATATTTAGACAAAAATGTAGCTTTTATACATAAAAGCTTACAGACAGCCTTCATATATTTAATTCGCACTAGTGAAACTGTAGGGTATTTTGCGGCTAACGCTTATGCCGCTTTGTATCCCTCTACTTTTGTACCTGATATTATCTGTGATATTTCTACGTGGTTGAAACTGAACTTCACTTTTATCAATCAGAATGTGTTCGCCTCGGTTATGTCATTGCTCGCTACGTTCCGTAAAACATTTCACACATTTCATTACGATGAGACTGCTTTAAGACATAAGATAGATAGTACCTTTAGGGACTTGGAACTGTTTTTAAAACAATTTAACAAGTATGAAATGTCGTTGTATAATTTTTTAGGAATTCAGCTCAATTCTTACAGAGAATTACAAGAAAAGACAATCGTAATGCTTTCAAATGGTCATAATTTTGCAAACCGAATTTGGTTAAATAATAATTTAATTCGAGTTCTAAATAATATCGATATTGCAGACTATCCCAGTTTTCTAGAACGTATATTGGGTTTGTCTGTCAATTTGATGACTGTAAAGCAGTGTGTGAATAGCATTATAACTCGCTACAGCGAATTGGTGGATAGTTCTCTTACAAGTACAGTACTCAAAGTAATGTTGCTTAGCTTAATGGGTTTAACGCACCCTAATGATTTCGTATTAATTACATATACTAGGATCATTTTGTCATTGCTGGCTTCGGAGTATTGTTACTCATGTTCTGAGAATTTCATTGTGAAGCTGCGAAGTTACTGTGTAACAGGGGATAGAAACTTGTATAAATTATCAGTTTATATCGCTATGCTAGCCCATTGCTCCAGCTATGTTGAGGATAGTACACTGTTGCACGAAATCGCCTTGCTTTATAAACATTCTACCCTTTGCTGTGATATTGAGCTCCAAATGTTTCTTTCTTCAACATTGATGTATCTCTACAATTGTGTAGGCCTCACTCTTAGACCTTTAGTTTACGAAATTGCCTTCATTCTGCTATTTGTACCTGAATGCTCGTTGGAAGTTAGCAGATTCCTCTCATTTGTATTTGAGACGCCATATTGCGAATTACTTACTGTACTTGTAAGTTTTTTATCTGCTCATAATTTAAGTAAGAGTTTGGAATCTCCAGAAAGGACACTTGCTTTTCTAAATAACTTGAAACGGTTTGTTTTGCTACTCGGTGACGAATTTGAAGATTGTGGTATGTTTTATATGAGGCAAAACGAAGAAATCTGTTCGCACAAGCTTAGTATATTAAAACTGTTAGATGAGCAGATCGATATTGCGTCAGATCTTTTAGCTGAAGTGTAGGTGAAACCTGCATGGATAACAAGTGCACAGAATAGGAAGCGCGTAGTTCCAAATCAGATTGCCTGCTGTGTCGTTAATCTCATGGGTGTGTAGGGCCACACTATATTTGTGCCAAGTGAGTCAAATGGTGATGAAAACGTACTTTTAGGCTTAGTGGTAATGTAAGTACGTTAGGTACAGCTGTCTCTTTTGTGTCAGTAATTCAATTCAAAGATTCTTCCCATAGTTGGATCTTCGTAGTCCACTATTCACAACACCGGTAACTTGAAACTGAATGCGCTCTGTTACAGTCTGCGAATCACGAACTGTTTATAGATTATTTGTTTGGTAAGAAAAATGTCATTATGATGTGAAAGTAAAATTTATACTTTGTTTCCTATCTTTTTTTATGTGTTCCAGTACCTCTTGAAAAATATTGCCTTCTTCCAATAAACCCAAAATTGTTTTTTATTCTAAAGTGAGGTGAGATCCCTCTATGTTGATACTGCAGCCTTATTGTGAATAACTGTCACTTCAGGCCCAATTTTAAGGATTAAGGATAATATCATGTTTATCTATGTAAGACCACTAGATGATTTGGGAAGATTACATAAACCCATTTGATGGAATATTCAACACATCCTTGAATTAATAAATGCTTTCGTACCGTGCATGTTGCAATTAAAGCCGTTTGCGGTTCCCCATGGGAGGCGCCTATTAATGCCGGAATAGATTTAGCTGTGTATGGCAAGGAAGAAACTCATCCATCTCTTATCCCCAGGAATTTAACATAATTGTCAATTCTTATCATGGTTATATGTTCTATATCTAAGAAACAATACCTAAAGGCCACAAATATATATGAGAAGTATAATAAAACAAAGAGATAGCGCGAAAGGCCACAGTAGCAAAGATCATACTAGACTATGGTAGTTGTCAGTAGTTAACGCGCCATAATTTCTAAAAAAAATAAAAGACAAAATACTGACTGAATATTATGTAACATTAACAAATTAGATTTGTGTTTAATCAGCAAGATCCCCACGAACATTGCATGCATTAGGTAATATTCGAGGTCTAAACCTCCAAAACAACCCATAACATTTAATTAGTCAGTTAAAAAAAAATTATGAGTGAATTTTTAGGTGGTCCTTCAAACCCATATCATGTAACATTTCTTCTTCTGAAGTCAGTTTTGAACCAACTCTCTTCGCCGTAACTGACCCCATTACACAAAGCTGGCCATCAGTAACATACAGGCAGGGGTTGAATCTTCTCACTTTACCTACGTTTCTGAGGGCTGGGTGTGACGTCTAAGGAGTTTGGGTAGCTCTTAAGTAAGGTGATACTCAGGAATCGAAATTACAGTGGGAGGCGGTGTTAAGAATATACAAAACAATACTCAAACTCAGTAGTAAGTATAGACAATATGGTAATTTTGATGTTGAATATTTTTTCCGCTGAATGGTGTCCAGTCTATGCATACGTGGACTGTACTGGGTAAGACGTGGAAATAGCAGTGACGATTTTGTACCTTTTGAACTTCTATTTTAAATGGGAACATTGTTTTATAAAGTTAAGTTATGCAAATCGATACTGTAAAGAACAGATTATTGTCCGCTTTATTCATGGAGTTTATAAAAATTTCCATATAGAAAGAAAGGTGCTTGTATTACAAACCTTTAAATCGTACATTCGGCTGTATAAAAGTGCGTGACGTCATTATTCAATGGCCGTTTTTTATTTCTAGAAGTGTAATGGAAAATCAAAATTTTGCATTTATGACACGAAGAGGCTCCCAAGATATTATCTACGAACAAAATTTAATTTGTCAAGTAAGTCAGTTGCATCCTATTTTCGAATAGTACCTACCAGAAATAATTTAGTCATTTAAATAAGTGTTGGCACGTGGTATAAACAAACTTTATGGAAATAGTTTTTTATTATCAAGATGACTATAAAAATCATCAGTGCTTTATGGTTCCTACAATGCAATCTAGTTACCTGCAGAGAAGTAGGTACAGGGTATATAAATTAAATCTACCTACATTTAAATTAGTTAAATGATTTACAGTGCTGCATTTTTGGTTTCTAAGTTTAAAGAATATTTTCAGGGACTATCTAAATGGAGATCTAAATAGAATACAATTGATTTTCGGATGATTCCGTATGCTGGAATAGAACTATTCACTACTATAATCAAAGACTATGCACCACCTTAAATAAAGCTTATCCACAAAATGGCAAAAAATTATTTTATTTTAAATAATGTCATTGATACACCTAGCGTGACATTAGCAGGTTAATGGGTTCAGAAAAGTTTATTTTTGAATTTAGGCAACGTTTGCCAATTCTTTGTTGGGTCTAATGTATGTAGGTATCCCACTCTTTTTTATACTGCTTCCATTGTAATCTGTCATATATTTAATTAAAGTATGTCAAGGGTAGTGTGGTACGACAATCGCAACATTATTAAAATGGAAATGTGGGAAATTAATTCATAAATTTAATGGTTTTAGTAATAATAATAATCATTTATTTGGACACGCTACAATAAATATATAAACAAAATTAAAATTATGCATAGGACATGGCACTTAACCCGTTTAGTTGCAAGTGAAATTAATGAAAAATTTTGAGAGTACATAACAAGGAGAAAAAAAACACAAAAAATAGAGCAAAATAAATGAAGGATGAAGTATGGGTACAATAGTAAAAATTTTTTTCTTGAAATTCTTACAGTAGGTAATCCATCAGGCAATGAGCCCTTTCTCATCTTAACAATGGGTGGGCTGGGAAGGGGGTGGATATTCCAAGGACTGGGTTTTGACATCAGTTTCCGCCACCTAGCTCTTACTGCGGATGTATATTATGGAGAGAATTTTACGGTGACGAATATGGGGTGTTTCTTGGATGAATATACCGGGCCAGGGAGAGAATATTCGCCAAGGGCGACTCGTCACCGGACCACTCGCCACCGACTGACCCGCCAACGCGACAACTCGCCAATGCGACAACTCGCCAACGGACGACTCGCCACTGCGACAAATCGCCAACGAAATATTTTTCCCTGTTTAATGTGTCGTTCAAATAACGATGTGATTGTCAAATTTTCTATTCAAATAATAATTTGCAGAAGATGTCGTTATATCAAAATGCAGTAATAGAAACAGGTATAGGCGGTTGGGTCTTCATTCAAATATTGACTACAATTTTTCGATAAACTTTGTTTACAAAATTAGGGAAATTGACTATTGCATTTGTGGGATGCATTTGTATGACACATTAAACTGGGAAAAATATTTGGTTGGCGAGTTGTCGCAGTGGCTAGTCTACCGTTGGCGAGTTGTCGCATTGGCGAGTTGTCGCTGTGGCGAGTTGTCCCGTTGGCTAGTCGGTCGGTGGCGAGTTGACCGTGTCCCTTTTATCCTTGTGATCTTTGTATCGTTAAGGAATGTCGAGCTCAGAATTACAGTTGCGCCGTTTTTTACAACCTGTATATTTACTAGTCTAACTGCCAATTAGACCAGAAAGATTATTTTCAAAATTTGGTTTTATAAAAAATAAATTAAGGTCACTTTTGCCGGAAAAAAATTACATTCGAAAAGGTTCTGCTTTGCCATTTTTTTTTTAAATAGTTTGATGTAACAGTTAGACCCTTGACCATTGTCTACTTATTACTGAAAATAGAATTGGAAAATTCCAATTCCAAAATAATTAACTCGCTTTTTGTCATTCGTTAATTACCCAACGGTAAAAAGTGTCGTTTGAAACCAAAACGTCGATGAAAGCCTATCTAGTTATTTGATCTCAATTTTAAGGTAGTGCTTGGAAATTTATCACATGAAACCTTGCCACGGCTTTGCCATAAAACTATGGCGCCGAATTCCTCGCGTGCTGAGAATCAATGGTTGTGCATGTCTGTCCGTCGCGTCTATGTAGACGGATGACTTTTTTTTTTCAAATAGCCTGGCAATAAAAGTAATAATGTGCACCACGCATTTTGACCTCGATTTGTAAATGGCGTGGCGATGACGCATGGCCAATTACTTATATCGTGGAGAGGCTGATTTGATTTACATTGAATAGGTATGGACGTTGCCTTTAAGCGCCCTTTTTAACTACGCTACTTGCGGCCACCTACCTCAAGTCGCACTTAGTATTAATTTATTCTTATCTATTTAGTGAAAGATAAGAGATCGTTGACAACAGTCAAGCTTTTGTTGCAGGCAAATGTAAATAAAATAATGGCCTTTAGTCATATGTCAAAAATAATTATGAAGGAATACCCAAAAATTTGAATTTGTGTCGCTTCAAGTCGTGAAAGTTCGTTCCTCAATGTGGTTTTGAATAACTATTTTGAAAATCGTTCGACAAAAAAATAATTCTAAGAAATTTTCCCAAAGGGTTTTACAGTCGCAATAAAACGACACTGAAAATATTAATGCTTTTGCTTTTGTTTAAAAATAATCTCTTTGTTTATCTGTTATTTCTACGCTCCCGCCTCGTTACGTTCGTAAGTGTCAAACATCCCCACTCTTGTGAAACACACGGTTGCTACACACACGAATTTACAATTTTGAATAATAGATAGTGACTAACAGCAGGTGAAACTGTTATGCTAATTGAAAGGAATTGTCGAATTAACTTGATTTCCTTTGGCGAAAATTGGGAACATTTTGGAATAAGTGAACTTTGCGAGTCGTTCGGTACATAACCAAAAAGTGAAGTGTCATTGTAGGTATACAGGATTTTGTTTACAGTGTGTTCCTTAATTGTCATGCTATTAATTATGCATAGTATTCAAACCGTTAGAAAAAAACTTAATTTTCTACTCGGCTACGTATATTAATTAACGTGGTGCAATGGAAAAACAACGAGTTTTAAGGATTTATTGGAATATACACTGACACGGAACTAGAAGACTGAAAATGATTGCCTTAAAAAAGGTTTATCGCAGTGACTTGTTACAGTTCGCCTTACTCCTAAGTTTGCTAAGGGTAAACCCGGACAGCTACTTAGAAGGTGATCTGTTTAATAACATTAGTGACTTGGACTTTGACAACGGCACCAGTTGGAGATTATTTACCACAGGCCCATTAAGAACTCATTACATTCATCCTAAGAACCTAGATTCCGCTCTTGTCCACTACGAACGTGAATTATTTGAGGATCTAAACTCCCTCGGACAATATAACCCTCTAAATACAGTCTACAGGCATCAGAATGTCACCGCTTACTTATTAAGTGTTAATCGTTCGACTGCACTAAATGTGGATGCCGTGTCAAACACCAATGATCAGCATACGTTGGAGCCGAATTTGTCGCAAGCATCTGCAGAACTGAGTCCTCTTGTTGGCGAAGAGGGACCATCCACAACACTCTTTGATGATATCGGTCTTACTCAGGAGGTGAGTGTCAACCTGTTGCTTGTACTGTGCTGATATTTGAATTTGTCAGGCTAGATGTCTATAAGTATCTGAAAATAGTTCCTCTATTTATAAATGAAAGCACATTGCCTCCGCTAATTTAAAATATGCTTTGTGCATTGTGCAACATGTGGCAATTTAAACTAGTTCACACACCTGAGAAAACAATTGGAAAATAGGAGTACATACTTGATTTGATGGTGACCAATCTACACTAATTATTTTGGTACTTACCTACTGTACCATGGGGCAAGACTAACTCTTTTTAGGTATTTGTCTTGGTATTTGTACTATCTTACCATCCGAAATGTGGTGCAATCATAATAAAATACACAGCAGATCGAGCTAAAAGTTCTCTGCATTCATTAATGTATGCTTGTTCTCTCTCAGAATATCAAATCAATGATTCAAATCTTGTTGGCTATGCAAGCAAACCAATGTAAATATGTCAGTGCAGGAAAAATTTATCTTGCTTTCTTCTATGGTACGCTGCTAGTGCTAAAACGGCGTCAATTTCGTTGGGAAAACGGCAAAACATATTGTTTTGAGCAGAGGGAAGATTTTAAACACCATCCACCTTTCTTATGATTGCGGACAAAACCGTACGGGCTGTCCTAATTTCTATATACCCTTAAGAAAAACTTTTATCCGTAGAAATATTGAGAAACTGCAGTACTACGGATCCTTGGCGCAAATCTGGGTTCTGACAAAGATATTTTTAATGTATAGTGGGTTGGGCTAGTAGACCGACCTTGAGCGAAGCCCCGCCCACTTAAAAATAAAGACAAAATAAAAGTAGACTCTTGTGTATTAAGTTCTCGATTAGGTTTTAACGGGTTTTAACATCACCGGTAGATGTGTTTCGTCCAGGCGTTTCACTTGCCCTGTATCAGTACCCTCTTTGCCTCGCTTTTTGCTTTTCAAATATTCGTTTCGACCTCGCCAATAGAGATGGCTCGTCCAGACGATTTATTTTTCTTTTGTGAGTACTCTCCCCCGACACTCTGTTCTTGAGATATGAGGAATTATACCCGATCACTGCCAGAGGTCGTTAATTAAAATACTATGAAAGATAAAATTCTAATCTGGAAAATGAGGCGCGGACGTATAGTTTGTAGAAACCAAATCTTTTCGATGAGATCTTTCATTAGAATACCGTGAAGGCTAGAATGTGTATCCCCCCCTCTTTTTGAAATTTTGGTTTCGTTATGTTATTCCAAATTTTGTTGAGTAGGGATTTTTTTCACACTTCCGCTTAGAGAGCCATTTAGCTCGCCATTTATTTTTCGTAAGATTGATCCTGTGACTCGTCCTGTGACGTATTTGCTGAACGTAAATTTTTCATGGAGTAAATTTTTGACAACAAAGTGCTCTGGAAGGGGAGAATTTTTCTGTGGCGAATCGTCCGGAGGCGGCAAATTTTAATTTTTATTGATATACACGGTATCCATTTTTCGAGTGCCACTGTGTGCATCTCACTTACCTTTAGTTTTTTTCTCGGTTTTTCTTATGGGCGCCGTTTTGAATTTCGACATTTTGTCTTTTTTTCTCTGTACAAAGATATATCACACATGGTGGTTCAGTATCACACGAGGTATCACATTTTTCCTAAAAATACAATTTTTCATTTTTTGCACCCTGATTTGGAAAAACAAAACGTTCTTTTATTGTTAAATATAATATTTTTAAATCTATTTTGTTTTTTTTATTCGATAGAAAAGGGAATTTAATATAGGTACTATCTATTGAGGTTAGGTCCGATAGCTTTTTTACCTGACTCTGTATACTTATTTGAAAACCGCAGATTATTTAATAAACATTACAAAGACATTTGGAAATTTGGTAACAAAATGCTCCTATGCATTTTTCATGTAGAATAAAAAGATTTTATTGTTGTGATTTTTAATACTTACAGAAATTTCAAGCATCTGCTGAATTATGAAATTAGAGTTATTCGTAGAGGTTAGATGGCGCTGTAAGATTTCGTTTTTCCAAAAAATTATATGCAAGTGAGTTAGATATGAGTGAAATAATTTTTAGCGCCAGTATCGATGGAAGGAAAACCGGAAAATATTTACCTATAGAGGTTTTTTTCGTTCAATATTTTTATCTTAAGGTTTCGATGATTTTTATCTCTATGGATGCACTTTGATCGGAACCATTTCAGATTAGGAAGAAAATAATAAAATAGAAAAACCACCCGGATGCTTTTTCGGTTTATCGGTTGCTGATTGCGTAAATTAGAGGAAACCATAACGCGGATGTTGGGGAGTGCATTATTAAAAACAGCGTTTCGGATCTTGAAAGAAATGGGATTCTGACCCACCGCAAGATATGACACATAAAAACAACCTATGAACTATTTTTAATTTAAAAACAGATAAGCATGGATTTAGTAATCCTACGTTATGACTTTATAAATTTTATCTTATTTCCAGCGGTAGGACATTTAATAATACTTGTACCTAATACATTTCAATCCCGAAATATCTTGGCATTCATGTTTCTGCATCTGTGGGGTGCCACAGGGATCTATTTGAGGTCTTCGTTGTTTTGTAATGTCCAAGTAATTGTATCCAGCTCCTTATTCCTTGGCGGGGGATTTTAAATTGTTTCTTTTGTGGAAAAGTCTCTGGAAAAGTAGCTTGACTGAATTTCGCCTCAAGAAATATGTGTATTGTATACGAATAAAGGACTTATTATTATTTTGAATAAGATATTATTATATCCTCGACGTTTGCTTTTTATTGAAATTGTTATGCTGTTTGTTGTTACAGTATATTTCGTCGGCAGGGGTTTCGAGTTGATTTAAAAATCTATCAACGCATCTTAATTAGGTTTGTATATGGCGTAATTAGATGCACGTTAGGTGCGTAAAAATCCGTTCTAGTTTTGGGACGATTTTCAGTTTTCTCTATTGCGATATTGTTTCAATTTTTCAAAATGTAATTTCGTAAATTTCGTTTATATCATAATTTTTTTCTATCCTCGTTTTTGACGGCCACTTAATTGCCACTGCTGAGGGATTGCAAACCAATTTATTTCTATGGCTTCTCAAATTCTCTATAGGCATGCACATGCCAGTCTGTCTGTCATTTCGGCGTATATAGACACATTTTATGTTACACAAATTTAATATTAATTGTTTTACAATTTTGACTAACATAGCTACATCTTTATTTATGGAGCCATAGAACATATATAAAAACAGTTGTATGTTTGTACGGGCACACCAATTTTCTTTTTTTTTAATTTTTGAAAACTCAAGTTGATTTTTGTTAAAAAATCTCTTCATCTACAACCAACAGACCTTAGGAATGTGTCTCGGAATGTGTATTGTAAGATTTCTCATACTTTTTGCATTTTTTATTGCTAGATTAGACATTTATAGGACATAATTTCTTTAAGATAATCCGAGTTGTAAATACGGCGATTGCGAAACAAAATGACCTAAATTATAGGTAAGTAAGTGTCAATTTCTACAACTGAAAGTTACGATGCATTTAATTTAACCATTAAACGTTATAGTTGATAGAGGTTATGTTTAAGGTAATTACTAAATACAGTAATTGATTATAGATAATTAGGCTTATAAAACGTATGCAGTTATGGCAAAGTCCAAATACGAAAGCTAATTCAAGGATCAGTCATAAAGCCTTAAACGCGTGTATATTTATACGTTTGAACTTGTTTTGAAAGTATTTGGATTTCTAGGTTCAGCGAATAAAATTTGGCGGTGATCCAGCTTTGTCTTTTATTGCTCTTTGTGTCAATAACACAGAAACCGTCTATTGTTTTAATTATAAATAATCATACTTTTTATGAACTTACGTATATATTACATCTTTGGAAGGACGACAGGTTGATCGTGTGAATTTTTGCATTTTTTTACGTTGATTGTCGACGTACGGACGTTGTTGTACTTTGTGTGGTTGGCCTAGGGGAACTAACCTTGCGGAAGTTTGTAGGAAATGAAAACCTGGCTTCTTCTTTTGTTTATGTGAATAACAAACATTACATCTTTCCCTACAACTATTATAATTGGTCGTATATATGTACTGACCCACCCTCAAAACGATTAGCCCTAACGATTCTTTCTAAACATTTTAGGGAAGAATGTAGAACTGGGAGTACTTCATAGTCCATACCCCCAAGCCCTCCGGTGGTAGGTACGTTTACCCCGTTTAGCAACGATTGACAGTAAAACTCGAGGTAAAACTGGATGATTTGTTTAGAATTTGTGTGTGTGTGTGTGTGTATTATACACGATACCATTGTTTAAATGACGATACACTGACGTGCAGACTATATTTTTAAAGTTGAGAACAAACCTGGCAATCCCAAAGACAAATCATCAATCGACGCCCTTCCATGTACATTGTTTAAAACTGCCACGAGTTGCTGGTATTATTTTTTCCAATTTAACATTGCAGTACTTTTACCAACCAAAAAATCTCTTGCAAATTGTACCTAAGTAAACTTTCAGAGGCGTTGCTGACATTTTTGGTGGTGCTTTACTAGAAGTGCTGAAAAGTAGAATTGGAAATTATATCGACAAGCTGCTGTAGCTCTGAGAAAATTGTGTGGAAAAGCGTGCGTTGGATGATTTGTTGTTTGGGACACCAGGATTTTCCTGACGTATCGCCCCTTCATAACCTAAACCAAGGCGTCGGAAGTCGTTTAATCAATGGTATTGAAATAAACAATTTTTTGTGATAAACGTAATTCTAATTACACCGGAACACAAATTGATGGAATACCAATTTCAAGCAAATCTGTTTTTTTTTCGCCCCGTATCAGAAGCAGAAGTAATGAACATTATCAATGGAATGAACATCTCACTCATCTCGGTCTGATAACATTCCTGCGATAATCGTTAAGAAATGTGCATCGTTGATTGCAAAATCTCTAGTTTATTTGTTTAATAAATTAATGTATGAACAATCATTTCTCCCACATACTTAAAATAGTCAAGATTAAAGATTAAAAATTTCTCTCGCCAGTGGCGTAATGACACAATTTCGGCCTCTTCGCAAAAGTTAGTCTAGAATCCCCTCACGCCCGTGGGTACATGAAATTTTATGGCGATTTTAGATTTTTTGACAAAATCAGGAACTATATGTTGCAGAATCCTGGGCCTAAATGACTAAATAGCAAGAATAAATGGTCATGTCCCTTTTGGGCTTTCGGGAAATGGGCAAAAAATGTCTCCCAAATTCAAAAAAATTTAAGTTATGTAAGTGTCGAGGTAAGTGTGTAGTTTGTGATGTACGCCTATGTGGAGCGTTTTGACATTTGACAGGTTTCTCGGTTGTCGGAGTGGCTATATTTTCACCTCGATTTTCACTTATTACCCTTACGATCTACAGCACCTTACGAGTTCCACAGGGGCGTTTTCAGATCCTTTAGGCACCAACCTTCTCTTTTTGGAGGTACTCTGCTACACTCGGTGCCTTTAAATCATTTTTGGTTTTGCTCTAATCTCTGCGGTTCTTGAGGATTTACAAAATAATTTTACGTGACCCTTCTACCTTTTCATATTATACAGAATTCAATGAACTTGATAAAGAATGGAATGCAACGAGACAGAAATTATGGTGCCACCACGAAGGCTGGAAGCTAATTACTTCAACTCTAATATGCAAATCAGAGGTAATAAAAATGTTTCAGGTTTGGTCTTCAATACGAGTATCCACATGGTATACCTATTTCCAATAAAAAATAATTTTGAACTCTAGGAAGCTTCCATAGGGTTTCCCATCAAAAACATCTGATAAAATCCGAAAAAAAATAGGTAATTTACCGTTATTTTTGACAAAGTGGCACATCTTAAATCTCAAAGGGAATGTTTTTGAGGTTCTGATTCTAATTTATTCCCTAGTATGTTCCAGAATACTGCAAAAACGACAAAAGCGCTGATTTATTACTTTTGGTACCTGAGTGTGGGGGCTAACCTAATATATTCACTTATTAGTGGTTGAAAATTCTCTTAATAGTCAAGAACTCAATTTGATCAGTTGTTCATTTGGAGTGTACGCGATATTTATGTCTTGGGCATTTTTTTATGTTTTCAATGATCAATTTGTTTGTAATGTCGAAAGTGGAAACTCCATTTATGGCCTCTTGTATTTTACACTGCTAACCTTGTAATCCATTGTTGGAAGTTTTATCGAAACTGACAAAGGCTCCTCGAAACATTAAACGTATCCAATTATGTACGGGCAAAATTGAAACGCTTTCTCTGATCGTCCTACATTGAAAATTATTTTGGACGTAAATAGGAAGCATTAACCCTGGTTGCTCATTACGCTCGTGTACTGACCTGCGTGTGGGCCAAGTTCTCTAGTGTGGTTGCCCCACGTCCATGAAGGTCGCCTAAAAATAATAAACATTTTAACTATCCTTATATATTTTCGCAATTGCATCGTCTACAATATTGCCTCTAGATGTTAATGGCCACATGATCGCTGTGACTTTGAGCCCACCGGTGATTTATTTAATATTGTAAGTAAAAGCGCAGCTACTTTGTTATAATTGAATACGTCACAAAAATTATGCCAAAAACGCAGAAGTTCATTTTACAAAAATAGACGTTTAGCGCGTAGGTTTTTCCCAAGTTTGAAATAAGAATTAAACCAGGTCACTATCCGAGACGTTTGAACAAATCTGAAAATTTCGCGTATATGGGCCAATTATTTTTACGCCAAAAAATAACACTTTCTTATCCAAAACAAATATGCTGCTTTTCTTTTGCGGATTTTCTTTGTTCGTTATTTGTTTGCATGTTTTAAATAAACATGCTTTTACCATTCCATTTGTTCCATAATTGAGATTTTGCAAAAATGGAAGGGGACCCCTCTCCCCTTTTTGTCTTTTCAAATTCGCTAAATGCGAATATTTATTAAAATATTTTAGGAGGAAATCGACTTGGGCGAAAGGTACTGTTTTTCAAAATCGATTAACGCTAACGTGTAACAAAATCGCGAATTGCGATTGAACGAGACGTCGGTATAGTGGATACCGACAAAGGGAATGCGGTAGCCTTCGACAAGATCTTATTGATGGTGGAGTCAAAACTGGCTAATAGAATACCGATCTGCCACACAAAAATGTGCTGTCCTCCCTTCGATCTCACACGAGGACTTTGATAATTTTTAAAGCACCCCTTCTATGGTCACTTTCTTGTGTGTCAGTCACGAATTTTCATTCGGTTTGCGCGCACCCATAGATTCATCCTCGAATTCATCCCTCTGCGTTTACGGGTATCAACGAGAAAATTCTTTTTGTCTTTAGTGACAAAATAAAAAGATTTAAAAAACTAATAGCTTTTTAAATATTTATATTTCTCAATCTATTCTTAACGTCCCAACACTTCTTCAACGAAAGTGTTATTTTTGGATTTTTAGTCCAGATTCTGTGTTCTGTAGACGAACAATGTTTTTTAACGTTTTTCTTTAATTTTTTGGCTGTTAACTTGTGCGGAATTATGAACGACCCAACAAGGGGTCGAGTAGAAGAGAGGTGGTTGGGGTAAATTAATTCCTGCCGTTGTTGAGACCTTTCATTATTCGATTGACTGTTTCTTCAATGGATATTAAGATATAAATAAGAAAAATAATAAATAAGAAATTCCCAAATGGCGATCACGTGGCACCACTACCATACGTATACCAAATTTATCAAAATTGGTCGTCGCATGCATCTTTTACTTTCCAAAAAAGGTAATAATCCAAGGGGGAGCCGCTATTAAGACAACAATAGTCTAGACTACTTTCTGCAAACAATTTTATAAAAAATTATATAAATAAAAATGCATTTTTGTCGGTCTGTCTGTCTCGAGGTCTGTCTCGTATGCCTGTCTAAACCGTCCATCTGACTGCGATGAAACTTTGGGGAATAACCGGTTGAACGTATGCTCGCGAAAATTTCTGAATTAGTAAAACACTTTTCGCTTTTCACGGGAACAGGGAAAAACAGGATTGTATGTTTTGCAGTCGTAAGTACGTGAAAAAACGGGATGTTCCAAAGGAGGTACGAAGTTCGCCAGGACTGCTAGTACCTATATTATAAACATAACTTGCCCCTCGTCTTGTTCAAAAATGCTATTAAAATTTGTAACACTCCATTATTTATATTCTTATTTCAATTTTTAGCTTGCTATTGCGATAGCCGTTTTTTGAACATTTTTTAAGCAACTTTTAAAGAATAAAATTTTTTTCCGTCTGTATGTACGTACGTACGTACGTACGTACGTTTGTTGGCAATTTTCTGAGAAAACGGCTCGACAGATTTTGTTGAAATTTTGTATATATGTTTTAGGCATACCGAACAGAAAAATAACGGGCCGGATTTTCGAAAAAAAATTTTGGAGCGCCGCGCGCCGTAACGGCATCGAACTTTTTTTTCAAATAGCAACCTAAAATTTTTATTCTATTATTTGGAAGACCTTATTTTCCTGTGTACAACCTACAAAAAATTGGGCCGGGTTATATTATCAAAAAACGGAGAAAAAATTGTCAAAGTCAAAAAATTGTGTTGCATATGTGCAAAACGCAACGATCTTGTTTCTGAAGCAATTTAAACGAAATTTCTATGGTAATCCCTTTAATAAAAGCAAACAAAATTCATGCGCAAAAATCGTGTTGCGCATGCGCAGAAATGCAATTTATTATTTATGGAACAATTAAAACGAAATTTGGATGGTAGGTCCTCCTAATAAAAGAGCTCAGCTAGGAAGCTATTCTGTCAAGAATTTGACACCTGGTTTTTTATTTTCAACGAAGATTTCACTTTCAAAATGATTGTAGTGATTCATAATCATTTAACGTGGATAAACAAATCGGGTGAGAAACCTGACCTCGAGGTTATCTTAACCTAATTCAATGTATGATTTTGGAAATCATTTGTGTACCGAACGGCGACGAGTGCGTGTGTTATTGCCTTCTGATTTGCAAGATGGTTCTACTTTCATATATCGAACATAAAAAATTGGGAAAGGTAAGATGTTACTTACCAATGTTTTCTCCACATCCACCATTACGAAAAAATGTTTTCCCCCATGCTTTGTTCCTAAAGTTGAGACAAGAATTTACACCTGAATTTTTTGTCGGATTTTCAACGATTAATTTTGGATTCAGAATTTTTAGCTGTAGGTATACTGTATGCGCAATCTTACGGTAGAAATGTTGGAAAAAAATTTACATTGGCAATGGCACAAAATGTTACATTTTTTGTGTTAGGGTTACTGAAAAACAATTAGTTATTTTGTTGTTGTAAATGTAATACCTGTGATTAGGATATGTAGTATCGCAGATGTGCTACATCTGTGGTAATATACAGCATATAGATAGATATACAGGGTGTTACATTTAAGAACGAAAAATTGCGTGATAGAAGGGACCAAAACGAGTATTTTTTCCAAATAAGCCGAAGATTGAAGGTGAAGCTACGCTTTAAAAAATCGCAAACTGTGCGCTTCTTCATTAATTTATTTTCGGCAATTATAAAAGAAGCGAGGAACTTGCGGTTATACCCACATTTTTGGGTATGCTCAAGTGTTCTTCGGTGATTTCTACGGCGGAAAGTGGAACATCGTATGAAAAAATTGTTTGCAAGTTGTGTTTACATATAATACATAAAGGGTCTACCACAATTTCATGAAATTCTGGTTATTTTTGTGGTTCGATGGTTCGATCACATCTGATCTGATATTTTTATGTTAAATCCCAGATAGGTACCACATTTGTCGCACCTCCGTTTGGGATTGGAATTTTAGAAATATTTTTACAAAATCAGAAAGGGTATACCCAAAATGTTGGGGTGGTGGAACTTTTTTTAGAGTTCAGTGATGCAAAAGACCTCGTCAAATGTTCTGAAATCTATAGTTGACTAAATACACATTTTACAGCAAAATCTCAGGCAAAATATTATAATGAATAGTTGTGTAGACTGTAGAGTGATCCGGAACTGCGGCCAGAACTCAAAAATTCTCCACGTCGAATTCAATGTCATTTTCTGGTCCTACGTTTCATCCCCTGAGGTGACTTGGCCACCACCCTTAACTAATATTAATTAAACTCTGCTCTTAAGAAGTGAGGAAGTATAATCAGTCACGATGTGGGGTCGAGGTGGAGGGCTGTGGTTAGTACAAATTATTTAGTTTCATTGAGACCTTTCATTATAGTACCATAGCTGTGGGGGATAAAACCAGTTCCTCTTCCTTCCTTTCAACTACCCACTCTTGACAAGTAGTCTTCGATGAGACTTTCTATTAGAATACCATGAAGGGTAGAATGTGCGTGGAGCTGGCCTAATGATTTTTTCTGGGTCACCTTGCCCACTGTATGCCATAAATCTATTGGGTAGTTGTCCATTTACTTTTACTTTATGTTGATACTTTTAACCAGCTTCTCGCTATTTCAAACTTTCAATGCCTCTAGTTCACCTTTGCAGTTCTACCTTTGTCCCCCAGCTTCTTAAATTCTACTTTCTTCAATAGACAACCAGGTGCGAGCCAAATCTGAAAGACTCTTTATAACTGCATTTATTTTATTTTGAATAAACAATGATGCGATAGGCGATACGTTTTGACGACTGCACAAATTTACTAATAGAATTATGCAATATGCGGTGCAGTTTCATGCATCTTTTCTACAGTATAACGTGAAAGTGTAGGCAACCCACCTTACTCTTCGACCATGATAAATGGCGACTGAACTTATTTCGGCTATTTCGCCAACCTAGCAATTTAATCGTTTTTATTCGCTTATATTAAGTCGCCCTAAAGTACCGGAAATTTTTATTTAAATCATGGCTCCAAGCGAAGCGAAAATTTCAGTTTTTGTTAACACGGCTCCATCTATGTTGTGCTTTCAAAACTATTCGCAGGCGCTTCTTTCAATTCAATTTACCATTCGTTTTTAAAAGGCCTTACATTTTTAATTGCTCATGCATGACTAGGTACTCCATTTCGTATGTATGAGGCAAGGGGACATTGCGTAGCGAAGGTACTTTTTTCGTTTTCAAGTCGGTTATTTGTCACATTTCTTGTACTAACGGAAGGTGCTGCGTGAATGACGAATTTCTTTACGTAATTGAAAGGGAAATCCAAACCACGGATACGCCAATGTTATCCCACGTGCTTATGTTAATAGATAATTACGAACGAAACGAATAGACGAAAGTCAAGGATATCAATGCATGTTTGTCTATTATTACTATTGAAGTGTGTGACTTTTTCTGTTTATTTGTGTTTTTTCTTTAACGCGGTGCTCTACATTTGCTTTTCGTGTGTGCGCGTAAAATGCAAAGTTAGCTTATTTAATTATTGCCACAAAAAAATGAAAATGGTAAGTTCAGTCATTTTTCACATAGGTTCATTTCATGTCGCTCAGTTTTCAAAATTTGAAACGATCAGCAGCGCCTACTTTTTGATAGTTATTAGCGCAGTACTTTCACAAAGTCCCAAATATTTTGAAAATATTAATGTAGAATCGGTTCAGAACTTTGCCGGTTTGTCCGCGTTGCCAGAGATGGCGGTATATGTGTAGGTATATTGAATTTACCCGGGATACCTGAAGATCATTAGTTTTCTTGTCAAACGTAACTGGTTTTCTACAGAGATAATTATGTCGATGGTTTTGTAAATACCAAAACGACATATGCGCCATTTAATGAACTAGGTACCTTCTTTGTTCAAATGGCGTTTAGCTAATTTAAAATTGCAGTTGTATACGTAATCGAGAAAGAACTGTAATCTTAAAATTGAAGGATATCTTTAAAAACGCGCGATTCGATTTAACGTATTATTACAATTGTTGCAATGTAGTTTTATTTCATAATTTTCGTAGGAGTATATCTTAAAAACAATGAGGGTCCAAATTATAATATGGAATAAAACGCCCAATTGAAATTCCACTCCGTGACACATGCTCTTTGAAAGTTGCTTGAAGGTTACATTATTTTGTAGTAATGATACCGGTTCGTGTACAAATTTTCAAATTTGTCCCAAATTATTACAATCTGCCAATTTCTCCTATTGATTGATGCTTTATATTCATCGAAATGAAAGCGTTGACATTTTTTGGGCAAAAGGTCATGTCTTCTTTGTTTAGGATCGATATCCGAAGGGATATAAAAACTAGCCAAGATCTACTTTTTTTTTAAATTTTGTTTTACACATTTTTGGAAGCACTCCGTATGTTTCTTTTTAAAATATACTGACGTTTCATGATATTTTTTTCTTATCAATTAAGTGGAACGTATACCAATAATTGTATTGCCATTGACCACCTCAAATGTCATCAATTTTCTTATAAATTTTTTGTCGATTGATTAAACATGTGTATCTCAGTATCATTCTGTAATCGTGAAATATTGAAAAGTTGCATTTTCCTGATACTGATACAGATAGTATTGAGATATGAAGAATCTTTGTACCAATGTTTTATTTCTAGTGAATTATTACATGGGCAGGTGGCAAAAAGATATTTCTTTACGATATTTCTCCTGGCGTTGAAAACCTCTACAAAACAGTTTATAGGAATCGTCCTCATATTTTTTTATTTAATCGGTATCCCATGCATTTTTTAAAATCATCTCGAAATCTCTTTAAATAACTTAAGGTCGAGCAATTCAACAGTGTTATCCAGTATCTCTTGAAATTTTGTCACTTTAAAAATATTGGGGTAATTTGGACGAATTCTCTATGTTTTGTAAATCTTAGGAGTCATCTTGAAATGTGAAATCAGCAATAACCGGACAGCAATAAATTTTTCATGTTTCATAATATTCCAGCAATAAAAGTGTAAATGGATGGGCAAATCCTATAGGCTATAGACACTAATTATTTCAAATATTGTTATTGTTATTTAATAATAAATAATTTAATTGTATTTCTTAAGAGTTATTTGGCACTAATCAAATACTGTGGTTAATACTAAATGTACATGGTGGTTCAAGTTCGTGGCTTACCAGCGAGATCCGGTGAGAGATACAGTGTAGGTTAAATGGAGGCAAAGTTAACCCTTTTTGTGAGTAAAGATCGCATTTGATATTTTTGAAAAATCGTTGAAAATATCTGAGATATCACCGAAAATCTGAAAATGTTAAATTTCGTTTCCATTTTCCGTAGCTTAAACGGTCGGAAATGGACGGTTCCTGTTGGCACCTTCTATGGGCACTTTTTTTGGAGCGTCTAAATCTGTTATTAGGATTTCCGTAACACGCTAGGCTACTACTTTCTTATTACTGATGGACGCCATATTGAATTTTTACGGAATGAGATAGAGGACAAAAAAATAGTATAAAAATAATTTTGATTCGGCAAGATCTCGTTATCCGTTAATGTTTCCTTGAGAAATAAATTTCGTACATTTATGTAAAAAATAAAAAATGTGCACGTCAATATCTTTATTTTTTGTTCTCTATCTCTACAAAATTAATCAGCATGAAATTTTGCATAACTTTTCCCATTTAAGCGGCTTTGTATCTTTACGGTTTACGACCTCCCCAAAGTGAAAATGAAAAAAAGCTCACCCTGTATGTATATTGTATACTTGATTATATACTAGGTTATTCTTTTATCTTGAGACGATTTAATAGTTTGTTGGGATCATATTTTTTGGTTTCATACAACTCTAAGGAAGCGAATCCGGTGGTCACCTTAAGGATGACTTTGATCCCAACCTTCAAGACTATTCCATCTATACGTTGGCAATTTTTCGAGATAACGGCTCGACGGATTTTTTGTTGTTGAAATTTTGAATATGCATACGGACATACGGAACCGAAAAATACCGGCCCGGATTTTTGGAAACAATTTTTTTCAAAAATTCGCAGCTGGCGCCTGACTCCATATGACAATTGCGTATAGTAGGCGGCTTTACACATGGGCATGGAAAGTACCAACGTGGATGACCAGACGACATCCCGCAACATAAAATTGTATAGCTCGCCCGACTAAATTTGGGGTATATATGGTCCAGTTTAAATTGTCATTAATGTGTACCCCTAGAAATCTTTTGTTGCTGTCGAGGGATAGCACTTTATTGTTTATGTATTTTATAGTTGGGTGATCTGGTGAGTTTGTGCGACGATTGTGTTTTTAGTTTTAGTACACCACTCCGCCATTCGTAGCACAGCACTATTGACTTTCAATTAGGTTGTGTAGATTGTTATTATTATGGAGGTGTCATCGGCGCATTTGCAGAGGGATACACCAAGATCAGCAAATATTTCATCCATATTGTTTAGATAGATAGCGAAAAGTAGTGGACCCAATGTTGAACCGTGTGGGGTACCCATGTCGTATTTTAGCACGGATGAGGTAATTTGTTGTTGATTATTTCACCACATTCACTAGTAAGTTCGACAAACTGAGATCTACCTGTTACAAATGAGCGAATAACTGTGGGGTGTTCCATGGGCCAGTTTCTCACATAGGAGCTGATGGTCAACAATGTCAAAGGCTTTTGACAGGTCAAAGTATATTTCAATGAGTTTATCGAGTCCGCTAAGAATGGAGTTTCTCTTGCTTTCAATGCTGACGTGTCTTGGTAAATAAATCAAACTTCATGAAATATTCCACTAAATGGTTAGCGATGCATTTTTCAAATATTTTGGAGAACGTAGATACTAAGGATATGGACCAGTAGTTGACTACATCATGGGTACTGCCTTTTTTGTGGACTGGGACCACCCTAGCGATCTTGAGAGCATCAGTTTCAGCAGCTTATAGGCGAATTCTTTTTTAGGGCATTTTTTGAAAATAAATTTGTAGATTGCCCTAAAAATTGTTTGTTTTCTTGTATGAATCTTTTGAGGGCGAATTTACCGGGAGCGAATATTCTGGAGGTGTAATATTTCGGAGGCGAATTTACCTGTGAACGTGTGGTCTTGGGGGCTAATATTTCGGGGGTGACTTTGCCAGAGAGAATTTTCCGGGGCCTATAGTCGAAAGACCTATAAACAATATAGTGCAATCAACATAAAGTGCCTGAAACACTGTACTCTGTTGTCAATTCCCTATCTGCCATTTATATTAAACGACCTTATAGCATATGAGAAAACTAACGTGAATTTTCTTTGGAGCGAGTTCCTGGCGAAATTGTCGGGGGCGAGTATTCGTGGGGGCGACTCTTGTGTAAATTCAATCATTTTTAATTACCTAAACGTAAAATTCTCTTCAAATGACAAAATTTTTACTACCAAAAAGGTAAGATAATTAAATGATCATTTGAATCTCCAAACACCCACGTCCGTGAGTTGCTAATCAGGAGACTTAGGACTATCAACTCCGAGACAATGATTTTTCAAATAATTCTCATAGGAGTGCACAGCATCCAAAGAAGAATAACTGCAATTTTCACATTAGTGGCAAATAAAACACACTGTAATTAGAAAGCGTTTTTAGTTCGCCCGCTTTTACGCCTTATACCTGACTTTTTGGGTAAAGGTACAATAATGGTCGGTCTAATCCAAAAGGGTTGTAAAATTTGCGGTCAACCGATTATTGTAGTGCGGACAATTGAATTTTGACAAATGACTTTTTCAAGTTGTCGGGTGGTCACAAATTTGAAGTGACAAATGAGTGCTGAGACATGTCCCAGTGCCGTGTCCACCACACTGACGCGACCACCTCTGTGGGATGTTTATCACTACTTAGTTTTTGAGCGGAAACTATCTGTAGCGACTACAAATGAAATGCGCCGTGTAGTTTGATTTCTGGTCCCAAATTGATGTGTTTAGCTGTGCAATTACACTTGTTAAGTGATATGAATACTAATGGCGTCGAGCTCGGTGTGCTTACAATTTTTATTGTATTGCTAGTACCGCGTTAAGATGAGGTTTCAGATTGGTTTTGAATGCAATGCGTTTTTTAGTAAAATTAGACTCAAATGTGGTAAGTTAAAAGTGGCCGATCGTAACTTGAGTAGTACTAAGCACCAAGAATATTTAAGTAAGAGATTTTAAGTACCTATAGAGTATAGACCCTTTCAATAAAAGTAAATTTAGCTGTTCGCGCATGCACAGACCAATTTGAGTGATAATTGACAAAAATACGTTTTAGGCCTTCGCGCGAGTGCAAGGACCATCTAATATTTCTTTAAATAAAATGCTATTCAACGTACCATCTTAAAATAATGTTTTTAACAGATCCATTTGTTACTTTCATGCGATCGCAATACTGTGACCACCTAGAAATCTGCAATTTAATATGTGTTAACACGTAGACATGGCCAAAAGAACGAATTCGTATCTGCAACGGTTGGGGAAAAATGTAAAAAATCAAAAATCGATATCGATAATAATATTTATGGTAAACTGGATTACAACTGTGAGGTGTTTTTTTTTAAATTTTGTTATTACCCACATAAATGAAAATTAATTACGCAAAACAAATACCACACTTTCGAACCATTCATTTGAAAAATATTTGATATTTCTATAATCTATTGCAAATATCCGAAACGTTTAAAATCGTAAATCCTGCCGGTATTCATTCAATGGAATTTTTTTGCGGTACACAATTTACTCGACGTTTTAATCTACACTTTGTTAGATAACGCAAGGCAATTGACCTAACATTGACCTATACGTGACTGTGCAATTGAAATTTTGTATTGACGAATTTGCTGATTTTTTAGCATTCGACGTCACTTATTACATCCTCTTTCCTAAGCGCATCTCAGTTTCACACCTTCAAAATACATATTAGATTGCGCTGCTAGTTTTGTTTGTAAATTATCAGATATCGGGAAGTACAATCAACTCTAATCACATGAGACAATTTTCAGTTTTCACTCAATAATAAAATCTGGGCGCTGTAGGTAACTGTGGTGGATATTTAATAGTTCTTGTTTTTTTGAAACGTCTATTAATTTGGGTGGTTCTGTTTGAGTGAAGTGTGTTTTTGGTGTAAAAACGTCGACTAAACAATTTACGGGGTGAGTAGTATTTCACATGCTAATAACGTTGCGCAATGTGAACTTTTGTTTGCAATTCCCTACGATTTTTTGCTTCTGTATTTTAAAAAAGTTGTTCCTCGCTCTCAAATCGGTATTTCTCAAATTTTGGTCTGGATGATTAAAAAAACGAGAAAAATTGAAATAATTTAAACTAAAACTTTTTTCCACCCGACCCATTGGGGCTTCTTAGTTAGATCTATGCCACATTAGTCCAGTCATTTGGTAGTTTTTTTCTTTCCGAATTTCAACTTTTCCACCTCGTATCGTTGCTGCCCTCATATTGGAAAAGTGGCGCCTAATAGCAGTTTTTCGACAATATCTCCTTTCTAACTCATTCTACGATGAACACATTTATATACAAAATTAAACTAGAAAAAATTTCCTACAATTTATGTAATATCTAACAATTAGGTAATAGTTTTGGTATACGAGAGCCACAAAGTGATTTTAAAAAACAAACATTTTTTTTTCAAATTTATAAAAAGAAATGTAGTAGTCCCCGACATGATCCTACTGATGGTGGAGTTCAAACTTCAAAGGAGAATTGTGAACGGGTGGTCGGAAGTTGGTATCGACAAAGGGAATGTGGGAGCCTCCGACAAGATGTTATTGATGGTGGAGTCAAAACTGATGGCTAATACTGATCTGCCACACAAAAATTGCGTTCTTTCCATCCCACACGAGGACTTGATAATTTTTAGTTTTTGTGCTAAAAATACGCTAAAGCTTAAAATCTGCTCGCCGCCTCATATGAACAATTTCCAAGGAAGTTTTTGGGGTTTTTGCTTTAATGTATATAAAACCGGTGTTAATATTTTATATTCTTGAAGCTCTATGTTAAATAAATGGACAATAAGTAGATTTATTTTGTCATTTAGAGATCGATAACTTGGGTATACCGTTATTTTCGGACGAATTATGTTGGGAGCGAAATGTTCAGGAATACAAATATCCTGGAAGCGATATACTTAATTATCTGGGTGCGAATTCCCCACTGCACGATACAAAAAATTATTCCACACCTTGAGACACTCTGTATTCGGAAGTAGGCACTTTGTGAAATACATAAAAATTGCTAGTAAACTAATGCGAATTTTCTATATGCTGATTACTCGGCGAAATTAACCATTACTCTTAAGTGTTCAGTGAGCAAATGCCTTGGTCAAAACTACCATTTTGAATGAGTCCGATGCGAATTATCCGGGAGCAAAATGTCGAGAGATATCCTGGCTGTAAAATGTTCCATTATCCGAGTGCGATTGTTCGGGACGAATGTCCACATACGATTCAGATTCCCGAAATCCATTTCTAAGAGTAGCAGCGTGGGAATCGGCTAATACATATTTGTAACATTGGAGCACATTTTCCTTCCGTTACATTTTTGCCTCCATTTTAGAACTACTCTTTTTCTGTATCTTTTGGGTGGTGGTTGAAAAGTGTCACATATGCCTGTTTAAGAGTGCGTGTCTAGTTTTGGTACATAACTACAATGTTTAGCTCGGTATAGAGTCGATGAGGCCACCAAGCACCAAGTTTGAAACTCTTCTAAACTATTCTTCAATCCTTTCAAGTTGGTACCTATTAAATTAATGGTGGGCGCAATGTAAGAGAGGCGGCAAGTTCAGTTCTGCCGTGTTCTTACGAAAATTACGATCGCGCGCATATACGAGGGTCATTTGATAAGTCTCCTATTTCGTAATGGACCAAATCCGAATTCGTAGTGTGCTACAGTACAGCCTAAAATTAATAGTTTTGCCACAAATATCGCTTTCCTCTCCCGGGATTTCGCCCGCGGAAAAATTCAGCTGATTTAATTATTTTTCCCCGATTTCGAATCACTTTACCTAGTACATAAAAAACTTGGTACTTTAACGGTAAGGTTAGATAAAGTGAAACAAATCATGGTGCATTCCAATGACATCTGTAATTCTTATTAAAAATGGGACGGCACGATATAGAATGAATTTCAGAACAGTATACGCAATATTGTTTCCATTGATACGACGGCAGAACCTAAACTTGCTGTTTTGGACGTCTAAATTAAATAGCTACAGAATTTTATAATGATTTCTATGGCTTATGCCCTAAAAGTTTTCTATTAGGCACGACGATAAAGGGAAACTAACCATCCGGTGCAAGTTAATTCACTCGATGGCTAAAACATCCCTTTATCGTCTTGTATAATAAATAACTAAAACCTTCCTTTAGTTTTGCTAAAAACCCATGGGAAGATGCAGGGAGTTTATACAAATTTATAATTCCTTGGTATAATTGTTAAAAGTTGTCATTTGCGCAATGCAATATGCTTTACCTAGGTACTTATAATACAAATAACATAGACCGATTGATTAAGTACCCAATTTTTCATTACGCAGTCGTAGGGTGCAAATGTTTGTTAAAAAGCATCCTTTGAACGCCATCTCGATTATAAAAAAATGGCTCATCTACCGATCACCATATAAGTAATTGCAAATAGCGATAGGAGAGTTTATTAAATGGCACATCTTGGAAGCCAAAAAATGTTACCTTCACGGTTCATTTACACTGCACTATAAAAAGTGAAGTGTTTACTTACTTTTGGAAAAAAATGTGTCCTTGTGACACCACACGATAATCTATGACGATATGATTGCCAATGTAAATTATCCTCTTCAAACACCTTATCTTCGAGGTTATTAATTGAAATTTATTTTATACCGTGTAAGATTAATAGAATTCAAATTGTCGCCAAGTACCTGCCGTACCGCCGATAACTCGATAAAGTCATTACTCGCGACATATTCAGTTTTCGTTATGTGTTGGGTTCATTGTGTTTCAATTTTGAGATGGTAAGTTTTTGAATTTTGTAAGCACTTTCGCACTTAATTCACAAGATGTCTGCACAATATGATGACGGCCTCACCTCACTCGTGTGCCTTTCTTTCCATCTATTATTGATGACATAAAATCGATTAATAATCAAATCGATAAAACGAACAACGTATAGCGGAGGATAGACAAGTGGATCGGAGGTCAGCAGACAGTAAGAAATGAGGCATGACGGCTCAACAAAGGAACCCGCAGACACAATTAATGTTGACCAATCAGCGGCCACTTTTATATGAGAATACGCTAGATCTTCTTTTCGATCAAACCGTAGCGGGTACCCCTCTATCTCCCCATCACACCAACAGCCATTTTAGATAATTTTCATTAAATTACGAAATATGCGCGGTCAAATTTCGAGTTTCCGTTTAGCGACAATATTCGGGTGGGATTGAGCGTGTTTTTTTTCGCATTTCTAAGCAATTCTGAAAGGTGGTTAATCGTAGCCAAATATTTGTCTGAATTAACTGGAGCTGATTTTCTAAAAATTGTGCTGCTACTAAATAACTTATTTAATAAACCGATTTGTGCACCACCAGCATTTTTTAATATTGACTTGTGTGAAATATACTGAAAATTCCGTCGAAATTTGTAACATTCGTCATATGTTGGAAAATGATTTTCGTCTACAAATTCCTCTGGACTTTGAGTGATTTAATTTCATTTTTAGTCAAGTATTTTTACCAGTTTCAAATGTTTACAATATCTTGACTTCATCGCCTTAAAATAGCCACCCTTTCTCTTAATTTCCCTTAAAGTGTCTTGTATTGCCTTCAAAATTCACAATGTTTATACGAAACTAGCAACCCTGCGAACTTCGTACGGCCTTTAGGATAGCTCGTTTCTTGGATGGGACATACACTCGGTTTTGGCGAATGCGCCGCCTCACCTCGCACACCCAGTTAACTATGTATATAATTACCTAACAGTATATGAAATACCCTATTCTCACACCTGCCAAATATAGACGTTTCGGAGGAGTGCGGCCATTTTTTTATAAAATGTTATAAGAATATCTAATTTTCTAGCAATTTCTACTCCGTCCGTTGGCCACGAAAAGTGAGCGAACGTACCCCAATTCGTTTTCATTGAATCCCAGGTGTTTTCGGAAAGTTAGGTTCTGCAAAACTAGGATCATGTTTACGAGAGCACCTGAACGAGTACTGATAAATCTCTCATATACAGGATGTTTCTTATTTTTTATAGTCATTTTCATACTATTCCAATTAATATGTATATGAAATTTGGCATACAACTGTCAAAGTATGTTAGCAAGACAAATGATAAAAATAATTTTTCTTTTAAGAGAAAGCAGTGGCGTACCACTTTTTCCTTCAAAAATATCTCCAGTTCGAGCGCCACAGTTGGAAATAAAAAACATGATAATAAAAAATTGAGTTTAACACCCTGTATCTCAAACGACGTTTTGAACCCCCCTAAATATTAGCTGAGGAAACACAGTTTTTTGCACTCGATTCTGTATTTTTTGGAGGCTCATTTGCGTCGAGATTTGCGTCGTTGCATTTAATTAGGATAACGCATAAGTTAATGTCGAAGTAACGGATGTATCTACTTTTTGAAATGTAGGTATAACCTCCAATAATGTAAATTAATGTCCTATTCGATTAGGGAACCAAATGAGCATTCAGGTGGTGTGCACAGAAGATTTGATAACGTCCCAGCATTTTTTCTACATTGTCTGGAAACTAATGCGATAGGGAATGGAAATTTTAGTTGTATGTTGGGGTGCTACAAGTTATGAAAAACATTATGGTGGCGTTTTTCCTGTGGCACAAACTTCAGGTACGTCACATTTGGAAAACCGTCCACTCCAATCGAAAATTGTTTCGTAGAATTGTAAATTACCACAAATAACCAATTAATGCAAACTTCATACTTCCTACTCGAGATATCCTGTATACAACAATTTTAGTGCAAGAAAAACCCAATACTAATCGACGTGTCTGAGGATTCCTTCAGGCCTTAAAAACCGGAATTGTATAGATGATTTTTTTGCTTTAATCGTGAAAGTACTACGTAATTATAAGGAATATTTAACAAAAGTCAAGATCAATAACACTTTCCCGTAAAAAATGGATTGAGGGATCTGAAATAGGTACATTAAATTATTAGAAAGTAGGTACCTACGCGTAAAATGGAATTATTTGCCAATTTTTTCCGATCTTGTAAAGAGTTTTATTTGACATTTTTTTAGTTCTGTCGTTAGGTTGGTGCGAATGTTTCCGAAAATAACAAAGGCGCAATGTAATCTAATTTTGGTACATTGAATTCAGAAGAACGTGGGTACATTAATGATTTGGGGATTTATTTAAAATCTTTCCGGTGTTGTGAAGAGACAATGGAAAGCAATGGAAGCAAATTTTGGCACAAATGAGGCACAATTTTGTCGCCATCGATTTGAAATTTGGCAGGTATTTACTCTTCATGGAGATTTGGAACCCTATTCCTTTTGGCGAAAATAAAAAAAAAACGTTTTCGTGCGCACTACAGAGCGCAATTTTGACATTATTAAATTAAAAATTCCAGGAGAGTTGGGTATTGTTGATGTCTGGAAAATGAAATTCAGCATATACAGGTTGTTTTTTTTTAAATTCCAGTTTTATTGATATGAGAAAGAACGCTACCGTAACTGTGTGAACACTCTGGTATAGACGTGGGTACGTGCGTTTGTGTATTTTCCGAGGGGTTGATTACGAGGGAAATTGTTGTCCCTCATAGGTATAGGAAATTTCGAGGAAATAGCTGGGAAATATGTGACGAAATTAGAGGAACTTCTTGAGACCTATTAGGAAATTTTGGGGAAATATGAGAAAATTTCAAAGGAATGAGGAAATTATAGAGAAATATTAGGAAATCTAGAGGAAATTTTAAGGATGTTACTTATTTCACGTTAATTCGGGGAAATGCTGTGTAAATTTGGCAAAATTTAAAACAAATGCTAGAAATGTTGGAGAAATTAAGGGAAATGGTGGCAATTTTTAACGTTTTCAAAAATGCGGCAGATTTCAAGTAATGTTAATGGGATTTTAGGTATTCCCTGGGCAAGGATTCTCATCTGCATATAATTTTTTTCGAGTTTATAAAAAGTTCATTTTTTCGAATACTCAGACACAAAAATTTTACCGCTACTTTTGCCTCCTCGCCATCTTGGGGTAGGTATTTTAGAAAAAATCGTTCCTTTTGTGCTACCGTGCCAGGGACGAATATTAAGGAAGCGAAAAGGACCTAACAGTTGTTTAAGAGTTCTGGAAAGTTTTTAATGGACTTCCGGAAGCGACGACGTTGGAAAGTGACCTTATAGTGCTTATAGAGCTTTCTAATGCGTTTTTAGGTGGTGGTGCTTCCAATACGAGTTCCAATACTATCCACTGCTTTGTAGTTTTTACTCTCTCTCTAGTGCCTTTTACAGTTTTCTAATTGTTCTTTACAGCATTCGCAGTCTTTCCATTAAACCTTGGGTCATTTCCAGAGGTAGGCGACGTTTTTCGTTGCCCAAAAATGAGGTTTTTGTTACGTAATTTTTTGAACGGGACTCCTTTACTCGAGGGGTCTCTCACTCAAAAAAATTTGTACACATGCTCCGCAGTGTTTTAAAAAAAGGGAAACACTGCAAGGCACTGCGATGCATTGCGGGGCACTGTGATGCACTGCAGGACACTGCGATGCATTGCATATTTTGGTATTTCTGTTAAAAGAAATGAAGATAATAAAAAAATAAGACTACTCAAACACCAATATTCCACTATTGTATTTTACCTTTTTAGCGCATTTCCACAAAAATTTAAAAAAATGCGCTATTGTGGCCACTGTCCGTCCATCCGCCTGTCTGTCCTACCGGCGTTCGATCGCTACTAGTTCCTTATCTTAAGAGGTATTGTTCTACTTTTTCCGCTATTTACTATTTAGTTCGTTATGGTGTCGAGGCAAGCACCAAGGGCCAAGGAAGGAATTTTTTCTACGTCGCTTACGAAGAAAGTTATTGTAAAATCTTAATTTTTTTCATGTACCTACCATAATTTTACAGTTTTTCCGTTTATTAACGATGCTCGAAATCGTCTATAATTTTGAACTCTGTCACCGTCAGTCTGTCCGTCCGTCTGTCTTTCTGTGTGCAGTTGTGCTCGATAACTTTTGTATTTGCGCAATTCAATTTTATTTATTAAAATAGGTACTTAAAATGAAATTTGTATGTAGGCTTGAATAAAGGCAAAACTAAGGCCAAATAAAATAAATGTGTTTTGCGCATGCGTAACCCGATGCGACTAAAAACACGTAAAGAATTTTTGCGCATGCCCAGCCCCTCATTCGTTATTTGTGAACCAATCCTTCTAAAATCTTAGGGCAGGATTCTTGTGAAATTGAAGTAGCACGTCAAACATGATTTTAGTAAAGGCAAACGTATCGCATATTTTAAACATCAGATTAATTAGCGCATGCGCAGGATGAGCGATATCAACTGTCTTATTTATCGAGGTATGTATCTTCTTGAAATTTTGATCACAGCTGCTTCTCTTAAAGGCAACATGTCATATTGTAAACATTGGATGTGCGCATGTGCAGTACCAACTGCCATGTTTATAAAGATATGTCTTTGAAATTTTAACCACAGATGCTGCTATAATAGTAATGCTATCTATCGCATATTATTGCGAAAATCAGATTGCGCAGTGCCAACTTCCTTATCTATGGAGACATTTCTTCGAAATTTTAACCATTCCGTAAATGGAAAAAAAGTAAAAAAAAACATAGCTATGGTCTTTTGGGGAGTACATGTCCGTGCATGGAAAATGCGCTAGTCACGTACCTTAGGACGAAAACCTTTTTACTTGTTTCTTCTTGTATATCAGCATCAGTCAGTGTATCATTTGTCATTCATTTTAGTAAAAATTGTGAGAAAAATAGAACTTGAGCTAATCCGACAAGAAATTGAGTTCAAGAAATTGATCAATTTATTGTTGATGTAAAACCAGTTTAAAATAAATAGTTAATCTCTGTTAATATATTCCAGATGTAAAGGGTTACCATGTCGCACAAAGAAATATATTGATAAAAATCTGATACAACTGCATACTGAACGATCTTCGAGATCTTCACGCAGCCATAAATTTTACAACACACCTTAAGAGATTGATTTTGTTCCACCAGATCAGCATCGTTTTTAAAACATTGCATGCGCAAATACAAAAGTTGGGTTGGCAATTTTTGTTTTCATTTGCATAGTTGCATGAGGTTTAAAGAATGTGTACTAAGACAAAAAACCAGACATTCATATGTTCTTTGTAACAATGGCGACCTTTCTTATATCCTTAAGAATATATGTGTACCCTCGTGTGTACCAATATTCAAAGTGATCGGACGTTTCTAAACAAAGTTGTCGTGCGCACGGACAGACACGAACACATACATACAGCAATACAAAATTATAAACGATCTCTAGGATCACTACGAGGATCACTAATAATGCGATGCGACACTTTGCCCCTTTATAAATTTGATCCCCAGCTTTATTTTTTTATTATTATTATTGATTTAGAACCATTAATTATAAATTAACATTTACTGACCTTCCTCAAGATGTGCACTAAAAAGAAAAACGAAAACGTTGTGAATTACCTATATACACCTGGCCCTTCAAAGGCAATCGCAAAAATAAACACATCGATAACGGTCGATTACGCAAAATTCAGCACATTGCGCACAATCATAAAATAAATGTATGGCGTTACACTGCAGCATTCGGAAGGGCACTGTGGAGGGAAATATGGGACACTGTGATGCACTGTGGCACACTGTGACGCACTGTGGCACACTGTGACGCATTGTGGCACA
Source organism: Photinus pyralis (assembly GCF_008802855.1). Lineage (NCBI taxonomy): Eukaryota > Metazoa > Arthropoda > Insecta > Coleoptera > Lampyridae > Photinus > Photinus pyralis. The sequence goes on from NW_022170510.1 coordinate 1,642,368, forward strand.
CTGTAACACACTGCTAGACACTGTACAGTGCAAAAACAAAATGTGTACACATATTGCGGGCAGTGAGAGACCCCTCGCCTTTACTAATGTTATTTTGGGCAGATCAAAGACGAAACTCGAGTTCGAGGGAACAACGTACACAGGCAGATAGAGAGACACACGACAGAAAATCTAGTATAGTGGTTGGCGAAAAATAATAGACCAAGAAAACCATTTATTTAATTCCTACACAGAAAACAGATCCTGATGGATTGTTCGCGGTCACAGACTTATCCAGATCCAAGTTTTTACAACCAGGGCGCAAAATTCGTACCCTTGGCAGTTTGGCACATTCGGGTAAATTCTTCCAGCTGGTCAATACCTTATCCTATTTCTATTGGAAGTCCTTCCATGTTTTTTCTCGTGTGCAGAGAAATACTGCATTCTATGGTCATCTATTCCCGAAGCACGATTGAAGTGTGATTCATTGCGTTACGACGTATTTGTAATTAATGCATTGATTTTGGAGGGTGGATGTGGGGTCATGTCCACCTTAGTACTGGTCCATGAGTCGATTTCTCACTTTTTGCGTTGTGATTGTTCAAAACTGCCCACAATGGTAGAAATCTGGTAAAGAACACCTCTGACTAAGTTTCCCTAGTCTATAGAGAGTTGTCTTACTATGGCGCTCAAAGGTTATCTAATCTCATTTAGCGTACTATTTTTTGCAATCGTTATCAGCGTTATTGCGCCGTTGAGAAAGGTATAGCAAGATGCATGTACCTCAATTTTTCTGTCCCAAATTGTGATGTCGGTTCTCCATCGTTGCCTGGTGATGCACCTCTGCATATCGATTTTTGGCATGCGGGAAAATGGTGCTTCGAAATTTGAAAAAAAGTCGTTCGATTTATGATGGCGCAACTGTAATTACAAAAAGGAAAAAATGAGAAACAGAATTCATTGGAAGGGATTTTATACAGAACGCTATTTCTCTTAACGGGTATCATTTATCATCTGTCAGAATAAAATTGATGTATTTATGCACAGATACAACAGATGCGGATTGAGCTTTACCAATAAAGAAAGTTTTCAATAAAAATATATTTTGTACATTACGTGAGATACTTGCAGTATTTTGCCTTGGTGTTCGTAACTGTTTACCATGAACGCATGCTGTTTCGGTATCGTTAACGATACATCAAATCCTAGCAACCGGCCATTTCTAAACAGAAATTATACAATACGGGCGGGGTCCGTCAAGTTTTGACCTCCCGCTAAAGACCTTAATCGATTCTTATTTATGAACACAAACTGATCGTAGATTCACGGAGAATTTGTTATGAATAGTGGTACTATTATTAATAAAACTCTTATTATTATGGGAGAAGGTTAAAGTTGATTTTTTCCTGTATATTATACGTTTTATTTTTTCTTACGCAACTTTTGATTAATTATACTTGAATGCATGCTTCAGAAAATAATTGTACGTCATCAAGCTTTGATTGGCATTTTCGGTGATGGACGTCCGTGTTTTAAAGTAACCCACTAAATAATTCTTCATCATTAAGAATATATCTACCTTAGGTATTCGTTAGATGAGAAGAAAATACACCGAATGGCATTTTTAAAACGAAAGGAAACATCTTTTATTTTTAAGTCGCGGCTATTGCATAATTGGTCACTGTTCGCCACCTTAGATAATCACAGATAACAATATATGAAATGAAGTGAGTATAGCATTCTTATTAGACCACTAGGTACATAATTCTTTTTGAGGCCCGCAAAAAAAATTGTCTCAGATCGACCCGGAAAAAAAATTTTCTTATAGAATGTGGCCCGTCGAATCCATAATTTCAAACAGTTCCAAGATTGGGCTACTAGTTGAAAAGTTACAACCCTTTGAATTTTCTTTCGAAATTGGTTTCTAGTCTATAACTTTTGATTGAGAAGTCTGATCGAAAAAGTACGAATAGTTTTGGATTCTACGCACCAAAATTAATAAGAAAAAGTGTTTTCCCGAGACATTTTGGTGTAGCCGATTTTTGGTAAAAAAGGAAGGTTTATACACTGCCTTTTTTTGAGGCCCGCAAAAAAAAATTGTCTCAGATCGACCCGGAAAAAAAATTTTCTTATAGAATGTGGCCTATAGAATCCATAATTTCAAACAGTTCCAAAATTGGGCTACTATTTTAAAAGTTACAGCCCTTTGAATTTTCTTTCGAAATTGGTTTCTAGTCTATAACTTTTGATTTGTTTGTTTGTTTCGCCCTGTATAGAGCGCATTACGAATGTATTAGAAGTTTTGCAGTTGAAATAGGAACTTGAAATAATCGACCTATAAAATAATTTCAAGATGGCGCCGTTTCCGTACATACAGAAGGAACACCATTTTCTATTTTCTAAGTGTGTTTTTATTCTGAATCCAACGCATTTAAAATTTGCGTACTTATTCTGGTCCTAGTTGTTGACATGTCATTTTTATCTGAAAATTTGGAGATGCAGGGGTCCATTCAAAAACAGTTCCGGATGAGTGTGTGCTCTTTTTTATAATCGAATCCTTAAAGTCGAAGGAATTTTTTGAGTGGCCTAAAAGTCTTGAAAAAGTTTCCAATTTGAAATTTGCAAAAAACTGAAGTTTTTGATATCTTCTGATTGCTAATTTTGAAACATCGCAGCAGCCCTGGTCACTTTCTCATGACTTTCAGCCGTCAATGAAAAAATTCCTCGAAAAATTCTTTGGATCTTAAGGATTCGATTATAAAAAAAGAGCACTTAGGTACCTATCTTGAACGGTTTAAGAGATGTGAATTTTTTAATAGACCCAGAAAAATTCGCTCTCTCAAGATTCGCACCTGGAATATTCGCCCCCTAGAACATTCGGTCCCAAGAAAACTCGCCCTCGAAGTAAATATTTTTTCCCAGAAAAGTTTTACCTGAAAAGTAAATCACCACCATCGATATTCGATGTACCTATATATACGTCAGTTCTCATATTGCATCATTTTTTAAAAATTTATTGTCAGATGAACAATCAATAATTATACAAGCAAGCGTTGAATATAGAACTTAGCCCTCGACTTAGCCAGGCTAGGGTTTTTGTTATGTATTAAGTTAACTTGGCCGGTTGGGGAACATGTGGTTATTGTAGTAAAGGTCTCTAAATGAGTAGCATTTTTCTGTGTCTGAGCTATCTGTTTCTGAGGACATCGTAGGCAATTCTTATGTTCGTTTTAATATTTTGATGGTTGTTTTCTATAGGCCTCTGTCTCCTGGGCTAAAATCAGGTGTTCTGTGGGTGTTTATTCGTAGGTAGTTCTCTTTTAATTTGATGAGTAGGTAATATTATTTAGTGGGTTTTTGATTAATGGGCATCCTTGTTCTTTGAAACTCTCGCCGGATTTGGCTGTTTCATTTAATTAGGCCATTCATGTGCTGTGGGGGATAGTTCTAGTCTACCGGGGGAGATCTTTTTGCAGGTGTGCATGCCAGTTTTACACTGTCAACTATTGCCGTGGTGATATACTTAATCGCCGAATCAATGTCGCCAGTAGTGGTGTGTGCAGGTTTTCTAGCAGATCTTCACAGCGCTTCCAGACCTTTTTTTCATTAATCAGCTTTGGAAAGGGTTGCATGACAGTTATTTTGCTGACAAAAGACACGATAACTGGAAAATGACCAAAATTTAGTTCAATTATGACAGTTTGCAAGAGGGGTTTATTGAAGTTTTTCTGCAGGACGCAATGTCGAGTATATCAGACTGATGTTCGTGCCGGTATGGATAATTAGTGCATTCGTCCGGTGCCAATATAAGAAAGGAGTTTTCAATTGCGAAATTTTCAAGTTTGATACCTTCGGGATTTGGGGCTCTGCAGCCCCATAGGGTGTTTGTGGAACAGAATTACAAACCCATACTTTCGGCCAAAAGTAAGGATGAAAATCCATTTTTTATTAGCGCATTTTTTTCAGAATCACCTAAAATAATTCTTTCGAGGGCTAATTTATCGCCGGGGCGAATATTCTGGAGGTGTAACATTTTTTCCGGGGGAGTGTTGTCTTGGGGGCGAGTTTAGCAGAGGTAATTATTAGGGACCAATCTTCCTACAATCGAAAGTCTCATTGATGCATAATACAGCGCAACAAACATAAAGTTGTACCCCCGTAAATTGATGGGAAAATTCTGGTGCCTGTCAACCTACTACCCATCTTTACTCATTAATGATGTGTACCTGTATCATTATGAGAAAACTTTGAATGAGCACAACCATTTTGGACTGAACTTTACTAAACGTGAATTTTCCTTGGCGAAGGAGTATTCCAGCCGAGGCGAATTCTGCATGCGCGAAATTTTCGGGGGCGAATCTTCTGTGGGGGAGTTTTCTTGGAGGCGAATCTTCCTACAGCCGTTGCGATTGTAGATTAATTTGTCTTTGGTTGCGATTAAAGAGCGAATTAAACAAAAAGATAGGTCTTGTTCCAGCATTTTTAGGTAATCAAGATGTACCATAAGCGCTATGGGTAGTAAGTCAATACATTCAATTTTTATCTGAAACTGTACAGTTGAAGATGCTGCTCTGGATAACGCTGCAAATATGTTGCAGCAACCATGTGAAAAAATGAAAAATTGTTAATGTGATACTGAACCACCATGTATGATACATCGTTCTAAAGAAAAAACAGACGTAATCTCTTAAATTTCAAAATTCAAATTGGCGTCCATAAGAAAGAATAAAGTTGCCACGTGTTTCTTCGTCATCTTGAAAGTTATTAGAAACGGGATGCCATATATATTCGAATTGTCCAGAAAAAGTGTCTGAATAATGTTTTGGTTAGAAATGTTTAGTACCTACGATTATTAGTTTTATCATGAAATTGAAGACATTTTCGTTTTTTGCGATATTTTCAAAACTATTGAAGATATTTTAAATTTCTTTTCAGATTCAGCACTAAAATTTGCAACTTTGCGCCCATTTAACCAACTTTCTATCACTTAAAATAAGCGAGATCCCATCGAAAAATGGACACCGTGTATAAGTAGAAACTTGTCCTAAAAATATTAAAATTTAAATCGTAACTTTTATTTTTTAGTAACTGCATTGAAGTCAGAAATCGCCACCGTCCGCAGTTTGAAGATATTCGAAATTTAATTAAAACTAACGATTATTAATGGGAATCTCGTAACTAATATTCTTTTATACGAAATATTAAGGGAGTGTTGATAGAGGACTAGGACTAGAAAGCAATTTGTAACACATTATATTAACTTTTAAATATCACAGAGTAACCGCCCTAATACAGTAATAAATTATTTTGTGTTTGGAAATTAAGTAAAAAAATCTACCGTTGTTTATATCGTTAATTAGAATGGGAGGAGCGAAAAAGACAATGGCTCTTGGCAACCTAACTACCACACCTTTGATTTCCCGCTCGATCTATAGAATACGCCATCTTGCTGTACTGCATTTTACACTTTAGTTTCTCAACGTATTTTTTAGATACACAAGAATTTACGTTCCTTAATAATACTCGGCGCTGGCCTACTTCCTTTCTGAAGTCGCTTTATATTTTACCTCCAAGCTCGATTTCGCTTCCACGTTGAGCAAGCTGATATATGTAACTGTGTTATTTTTTGCCATTAAGTAACTTGTTTATTTCACGAAACAAAATTCTGTCCCGTTTTTTTTAAAATTTTTTAACGGATTGAGAAAGAAGCGCGGCCTGAAATAATAAAACACGGATTTTCGGAAAGCAGTTTTGAAAATATGTATCCATTTTTTGAAGCCCTAATTCAGGAGTTACAGTGCACCATTTGAATGTGAACGCTGTCGATGCCAAAAGTTTTGGAATAAGAAAATCGCAAATTCATCCTGTTCCTAGTTTTCAAACACGAAAAACGACTTAAACAAAACTCAAAATTAAATTAAAGAAAATTGCAGAAGAACATAATAATTGTATTTTTCAAAAAATTTCCTCAGTACCGGCAATGTACTTAGGTACGGTTCCCAAGCCATAACACTGCGCACCGAGTTTTAAATAAATTACTGTAAAAGTTAATGTAGGAAATGGAAGTAAAAATCTACTTGAAGCTTTTTTATTTCAGGGGGAGAGGAGCCTGAAATCAGGCACATGCTTGCATTAAATAATATTCAGAATCAATTTTATAGTTTCTTGACGAGCGCGTTTTCAAATTTTAGTGGTACATTTTAAGAGAAACCACAAACCAGATTTTGAATGGAAGTAGTGAACAATTGAAATTGAAAAAAAACATTTGCGCGGTCTCTTTGTGATAACGGTGCAGTTAATCGATCAATTGAGAACTAGAACAACTAGAATACAGCCTTTGGTCTTCTCCCAGGTGAACTATCTTAAAACGAATTGGTTGTACATTCATTAGTGGCTATGAATTCAAAAGAAATCACATCCTCTTCTAAGCTCTTCGCACTCCATTGCCATTGTTTTGACTTGATTTTCCTTGTTTTTCGACAGCAGTTGCAATACACTTGACTTTTAAGGGACAGTTATGTCAAAATGTGCATAGCATCATTAAATGCGCTCCTCCATAAATCATTTTTTGGTATCCCCGCAAGCTTCCGCAATGATCGACTGCCTCAAGATAAATGGGACACCCCGTGTGCCTAATATATATATATGCAAAATTTCAACAAAATCCGTGGAATCGTTATCTGTACAGGGTGGTTCAAATTTGTATCATTGCATTGCGATCTCCGCAACGGTGACAGATACAGATTACAGTGCAGGTTAAATGGGGGCAAAGTTGTCCTTTTTTGTGACTAAAAAAACTCTTTTGAAATTTTTGGAAAATCTTTTAAAAATAACTGAGATATCACCGAAAAACTGAAAATGTCAAATTTCGTTTGCACTGGATCCGTTATCAGAATTTCCATAGCAAGCTAGATGTAGAACCTACAGGCTACTTACTACTTTCTTATTTCTTATGGGTGCCATATTAGATTTTTACGAAGAAATGAGATAAAGGACAAAAAAGAAAAATAATGACGTGTCGCACTCTATACTTTTACATAAATCTACAAGAAAAGTTTCAAAATCAAACGTTTTACATTCACTTCTCCACAAAACCTCCACGGGTAACTAGATCTTGCTGAATCAACATGGCTAGGTATGATGGCGATGCATTAAAATGAATTTTTTGTCCTCCATGTCATTCCGTAAAAATTCAATATGGCGTCTATAAGAAGTAAGAACGTAGTAGCCTGGTAGCTTCTACATCTAGCGTGCTATGGAAATTCTGATAACGGACGCCATAACATGTACTAACGGAAACCGCCCACCTCCGATTGCTCAAGCTACGGAAAATGAAAAGGAAATTTGGCATTTTCAGGTTTTCGGTAAAATCTCAATTATTTTCATAGATTTTTCAAAACCTAGCTCGATCTAGAAAAATTCAAACAAGAATCGCTTAATCAACTCCCAAATTCAACTTTTCATATGCGTTGATCTTTGTACTTGTGGAAATCCACAGGCGAGGATCACTTTTTGTTGCGGACTTGGTCAAGGGGCAGACGGTCTCCTTTTTTCGACCGAAATTTTGGTAGAAAATGCAGCCGGTCTTCCACTTCCCTGCGCCACACGTGCCATATGTCGACGTGTGTCGGAAATTTGTAGTTTTATAATTTCAATTGGTTAGTGTCATGTTTACAGCGTGATCTCTTGCCATCTTTGGGTAAGAAGCATTTTTACAGGAAAGGGTATATTCAAAAATCTAGGTTCGTTAGTTTCATTTTTCTATAGGCAAATTTTGGAACATCTTGGATTCCTTCTATCGCCGAATTTTTTACCTCCGTTACAGCCAGAGACGATAAACTTACACATATTCCGGGCAGCGTTTTTTATTGGTCGATGGTGATCACATTAGCCCTATATTTCGATAGCCACTGCAGAAGGGATTGGGTAGCGATTTTGATTGATGGCCAGATAACATTTTTGAGTAGATACCTACGTTTTCTACTTTCTCAATAAAATTAATAAATAAATGAGTTTTTTGGGTGTCAAACAATAACCAAAATATGTATTCGCTAAAGTGCTGACATTCAACTTGAAATAATTTAAGCTTAAGTTCTAAGTAGGACTCAAATTGTATTGAACCAAAATGTAGAATTTACTGCTGCTCGAGGTTTTCGTTAACTTTATGAAGCAGTAAACGAACGAGGACGTTAGCCTTTTAAGATTTATGAAATTGAAACGTAAGAGAGACTGCAGCAGTATGGTTATTGTGTGAGACTGTCTCCGGACAGAGATTACAAGTCCTGGGTGAGACTGTTACAGTAGCCCAAGGAGTTGCAACTGGAGAGGATCCTCAGATTTTTTTAACAAACTACCTCTGTACATGTAAGAAACTGGGGTCTCACTATAGAACCAAGGGCCAATGTGCGTAGGCGTGATATAGCCCAAGCCAAGGAGAAATAAAATGGTTATGGTTGGTTTTTGAAACTTTTTTGGTTCAACTTTTTTACTACGGCACCCTATCGCCAATCGCATAATAACAGATAACTTTCCGAATAATTTTATGGGGGTATTATCTAATCTCCCAACACTCCTGGTTTGGCAGTTAGAGAAGAGCGAAAGCACAAAAAGGTAAACAGTGTGCCCAAAAACTATCTAAGCGCTATTATTTAATCACAGTTCTCACTATTTACTTTGATTAATATATATCTTATCAGTACTTTTTAAGATCTTACTTCCATGTGTAACACCGTACTCAGATTTGATGTAGAACGAAAACATAAATTGGTTTTTTCTTTGCAGGATATGGATCTCATAGAAGTGCTGTGGAAGCAGGATGTCGACCTAGGGTTTTCATTGCAAGCGACCGAATCAGCCATCGGCATCAAACCGGATTCCGGTCTCCAGCAGAATTCGACCGGCCCGGCAACGTCGACCGTTGACAACGACGAAATCGAAAAGCTCAAGACACTGAAAGCTGTAAATCGCGAGGCGATTAAGGTAGGTCGTTCAATTTCGTCGCCCTCGCAATTTCTGACATGTCTTATTCTAGGAGGAGATCGATGCGAATGCAGAACCGGAGGGCTGGAGTGATCTTAATTACACGATAGATACTGAAACAGGTCAGTCGATGCTTCCTCTTTGGAATTTGCACCTTTCAAAAAATCACTCGAGATAAATTTTATTTAAAAAGGAATTAATTGATATTTCGTATAATATAAAAATACTTGGAGTACGTAGTTAAGATTAATGCTAGGCAACGATCATCAGATTAATAACTTAACAATGGCAGTTAGATTCCGTACTCCATGTCTGGAATACTCGAGCGTTAGCTTACTTTTGTGAGTAATGATGATCTCTGACAGTTAGGCTCAGCTTTCGATGAGGTCGGCAAAACCCATTGTGATAAAATTTCTTTCGTATCAACCCCGTTAGTACGAATGGTAGTGAAATTTAAGGTTCAAATCTTATAAAATGTTGTTATAAGGGGCGAAATCGTTCGCGGGCTTTTAACATGATTCTCCGAACGTTAAATACGGTGTACCGAAATATTAAGCTTTCGAATGTATAGGGGCTCGGGAGTTCTCCAATAATCAGGGTGGGTCTTCTTGGAAACATTCTCAATGCAGTGCAAAAATGTATAGTCATGCTCTATACCGCTTTGAATAAAACCAAGCCGTAGACTAAGTTTCTCTTTTTAGGGCACCTGCTTCGAAATATTATCTAAAATCGTCGAATATTTTTTATAAGGCTAATTTTTATTACGAATTAAACTAATTTCACGCGTTTTGGTTTATAAATGTTTTGCAAAGTAATGGTGTTCCTACTACTGTTAGATACCCCGGAAGCTGGTTGCAAGTTGTCATGACGTTAGATTTTAGCTTCCCAGTGCATGACATTACATTTCTCAGGTGATACAATAATAAACAATGTGAACACAATCGTTCACTGGTCAGCATTGGGGACATACCTAGACACATCGCAGACTAAAATGACTCTAGGTTTTCTCGAGGAATCACCGTAACCTTGTTAGTTTTTAATCTACACTTTTATCTTTCAATTTTAGTTTCTGATAACTGATTTTTTAATGCCACTGTGAATTAAGGGTACTTATTAGTTCAACGACTCACTATCGCAATCTGATCACTCTAAATTTGTCAATGGACATAGTAACAAGCCCGAGTAGTACAGTGCTTAATGAGTCAATGTCCAGGTAACAATAAATGCCCGCGAACGAAGGCTCGATGTTAAGAATGTATACAATTGAAAACTGTGACCCCAGTGTGTGTGTGCATTGATCCATTTAATGAGTTGAAAGTTTTACAGTTTTAAACAGACATCAAACCGAAGGTATTACGGATAGGGTAAGTGTCAACTTGAATTTAAAATTCAGTAAAATCGCCACCACAATGGTGGAAGTGAAATGAGGATTAGATCACATCAAGCGCTCTAAGATTAAAATGTTGTTTATATAATGAACAAAAAAGAGTGTGGTAAATGCAGCTGTCATGCTAGATTTAGTAAGTTTCTGAAGGATTATCAAAGTATAGTTAAGAGTTGAACTAATAAACATTAGGATTTAAAAGCTGTCATTAAGTGGATATCTGAAAAATATTATCGCTACCTTTTTAAGTGGATTATGTCGAGGCCCATCTTTTGTTCAAATTTCGAAGCAATTGTGCTGATGACTTTAATAGCTTTAAGTCAAACTAAAATTTTACGCCTCGTATATAATATACCTTTGTTAAAGTCAACCCGTTGAGAAGCAAAAAATTGACATTAATTTTAAGCGAGAGTGACCATCGGTTGTAAAACAAATTGCACGTTTCAATTGGGAATCGACAACTGAAACTTATAACACGACGTTATCAAAGTTTGGGGTTAAAGGAAATTGGGGAACACCCCACCTCCGGTGGTACTGCCTCTTACCTCCCTAAACTTAGTTCCCTTTCTCTGGCCCCCATTGTCTGAAGCATGCTACGTGGCAGCCATATTAGCCGGAGTTTGCTTCGTTGGGCTCGGTCCTGATTGGCTTTGCCTGTTTTCGAGACTCGTAGTTGCAACCGACACAGCAATCGAATACTACATGTGCTGTTTGAATGTATCGTCGTGATGTGTCAGTGCAGAATGTTTTTTGTGGAAGTTGTCGGTGAATGGACATATTCCGATAAGTTAATTTAGTCGGATGTATAATTACCGAGGAATTTCAGTGTTACACGGATTAAATTTTAAGGTAGCCGTTGATTTTCAATGTTATTTTCTGTATACAGATGTTGAAAATTTCAATACTTTTGCAGTTCTTAGGATCATTAGGGTAACAATAGGTTTAACCCAAATTATTAATGAATTTTGTTTGTCATTTTAGCTCACCGATGAATGTCAAAAATCTTATATTGTGGCCCATGTATGATTAATGATTTTCAGTTATAGTTATGCCCCGGGGAATTAAAACTATTCTAGACTTAAAAATATTCTGATATTGAGTAATGGTTTTCGGCCTTTCAGACATATTTGTAATTCTTTGCTGTGTTAGTTTATCTTGCTTAGAATCTACTAAAAATTAATGCATGGTAGATAGATTCTAGAGTAATGCGAGCGACGGCCGTCGCTAAATGTCAGAAATTATTTTTCTATGCCGCCCTTAGAATGTGTATTACCTAATCAAAAAGCTTTTATACGCTGGGAAGATGAATATCTGTGCGAATGACATTTCTGATGGTTTTCTTAAAGTTTTTGATGACTTAAGTGGTCCTTGCCTTAAACCTATATTCGACATACGTCATCCTTTACAACTGAAGTGGCCCATTATTCAGTAAAAAGCCGTCGGTACCTGCTTTATTATCTTTTCTCAAAATTCACCTTTCAACGAAATTTAAATCGACGTGTAGCGCGCCGCTTTCTGCCCTAATCGAGTACCCCATTTTTACGCAAATATTTCTTATTCAACATTTTCTTCCATCATCATCGTTGCTCAGCAAACCTAAAAGTTTCTAGAAGTCACCGTGGGTAAGCAAAATTTCGATTAGCGTTTCTTTTTTGCCTTTCATTTACACTGTATTGTAGTTAAAAAACAGTTAGTCAGTATATACTCATATCATAACATGTTACAATTTTCATTACAAACAAGCGACGCGATTAGGCCCAAAATCTGCAGACGTAAACGCCTTCGCTTTTTCTACATTTACCTCATTTCCGCCAATTTAAAATCCGTGCGTTATTTTTGGAAGAAGTCGATTGTCGCTTTACAAAATGGCGCCGCCGCCGCGTTCAAATGAAAGCGAGAATGCTGCCACAAATCGCAAATTCAAATATAAAATTAATAAATTTGAAATTTGACCCAACTGGTGAGAAGTTACGGCACTTTGAAAAGGAGCGATTTTTCCGTTACGGAAACACGTCTGCTATTTGAAGCTGTTTTTCTTTTTTCGGAAGTTTTTTGGTAATTCTCATGCTCTGTATTAGCGAGAATTTTCTGACCAGACGCGCTTTTACAGTTTTTGGGTGAAACTGAAAATAATCGTTCTTTTCCAGCGTATAAGTTAATGGCGGACTGGCGTTTTCATCACCAACTTCAACATAATATAATTAAAAGTGCAGTCCATGGTCTTACCAGGTTGACTTGAGCCATATTTTACGTCCTTAAGAATCCCTAAGTGCACACAATTTCATTTGTCCAGACCTTTTTTCACTTTTGCCCAATCTTCTGGCACAATCTCTCCACACCAAACAACAAATTTTCAAATTACAAATTCAGATAAAGAGGGAGTAGACATAAGTTGGTTTGTTTGGACTGTTTGGAGAGCATTTTTCAATCTTTCTTCACAAAACAAGATCGGATTAAAGCTACACAATTTCGTTGGTTGGGAGCCTTTTCCAGTTTCCAGTTTAACTGATTAATTTTCTTACGCAATGCCTAAGACACGGAACACAACAAGCTTGTTTCTTGGAAACCTTTTCAATCGTTTAATTGCTCAACCTTCTGTCTCACTTTTTCAATATAAAACACAATGGAGTTAAACGAAGCTGCCCAATTTTCTGGCACAATCTTTGTACATAAAATCCAACCGATTTAAATGAAACCGAGTCATCGTTTGTCGAAATATGACGGGTTTATATGAAGATTAGATCAGGATGGAGTACACACAGTCTTTTCCAATGCTTCAACAAGTTCGTTTGTTGGAGGTCTTTTTTAACTGCCCAGCTGCCCAATCTTCTGGCACAACCTTTCCACACAAAACACAACGAATTTTCAAATTGGAGAAAGACGAGGTTTTTAAATGAACCTCAGATAAAGATTTTTCCTTCACAGTACAAGATCGGGTTAAATAAAGCTTAGGTAAAGAGAGAACGAAAACGAAGCTTAGATAACAATATGATAATCCTTTTTCAATTGTGTAACTGCCAATTTTCTGGCACAGTATCGTCACACAAAACAGAGACTTTTAAAGTAGCATTATCTTCGATAATCCTTAACATTTGTCCTAGTTGTGGCCTCCCAAACAAAATAACGTTTCTTTTTAAAAACAGCTGTGCACATATCATATCCATCAATAGCGTTTTATCACAAATTTCGCATTACATAATTTCAAAAAATTACACTATTTCACCATGACGGATTCTTAAGCCACTTACCACCTTTTGGAATCACGATGTGGCGCCAAATAGGGGGTCGCTATTAAAGATGGAACCAAAACTCTAGCTCTAACTTTGACCACGGGTCCTGGGTTCAAATCTTAGGTAAGGCATGGCTGTTTGTGATTGTATAGTGGGTTGAGTGGGCCATATATATTGGGCTAACACTCCGCGCGCGCCCACTATAAAATAAAGGCAATAAAATAAAAAAATAAAAGCGCTTCCGTTTGATTATTTAAAATATTCTGAGTAAATTTTTTTTGACACATGGTTTTTGCGACCGCTATCTTGAATTTTTTTATATGGCAACATAGGTCATGTGATACCTACGTCATTAAAAAGCTCTCTTTCTTACTACCTCAAACATGCATGGGGTTAAATTAGAAAATAATGCAGAAAAATTAGAAAAACCTTTCCATACGCTTGGCTGTGTTGCATTTTAAATTAACAGAACATCAAAAATTAACAAAAGAGGAATTACCATGTGTTTAATAACTGAAAAAAACAGTACATATGGTTTGTTGGTTAAATCTTAATTTTGTGAAATATGGACCATTTGACAGAGTTTTTTCTCCATTATTTAACACCATTTATCATTAAGATAGTTAGAAAAAGAAAAAGTAGGCTTTCTAATGAAATCACATTACTTATATTTTCATTAAAAAAATTCAGATGGCGGTTGCGCTCAAAAACCATGCGTCAAAAAAATTTTTTGTAACCTCAAAATTTGTGAAATAATTTCAAATGGAAACTTTCTAATTTTTTCATCTATATCTCAGACGGTTTGAGCATCAGAGCTTTGGTTCCATCTTTAATATCGACCCTGTTTGTCATTTAGGGTTGAGGAAAGGGTTTAATTTTCTTTGACGTGCCAAGGAAACGTCTGCTGCGGGTTTCAAATGCACGTTTAGTGTATGGACTTTTTTTCCGCGGAAACTGGAAAAGTACGAGGTTTTTCGCAATTGTCGCTGTCTCCCGCCTTTTTGGTGCTGACAAACTTTCACTTGTAATTTGGAAATCAAAACCAGTGAGCAGATACTGAACGAAATATCCAATCTCTCTCTTAAAAATCGAATAAACATTTGATACAATGTATACCATATTTTTTGAACAATGACCCAAAAAACGATGGTTTTATATAAAAAAAAATGTTTCTGTAGCTTCAAAAAATATGCGTTCTTTTAATCCCACAATTATCTACAGTTGAATTCAGGAAAGGTAAGATAGTAGCATTTTGAAATAGTTGTAAATTTGTTCACAAACTAGTGACGAAGGCCTCACCTTTTTTGAATTGAACTGTACAACTTTTTGGATAATACAAAATCAGAACAAGAATAAGATTTTTACCCTTAATCTAGTTAGCCATGGCACTGTTTCTGAAAATGACAAAGGGAATTCGTCTCAGCTCGCAAAACAGCAATTTTTCCTGATTAAACATATTCTCTGTCCTGCTAGTTTCCGAAATCCCGATTTTCTCCACGTAGACCAAGATAGGAGATTGTTGTGGTATAAAAAATCAAGTCTCTAACGACGAAATGAAATATTGCTATACAACAAAAAATTAAAACTTTGTGTTGTCCTTCAAACACTATTTTTAGACCTACGTAAAAATGTTTATGAGTTAATCAAAACAACAGAACTGCCACTTCGACCTTAAAGTATAGAGAACAGTGAAGCAGAATACAGAGTTCTTCTAAACTTCCAAAATTTGATACAATCTTTACTTGTGCTCAGGCTCGTTCGAAAACAATGCAAATAAGCTTGCAATATAGCAAACGAGCTCCTGGGCCACTGAAGATAACATGATAACTCGCGAACGGTTTCGAAGTTTCCAATGCTGTTTTCGGTATTATGTTTATCATCATCCAAGGAAGAGATGTTTAAATTTTTAGTGACCCAGGACGGACAGAAAGTCCAAAATGCGAGTTCGTTTTAAATGCGTGGTCTGACTTCTGACGTAAAAATTACAAAAGGAAAAAAAATGGCATTAGGTTATTGTTGTTAATATTGCAGGTCTTTTGCATATAACCATTCCCCATCTTATAGTTCTAGGCGAACTTGTTTTATAACTTGACAAATCGAAATAAATAAGAAATATGGTAGCTGATTAACCTATAAACACCCTTGTCGTTGCGAATCTTTTACCCCCAATTTTAGACTATGTGCGCATTTCTCTTTTGTCATTTTTACGTGCATCGAAGTAATTCGATTCGTCTACAAAATGGCACCGCCCCGTTTTAAGGGAGCAGAAATTTGATTGTTACGTTATTTTTATGGTTTATTTCGTGCGTGGAAAACTTTGTTTTTTGATCTGTCCGCTGCTTCAAAAGTAACGGCAAATTGGTATACGAGTTTCTGTTTGTCATTGATTTTCACTCTTTCAAACACGAAAAATGTGTTTTTTTTCTTACAGGTTATTATTTAGCCAGTATCATTATTCTCGTGTATCATTGTTTGCGAAAGCAATCTTAAATTGTGGGAATAGTAACCCAAGTTTTCTTATTTCTCCGGATCTTTATCAATAAATGATGTTTTTAAAACACCCTGTATGTTATTCAATATTTCAATTTTCTCTCAATTTTAAGCAAAATTTGTAAAAGCACAATGTAGCTAAATTCAATCGTTTTCGGGTTATCGAGTTTTCAAAATAAACGCTGTTGTTTTAGCATAAAATATACTTATTGAATGAAGAACAATAATTAATGACATCACGAATTTCTTTTGAAAACATTCTGAACCGATTGTGATGTTTGTTATGATTCTTTGGAATCATTAATTATTGTTCTCATTCAATCATTCAATAAACTTTAAAATAATAGCGTATATATTTTCCTTGATAATCGACCGTTTCCAGACTTATCAGCGACCCTGTATGAATACAGTTTGTATCATCAAGAAATAAAGCTTAATGCTTCATTTCATGATTTATTGCAGCGTCAGCTAAACTGGTACAGTGGTACCCATATTTGATTCTGATGCTGAGATATGGATTTTTCACGACGTAAAAGGTTAGAGTTTTATGTGCATTTAAAGGGCGGTTTGGGGACTTTGTTAGTATAATCCAACAAAGGCACAAAATATTTCGAGTACAAAAAAAAATGAATCCACCTGCAAAATTTCATCGTAATCGTTCCATTCGTTTTCGAGATATCGTACTCACGGCAACTCACGGACAGACACCGCTAGGAGCTCGTTAATGATCTGGTGGTTTTCCTTTTTCTTAAGCCCCACCTAGAAAAATACCTACCACTTTTACTACTTCATTCTGGTTACGGGCCTGAAATGGGACATAAACTCTTTTGTTTGCGGAATTAAATGATTTAAAATGATTCATTTTTCCGAAGATTTAATAATTTTGGGATATGGAGAAGGACAGAACACTAAAAAGCGTTGTGTGGGTCACTCTGTAATTGGGCGCAAGCCTGCTGAGGACCCAGCACAAGACAGGGATAATAAATAAATAAACACACTTTATTAACGAGCTCCTAAAGCAAGTTCATGGTTTGGGACTTTCTCTCCGTCCGTCGGTCAGTTTTTAATTTTCCAATTGTGTTTTCAGTAATAGGTAGACAATGGTCAAGAGACTAACTGATTAATTTTGAAATCAAAAAACTTGTCTGAAACTTACTGCTGCAGATTTCATGCCAAGCAATAATTTTATGGAAAAATATTTCAAATAAACATTGTTTAACATTTAATCGGCATTAGATGGACATTTATAATTATTGTAATTTTTTTGACAAGAGTGCCTGATGGGTATCTTCTTCTTGAAATAGGAAAAATTATGAGAAAATTTTGACGTTTGACATAATTGGAAATTTATATTCGTCTGTTTACGGGAATGCGATGATTTAAAGGGATTGATTTTTCTGAAATTTTAATTTAATGGAGCATATGCTTTGGATCTTTTTTTGAAGAAATATTCGGCTATTAAGTAAAACACGCACTAACGGGCAGAAGACTCCTTATTGATATGTAGGACACTCAATCTTGGCAGAAACTCAATGTTTGGCGTTTTTATGATGCAAAATACCCTAAAAATGGATACTAGGTTTCTTTCAATAGGCGCTTTCATTTTCAAAAGATATTAATAATTTAAATTTCATAGTTTTTAAGGGTAATTAAGCCATTTGAAATACGCTATATTAAAGAACATTGTTAGGACCGAGGTTAGGACTCGCTTCAAAATTTTTTTATGGAATAATATTAATAATCGGGAAGTGTTCAATAAGTTTCCTTAAAACTGAATGCATGAGTAGCAACAATAATTATGATCCACAATTTGTGCTGCACAAAAGTGAACGCGAAGTGCCACTCGACTTTGATACTGATCAGGATCTCCAGTATAATGCTCGGTTTACTATGGATGACCTAAATGCAGCCATAGGAGAGCTCGAGAATACCGCTCCAGGTCCCGATGAAGTAATTAACGAAATGCTATAGTCCATCCATGCGTGTGTGGCAGAGACAACATTCCTGGGTTTGACGTTTGACAGTGAGTCGAACTTGCCTCCATTGGATATTTATTTATTTATTTAAATACGCTTCAAATGTGTATATTAAAGACCTCGTTAAAGACACCTCTACGATTTTAATGCCATATTTACTTTCAAATAGACAAATGCGTTTTAAACAATTGTAAGCCAAGTGAGCCTGCCGAGCTCGCCTGTGGCTGCCGAGCGTTACGCGTGATGGTCACAGAATATAGAAACTTACTTTACATTCGGTGGCGTTACGATGATTTTACTCCCGTCTAAAACATATAGTCTATACCGAGCGATAAGAAGTAGTCGCTTCAAAAATACAATCTCTATTCAATTGACTGCGAGCGGCAATAGTTGATTAGGTTGACGGAAGGGAATTTTAAAACTTGCCTGCGCGGGCCATTTGAAATTTAATGTGGCTCGCGGACCTAGGGTTGAGCAGCCCTGGTTTAAAGAATCCTTAGGGGCGCTAGACGAAACATCTTCGGTGTACACTGCAGAACAGTTTGCGTTGTAGAAGGCTTTGCTGCACCTTCCAGCAGAACTTGTTTAATAATTAGCGACTCTAAACTCGGTAAACGCTGTAAAGGGTATTTTCACGAGGCACACCCTGATGGCTCGGTTTTGCCAAGAGTACTTGATGGGTCTGAATGAGCGTGGCGAAAAGTGCAACAACAGGTCCACAACGGTGGATGTACAATGTCACCTGAAAACATAAATGGGAAAGACAAAATACTTACCTATATCATGTATTAAACCATCGGTGAAAGAAAAACTGCGCCTGAAAGGCTTTCACAGAGAGGAGCAAATGAAGATACATCGACTAAGAATAGAATACACAAATTACACGCAACAATCTATTCACGGGTGATCTTAGACCGCGTTGCAATACTTGTAATGTCGATCTCTCTGGACTGTGTATAGGTAGAGTATGTAAGGGTGATAAAGGGGGATGTTAGAACCAATCTTATTGACGCATCAAATTTGGAGAATAAGATTTACTAAAATTGATAGGGATGTAAAGTATAAAAATCGATTCCTTGGAAGCTATGGTGAGTGTGAATGGCGAGAAGACCGAGGCAGTCGAAGCCATACCTAAAAAAATGCAAATACTTTTACAAATTGTGGTTTCTTTACAAAAAAAATTACAAATGCAAATTCTGAATTCTGATTAATATAATATTAGCAGCAAACTTAAACAAATGGTTATTTAGGAAATTCTGAGCTTAACGTACTTACCAAAATCAAAGGCTCTTACTCTAAGGGCACCGAAAATATGATACCTAATAGAGCTGTACTTAAATAATAATATTTTATATTCTTCAAATGATAATAAATTGACTATGTATCTGTCGGTATCTGTTCATTTAAAAAAATAATTTTTATCATCTGAACTTTTTATTTTTAATAACAAAGACAATCAAATACGTGGTTTTCACACACTGTATAATTTCGCTGGATTAAAATTTTCAAGAAAATCTTTCGAAATGAATATACAAAACGACAACTACATTCAAAATTTAAATTTAGATTTAGTGACGGCGGGCGCGGCGGTTTTAAAACGCAAATTTAGAGATTTGGTGAGCATTTACGCGATTCTGAATATTAAAAATGTCATATAGATTTTGTATTGAAAAAGCAATGTTCTACTTACTACCGCCATTTTAGGATAAACATATACAAAATTACTATTGACTTAAACTGCAAATCGGAAATTTACAAAAAAAAACGTACCTAACGCATATTATAGTTTAACAATAATGTAGTATGTTTAGGTGATGTGCAGAAAGTATGTGTTAATTGTAACGGGAAACTAATTAGACTATGAGATATTCAAATTTGCTTAGTTGAAATTTAATTCAGAACTAAATGTCAGTATGTACTTGAAATATTTTGATTAATTTGGTTTTTATATTTTATTTTTGAGTTAATGTTCGCTTTAATGATTAGATATAAGAGGGGCTATTTAAGTTACATAGAGAAGTTGGGCAATTACAAAAATCTTAATAACTCTCTTTTTTATCTGCCGATAAGGGTATGGAATTAAAATGATATCGATAAGCTATTGCGTCATAGCGCTTGATTTTTTTTGTAAGATGATCATGTTATGGCGCAATTCAACCAAAAGTATAATCGTAAAGTGTCCTTTTAACTTTGCGCGAGAGAATTTTTGAGGAGACATGCCACAACTCATTTATCTTAAAGGAGGCATCTTCAGCTTCACCAATAAACATAATCGAATCGGATACCTTTCAACCCGTACCGATGGAAAGTGTGTGTAAAGATCTTTATCGATCTTGTAATTAATGTTGTAATATTGGAATTGCTTTGTACTTGAAATTAACATCTTGAACATAATGTAATGCGAGAATCATTCAATCATGTCATCGTTCGACAAATGTTTCCGTAATGAATTCTACATTTTCTTCTGCAAAATTAGATTTTGGCAATGAGAGCTTTTTAATAATAGGGCAGAAGAAATGATCGGCTGTATTTATTATGCGGGTTAGAACAAAATGGCTTCTAATGTCGGCATTCTTTAACGTGAATTTTTTCCAGGCGGCTTTCTCGTATATGACAGGTTAACGTATTCTTTATTAATTTCACAGTACCGCCTCTTCATCTAAAACACTACATTAATCATATAAAATAGGGATTATGTAGATTTTTTAATTAAGAACTCTCATTCCATTCTTAAATTTAAACTTACGAAATATGCTGAACCACAATGATACAGCATGAAAATATGTGTCTTTTAGAAATGACCCAGTCATTTTACCAATTTTTTCGATTTATATAAGATGCAGAAGTAGGTCTAATATAGATTTTTTTGTTTTAATCGCCGCCATGTTACATAAAAAGATTGAAAGGGGGCCGTCCAAAAAACTCGACGGTAGATTTAGGCCTGGTGTTTGTAGCCAATGGTAGGTATGATTTGTATTTGGTATAATTTGAAATACCTATAGCGGGGAAGAGGTAGTTTGGGGCACTGACCAGGTAAATTTTGTTTCGCAGCGGGCGGTTTTGGGTGCGTGATTAAAAGCATTTATTTTTCTTTTTTTAATGTATAATTCATCATTGCCTTTATACTCCAGTTTTTCTATTTAATAGTAGAAGATTAAATTTTCTGATAAGGAAATTTTAGTGACATATTAATTTTGTGAAACATTGCATGAAATGTCGAAAGTTACATGAATATATGTGTTGTGCACGAAGCAAAATTTTAATTAAATATATAATCTTAATGGATCAAGAAACGCTTATTTTAAGGTAATGTAATATTTTAGCTTAATTAAATTTTGTTGTTAAGTAGAACGGAAATTTTTATAATTTCAAACTCTCCACATTTTTTATTCCTCCCAAATAATAATGCACGAGCTTTCTAAGTTTGAAGTCTTTTCATGCTTTCCGCGATTTCCGTTTTAGATAAGTTTAATTGTATCTCAAGAAATGCCAGTATTTTCTGAATTGGTAGATTCACACCGTCTCGCGTTCTTGATTTGTCAAAATTTTGATTGATTACCGTTGTTAGATTATTTGAAAATTTTAAGCTCGGTGTGCTGGAATTTTGAAATATTATACCTACGTGAAAAATCGAGAATTATTATATTTTTCAAGTTCAAGCGAATTTACCACGCATCTCATGTCTTGCAAAGGCGAATGAATGGTTAATTAAACTGGGCGTAACAATATAAAAACATAAAAAAGCGATTTAATCCAAAAATTAATTTGTTTAGCAATGGTTTTGTATATGTTTCTCGTATCAGCTCGAGTCACATTTTTGCACGAACTGCATAAAAGGCGGAAACGTGACTGTGCAATCAGTAATTGCGACATTTCCTCAACTTTATTAATTTTTATATTTTATTGGCACCATTCAACTAAATCTACTTCTACTTCTGTAGTATTTCTAAATAGATTTTTGGTTGCTTTAGCGTCTCTTGCTCTTGACTACATACAAATAAGGCAAGAGATGAGAACATGATCACATGAATAAGAACATCTTAACTAACACACAACATAATGACGGACACCAGAAAGACGAAGTCTCATTTCCAGGCATTTTGAGCAACACTTCACTAACTTTCAGTTTTTGCCGTTAGGCTTTTTTCACAAATATATTCACATACACTACTCACAAGTTCATAATAATATGAAAAATTGCAAACCCTACGTTATACTTCATGAAATCAGGAAATAATTGACTCTTCGGTCAATACAATTTAGTGGCACACATTGAAGAAATATGTTCATAAATGTCAGTTGAACTTGAATTACAATTTTAAAAAGTGTCACATTGGCGTTGAAATGGTAAGCAAAGCGCAATATAGCTCAAATTTTCAGAACGCGAGGGTGTTCTGTAGCTAAATATTGAAAAATCATGTCATTGGCGCCCAGTTAAAAGTAGCGAACGTCATTGAAAGGCCATCTTTGATAGGTATTGGGTTCGACGCTCCTTCTTGCGTTCACCCCATGGTGTCACCTTTTGGCAGTACATAACCTGCAAATTACGCCTGGTAACGTTAAGGCGGAAATATGCTTCATCACAAAAGATGATTTGGCAGAAAAGTACCTCGTAAAGTTAAGTTTTTTAAGGAATTTCTGTGTGAACTAGTCGATTGATATCACTTGTGCATGGAAAATCATAGGTCCAATCTCTTCCTGAGCCGAATTGAATTATTATCAACTCGACGCGGATAGTTGGACTCTAATCTGGACCTCTTGGTGGCCAGTTGATTTCGCATCTCTTGTTGATACTTGTTTCTCTTCTACCTTCTAATGCGGTATTTGATGTAGCTCCATCTTACTGTGGAATCATTAATTTTGGGAGGAAAAGAGCCACAAAATTATTATAACGTATGTGTATGTGTCTATTTTTATCTTCAAAAAGGTGCAGTTGGGGAATATTCCTTCCTGCTAGCCAACTTGACGTTTCCCCAATCTATTTTCGTGTAACCAGTAATGAGTATTTTCCTTGGTGACGTAACTCTACACTATACAGATGATTTAATTAAAAAAAAAAGCACGATGTTACAAATCAAACCGTTCAATGATGACTTATGCAAATTCTGACATGAAATGCGCATTGCCAAAAGACAAGTTGATCTCAACAGATTTTCAAGCTATAGATTAAACAAAAGTGAACATTCTCTGAGACACCTTGTACAAGCGCCATTTAACACAAAAGATGTGCTTAATGTGTTATTCATGTGCATCTGTAAATTGTAATTTACCTTTGATCTTTTTTCAACCTATTTTCGCGAAGTTATCTCAGTTTTTGATTTAAGGAGTTGCTTGGAAACGGTTTGCTATTTTTCATTGGCGTCTGATTATTTCGAAACAAAAACTTACAAATCTTTGAAACTGTATTGTTAAGAGGGCGATTTGGCACACTGAGGGCATGATTTTCATAAAATTTGTAGGTCAATTTGCAAAAAAAATACAGTTATTTTTGTGCAGAATATGCCATCTACCCTTTTTCTATTGATTTCGCATCTAGCTCATGTAGGTACATCTAAATCCGCGAGAAGAACTCAAACTTCTATGTTTTTTTTATGTTTTAGATCTTCATTTCCTTTTCCTTTCTTTTGTTACTTTCAGTACTTGCTCTGGTCGTCGTCGCACATTTTAAAGAAAGGGATTGCGCCATTACTTTATCTCTTTTCGTCTTCGTTATTCAAATTAGTCCTGCAATTTTGCCGATACCGTAATACGGTGGTTTTTTTTTTAAATTTTGTTGAGGTTTGCAACTGTTTCCGGATCGAGGGGTATGGCAAGTGAGAGGTGGCGAGTTTAACGAAGGAAAATGTGTATTTCCACGAATGCCTTTTTAATATTTGTTGTCTGAGTTTTCCTAAGGCGGATATTTATCGCATTCATGTTAAAAATCACAGACATTTTACAGAAAAAATTTATGAGCTTAGTACCGCGATCTTGTAGGGCTCCATGTTTTTAACTGGCTGGTCAAACGGACGGTTCAGACATTTTCAGCGGGCCATTGTCGACTTTTAGGACTTTGTGCAATATTGAAAATATTCAAAAGGCGAGGAACAGAGTCTTTTGTTCTCACCCTCACGAGACAAGCGAGCACAGTGGGGGCGAGGGAGTCGAGTAGGTTACCACGCGCAAGGTTGAAAGGCCATCAATTTCCGCGGCAAACAGAATTTTTCCAACTTGGTGGAGACCCCCCACACTCCCCGGTCAAATTTTCTTCCACAAAATGTATATAGCCTTGACGACTCTCATGATTCCTTTTTATGAACAAACAATCATATTCTTTTCTTATAAGTATTGCGGAGAATGTAATGCCGGGAGGTCTGATGTACACATTAGTTCCGTAGCCATTTTCAGTAAAGCACTATGAGAGCACTGAGCTTGATAGGGAAAGGGCATCGAGATTTTCTTTGCTGGGCGGTTTTAAGCATCGTCCCTTTTAGTATAATTTTCCAACTCGTGACCGAATTTTACTTTTACTTTACGTTAGTTCTTTGCCATTTCCAGTAAAACACCCTATGAGAACACCGAGAGTTATAGGAGAAAGGTTCTCGAGATTTTTAACCATTTAACCATCGCCGCTTTGAGGAGTCTAATGACTTCTTTGTGTGAGCAAATGATCATATCCTCTTCTCCAAAGAGGTACTGTGAAGAATGTAATACCGGGGAGCCTGGGGGTATGCCATACACGTTAATTTTATTGCCATTTCCAGTAAAGCCACTTTTAGTATAATTTACTTTGTTGGGGGTATGTGTTGGCCCCCCAGACACCCCGGTAACACCATATTCTATAAAACGTGTAGCTTCGAAGAATCTAATGTTCCATAACTCGTGGTCGATTGTTACTTTGCTGGTGGTATTGTATTCCATACCCCCCATCAGATCCCTTAGTCAAATTGTCTTCCACAGAACATGTAGCTCATGGTACTCACCGTAATTTTAGCGAAAAAACAATCGAGCTTATCACCATGGTTTTGTAGAGGATGAAATACTCGCCTAGAATAAAAGATTCGATCAAGTATCCCGACGGGTAAGGGGGCGTATTTCGAAAAAAAACCTAACACGAGGAGTCTGAGGGGTATGAAATACTCCCCAGCAATACGTAATTTTTGTGCGTATGATTTCATATGATTGTAGGGAAAGGGTCATCTAAATTCGTTTATCCAAGTGGTGCTACCCTCCAATAAAAAAACGTTTAGCGTAGCATCACAATTTTGTACAGCATGGAGTACTTGCCAAGAAAGGAAGATTCTATGAAGTACCACGACAGTCTTCAGGGCTTAGCGTATTTCGAAAAAAAAACATAACACCGGAGACCGGGGGGGAGGGGGAATCCAACACCCGCCAAGGGGGGTTTGAAGGACCCCCTAGCATTACGTAATTTAGAACTCGCGAACTTGGGTTTTCTTATGTGCCATCAACGAGTATTTTCTGTAACAGCAAATTTTTTCCGTCATCTTTCACATGGAACTACTCCCAGAGCTGTAACGACAAAAATGCGCTACTATGGGGAGTGGGTACCTTAACTTGTTTTTCTTAAAACCATCTTTGACGTACTTAATTCTTCACGTTTTTGCCTGTGATAGTCCCGAGAACGTTCTTATAATACAGTAGGATCATTATTTATGTTGAGACAACGTAAAAATATGTGATAAGGTACACCAAGAATTTTTCGGTGTGTTGTTCATTGTTTGGAAATGTCGGTACCAGTTTTTCCCGTGTTCAATTTGAGGTGCACCAATCAGTCATCTTTTGTATCGCGTTATTGGGCATCAAAGTCGTTGATCAAATTTATTTTATTAATATCAATGTCATTTACAAACATTGCAAATAATATTAGAACCATTTTAGTTCCCCGAACTGTTCGATTATTGCAGATAAGAATGATTTACAATTTAGTGTGTCTACATGAAGGTCTGTTAACTTCCAGTTGAAAAGGACAATCATTTGTAGAGCAGTTCCAGTACGATTGTAATTCATGGTCTATTGAGTCTAAGACCGAAATAAATACCCATTGTCTATAATTGATTGCACAGAGCCTCGTTGTATGACTGATGGAGTCGAATAAGGTCGATCTTCATGTTTTTGAAAGTATTTTATTGTTCATTCTCAATTTCTGTTTACGTTACAGTCATGGAATGTCCGCGTTTATGTTTTCCTTGATGTTCTTTCTTTCTATTTTTTAACGAACTCTTACAACTAGGTCCGTTTAATTGACCACTTTCTCATGTGCTGTATGAATTACCATCCAGAAAACGGAACAGCAGTTATCGAATTTGAGTTTTTGGGATATGTGAATCTGTGGAATCAAAAAAAGACCCCATTTATTGGCTTCTTGGCCCTTTGCAAATTGTGAGTTCCGAGTAGGTGGAAATAAAAATCGTTTGGTATTTGACATGTTTGTTTTAATCGACCAAAAGATAAATATTCAATCGTATCTCGCAAAACGGCCTACGCCGTAACTTATAATACAAATAGGTTATTTAAAGTAATTAAGCTCAGACTTTTGATTACCTGTACGCCACTATCTGTGTTTATGAATTAGCTTGATAAGTTTCAATATTCAATGCACTTCTTTACATTAGACATTCCTAATAGTGGATAAGCGATTTGTTTATTTATTAATTGTTACTTCTAGGTGAATATGTGATAAAGACAGAAGTAGAACGGCCACTGTCTGTCGAAAGTGTTGAACCTACGTGCGACTTATCACTCGGTGACTTGTCGCTACCGCTGCCAGAATTTCTGTTGGAAGAAGCTCTTCAACTCGTTGGGTTGGATGACGAAGTACCTCAAGTAAGTTGAGAACTAGTGCAAACCTTTCTCTAATATCTCGTTTACAGGAAGGCGTTAATATTAGAAACATTTCGATATCTCCCGAAGCAAATTTTTTACCATCAACTCAAGAAGTCGATACCACCGGATCGTCTCTGGTTTCTTTACCAGAAGCTAGTCCGGCAGGACCTGTAGGCACCGATACAGATACCAACGCGGCATTAGAAAATTCGACGGCCAATTTAATCAAAGATCTTGAGACGGACGACGATTTCAATATCTTCTCCGAGATGATACAAACTCCCCAATTTCATCACTCGCACCACCGAGCCTTTCAGGTAAGAGCATTTGAAATTGAAGGTTAACACTATTGAAGAGGGGGGCATGGAACATTATTTAATCTGTTTCAAGCAGTTATAATCGCGTTATGTTTTCCGATTTTCGTGTGTTTTTTTAGTGCAAATTGGAATAGCGCGATGAATCGTTCGATTTTTCTTAAATATTTGAACGGTAAGATGTTTTATTCAAATCTCTCACCCTTCCAATTTTTCACAGTTCGTTTTTATTGCTATAGAATTCGACTTTGATCGATAATCTGATTAGGTACGCTACGACCTTACTTTTAATTACCTACGCGAAAATTTGCTAAGAACGGCTATTATTTTAAAAATTGAACCAAATTGCTTAAAAAGTATTCGATGGATGCTTCAACGATAAAGGCCTTGAATTCTCTTAATCTCTTCCTATTTGAACATCACGTAATATAGTAATCTGCTCAAAAACATATAATCATTATATAATTCCTTTGTATTTAAGTATTTGTACGTGTAATTAGAGTTTTTGTGGTAGCCTATTTCATTACTCCGTCTTATTGCCATTTTTTCACATTTACCACATTTTCGTACCCGTGCAGATTTGCGTAGGCACTTCTTTTTTAACAGTCCAAGTATGAAGCTATTTTGATTATGTAACATTGCCATTTCGATCGCATGAGAGTATTCCGGTTTTATAATTACATAAATGACAATCGTATCAAGGTTTCCAAATTACAACTTACAGTCAAAATAAACAAAAGTTAACCGTGTATTATTTCGCGTTAAGATTATCAATATTAACCCTTACTGGTGGTTGTGTCAAAATGTCTTTGCCTCATTTAAACATTTTGGGCTTTGAATTACGAGATGTAATTATGTGGCCGGAATTTTACTTGTACTTATTGGGTAAATTTTCTTGCTTAAGAAATACTTGTTCCGACGCGGAAAACAACTTATAATTAGAAAGCGACGCAGAAACGAATTTCAAAATTATAGGTAAAGCTCACCCACTTAGAAATAAGGGATCAATTTTCCACCCACTGTAAATTTTTCGATAAAAACCGACCTACAATTTTCCGATTTTTAATTAAAAATACTCCCATATGCGTTGCTTCACCATAGGTAACCAGAATCTCTAGTTCTAAACATCCAAAGTTCGTTATAAACCTCATCGATATTTGGTTGTTCAAAAGATGCACCATTTCGTCGTAAACGGTATGCCTAAAACGATACCTATGCAATGGGAGAAACCAAACTCGTGTCACAAAATTTTGAAGTCTCTTGTTTTGATTTTTTTCCATTTTGTTGGAAAAATGCCATCAACTATTTGTATGTATAGGCCGTTTCAAAGAAAAAAATGTTGTTCCCGATTATTTCCTCGCAACCAATTTGATTCTGTAGTTTTTGTCTTACATTGTTACAGTTTGCAATTACATCCATTTGAAATTTATCTCCTGTTTCGAATTGCTGTATTTAGTTTGCTATTTCTGCATTGGCGATTTAAGACTTTATTGCTCTCATAGTGCATGCAGTATCACTAACTGAGCATGTACTTCATGCCAGTATACAAGCACGCAAAAAATTGAGTAACGTAAGGAACAAAAAAAAGTTTTACAAAAGCAAAGAACCAAAAATATTTGTTGGAGAACCCAAAATTTGCATTTCCATTTTCCTTTGCTGGTAACGGATGTATCAAAGCGGATATGCGCTTCCTGACTTTGCCATAATTTTTTAGAAATTTGGAGCTTAAGAAGGCACTCAGGTACAGAGTGATGAAATACTCGAATTTCGACGATGTTTGGGGAACAACGAATTCAAACTTAGTGTGGGAACAACTACAATTTTGGGTTCGGCAATACAAAATCCTTAGATTTCAAATTATTCCGACGCTAATAAATTTATTGACGAGCGCACGTACGGCTTAAGACTTAATGATTTCGGCAAGATTTTTGTCAAAATAATGTGAGCACAGCAAATTTATATTTTTATTGCAGTTGAATTTTTTGTCGAAATTTGAATCCTCATTTGCTTGAACTACACGCTTCCAGCGGTGCCCCCACATCTTCGAACGCAGATTTTGGAATGAGCTTCAGGTCGCGCGTCTCATTATTCTAAATCGTCTCGATGCCGGCAAGTCGCTTTCATTTCAGCGCCATTTTCAATTTTGGGAACATCCTAAATTCGCAGGGACTGTACGGAGGCGGACGAAGCTGCACAATCTTGTGTCACAAGGTTCGATGAATGGTGGGTCCAGAGTCTGGAAAGTGTATTTCCAGGAGACATCTGAGAGCCTCCCCCTTGGTAGATGTACATCTGCCGCATGGAAGCCTTACTCTTTTTGCTCCGGGTCTTTCAAAAGGATCTTACGAAGTTTTCGAACTTCAGGAAACCCCCCATGTTACCACAGAAGGTCTTTATACTTGCTCTGAGCGATCTTAAAATCAACCCAGTCCGCAGGCAGCTTAGTTCGCCCTATTAAAAAGCCTGTTATGGCGTCCCTTACTAACGCGACCGCCTCACTTGTCCTGCTTTCCGACAAGGCAAAGGTGGTCTATCCAACTGCTTTGACACAAACAAAAAACGGTTTTTGAAATAAAATCCCGTTACGGCGTTCGTGTAAAGTTTGTCTTGTTGTGTCTCGTAGATAAACCCTACTGATTTTGAGTTCATTCTTCCTCACTTTTCGGGAAATTTCCAGAAAAATGACGAAAAACAATGGCTTGCTCTATTAAAAGCAAGTCTATTCCCTACGACAAACATGTCAAAAGCCCGACGCGTTGCGCGCATGTGCTGAATTAACTATCTTATTTTTGGTGCGATCTTTCTCATTTTGTAATAAAAGCAAACTAATCGCTTACGTCAAACATGTAGGGGAAGGGGGGCAGAATTTCAATTTGAATATCTTGAAAACGAAGTGTCGGTGCTCACAAAGGGAAATCCCGTATCCGTCACTGGGTTCCAAACTTCAAGTGTGAGTATCTCGAAAATGGAATGTCGGAAGAGGGTACTTGCAAAGGGAAAATGATAGATGCCGTCGAAACTCGTCTGTCGGTGGGGGCCAAAGCTTCAAGTGTGAATATCTCGAAAACAGCGTATCGGATAAAGGGTACTTATGTATTATGATACATGTCTGTAGCTAAGGTGTTCAGGTTGTCTCGTAGATAAACCTTATTAATTGTGTGCGGAAAAATATGTTTTAAGGTAAGCGAATAAAACATGGTGTACACGCTATAGATTTTTGTTTCTGCGTTAAACTAAGATGTTACAAGATAAGTAGAATTAAAATACAGACAAGAAATATTTTTTGGAGCAGCCTATATATTTATCCTGAACCATATTTATACATACAGTGCGAGTGTAAAGTCTGGAACTATCGCAATAAATCTTTTGGTAAACGTTTTTAAAAAAAATCCCGAACACGTCAATTTTTAGCTTAAATGTGACATATTTTTCTGTAATTGTTACTTAGGGATCGTCTTTTGTTTTTGGGACATGACGTAAACGTTAATTATCATAATTAATTATTAATGTTTAAGTGAATTGAAATCATCTGTCAAAAAATGGATTGCGCATGCGTAAAATTAGCTTCTTTATTTCACTTTCTGAAATTTAAATTGAAGATGCTTCTCACAAAAATGAATGGAAATGTATGCCCAGAGCTTTCTAGTTGTAGGCGGGAAAAAGATTGTTAATGTGGAAATGTGCTTTTTGTAAATCGTTTACGATTACTTTTCTGACTTTTTTGTCTTCTTTCGATAATTTTGCAACGACAGCATGAATGGTCAACAGGTACCAAACTCATTATTGGTGCGTAAATTTCGTTTGGGAAAATGTCCAAAGGTACAACCACAATTTTAATTGAAGTAGGATTCGAAAATAATGATGTTTTTTTCATATATATTTTTAGACATAGTCCCCGTTCCACTTAGTACAACGGGACGCTTTAGCCGTTTCTTCTTGGGCCCAAAAATGAATGAGAATCATTTTCATCCCAGAGTTGATCAATTTAGTATTTCGTCACCGCGTAAACTGACGCTTCGTTGCTGCAGTGTCTTCCCCTATGAAAATTAATGTTGTAATCCTTCGCCTCAAATCTGCTGCAAAAAATCCTCAATTGTTTTGGAAGTGCAATTTTTTCTTCAAGATTTCGTCAATCGCAACAAAAGGGCGTGCACTTTTTTGTTTATAATAAACAATCAACTCTGTCTTTTTTTTAAATTTAGCGACTCACCTCTTTACTTTTATATTGGAAGTGGAGACAAACAAAAACTAAATGTTGCACGTACACCTCATTCTATTTTTTCCGAATCGAATTATCCGTACAATGTTGCCGATGTTGCTACTACGATTGCTTTCGGATTAAAAAAAAAGGTAGCCTCAATCCCAAATCACTACTAAAACAACTTCCAAAGGCCTATATTAAAAATGTGCTAAAAATGGTATAAGTGGTGGCGTATTTTATGTTTGCGACATTGATTAACATTTTCTTTTTTAATAAGCGGGCCGGGGGGCAATAAATGGGATGCTTTTAATTTTTAATTTTTTTAAATAAAAGAAATTGTAAATTGACAATATCATTCCGCGCTAATTTGTATATCCACATATTATCGGTCCCGGTTTGTTTATTGCCTAGTCACTAATGATTCAACTTTTTCGTATCGTTTTCACTTAATAAATATGCAATAAATATAAAGCTGATACAAAGTGCATATTGCTACTATATTGTCATTTTTTTTAATGAAATTGCGAAAGTAATTTTATTTGATCTAATTTTTCGTAGATCTAAGTTCTAAATTAATGCAGATTTTCATGTAAGGCTGATCATTTTTTGTTTATATCAACAATAATTTGTTGCACGCCCGTCAAATTATTGATTATATTTTAATTAATGTCGAATTCTGTTTGGTCCCTAATTCGCACGTAATGAATATATGTTGGCCCCCCTGAGAATAAATGACATACGCGAAGTTGCACATGGTGTAACATATGGCAACCACGTTTATAAAAATAAAAAATTCCCTAACGCAATACAAATAATAAATATTGTTAATCGAGGCGGTCTATAGCGAATTAAATTTCGGCACCCTGAAAATACAATTTTGGTCAAAAGTAGCTTTTTATGGTGACAAATGACTTTTGGGTGATTCCCATTGTAATCTGTAGGGTTTTGTTGTCATGTTGTCATTGTATTTTCAACCTGTAAATATTTTACCTGCACCTCGACCACTTTTACCACAATACAAAATTATGAAATTTTCACACAGGTGTAAAGAAATTCTTTTAAAGAAAATAATTAAAACCCTTTCTTAATTCCTGTAGGAAAACATTGCGGGTGACAGAATTGACAAATAATAAATTTTACTCGCATAGGAATCTACATTTTTGATTCACGGTCAGCGGTCAATATTTATTCAGGTTTGGATTGCACTTGAGAATATTTACTTAGTTTAAGCTATTCACGAGTTTGATTCTTATTGAGCGATTAGTAGAAAAAACTTGAATGAATTTTAAATTGTTTCGAGGAATTTGGGCTTCAAATGTAATCTTTTTTATAGAGCCGTATGCCAATTGTTCGCGCAGTGAGCATGGAACAAAGATGGCAGGACTTGGCTAGTTTGCTAAGTTTACAAAATGCCAGCGAAGCTACCGCAATGCCGCATCCTTTTAGCCACCATCCCTTGCACAACTACAGTCATCCGCACTCTCATAGTATGGGTTATGGACCAGACGCGCGTGGAGTTCTCCTCCACAATGCCACTTTAACACCACCTATGGGTGATTTAAATGCTAGTGCACCTTACAGCAATATGGGTTAGTACGCGTCTTGCATTTAAAAGTTTCCCATTTAACAGATACTTTAGGTGGCACGAATTTGGGAAACGCAGTTGCTACGTCCATGAACCTCACTAACAGTAGCGAACCCATGGATGGACCTAATCCGGGAACGCATTACAAAATTGAACCCACGCACGATATGATGTACTATCAGGTAATTTGATCATCCGCTATTATCTTTCCGCTTCTCACGGATCGATTTGTTCACAGAACGGTTCATCTGAGATGAATCAAAACGACGGTTTCTTATCGTCCATTTTGAACGATGAAGACTTGCAACTGATGGATATGGCAATGAATGAGGGTAAGTTGACGTGATTATCGCAAATGAAATTGGCGGTTATCAGTATTGCTTAGATCTAAAATTGCACTCTGTACTATAAAGTACATAAAAAAATGTAGGAATTTTACAAAATGTGCCTAATCGGGAAAAAATCGTTAAAGTGTAATTTAATGCAACAGTGTATGCACTTTACGTGTTGTGGGTACAAATCAAACATTGTGACAAAATTTAAATCGCGTTTCCCTCGGATTTCAGTAGGTCAGTATTTTTTTTGTCTAAATTTGTTCCGCATGCGGCCTCCCTAAATTAAAAATAATTTAATATGTCCCATTACATAATGTCGAAGTATAAATATACGATATGGTTTTGTGTGAGTAGGTTGGACACAAGTCTGTTGTTTACCTGTATTTATATTTACTTAACTTGAAAAGTGCTGTGTCATGGGTTATATGTGTAACTTGACAAATCTAATAGTAAGCACGTGTTGCGTTAACTTCTTCGCGATTTTCATGCAAGGTAGCGATGCGACTTTTTTTGAAATTAGTCAAGTGCACTGTACCTTTACCGTCATGGTACGGCTTGATTAGTAAATTTACTCTAAAGTTCTTCAACTGGAATGCAATAATCAGTTGGCTTTCGCTATAAAATAAATATCCAATGAACCAATGTCGTTATTATTCTGTGGCACGTGAGTGATAACGTCTCAAGGTAAATGCATTCTACTAACAAACACATCAGCTCAGTTGCGATTATGTAACATTTTCCGGGCTGTTTTGGGCCGCTTCATGATTATTTGAGAATCCCATATTTTCGAAACGCGACAATTATTTCTCGCTGTTTTCTGCAATTTGATTTACAAAGTTTAGCACGCTGAAATAACAGAGATGAGGAGGGGGAGGTTTTGTAGATTACAAACTATGCATTAGACCGACCAAAGATAAGTGTAGGATTATCTTTGGATCGGACTGTGGTTTCTTTAACCCTGGCGATGAACCTCAAACTTACACATTGAAACGTTAGTATACAACACGCGCTTGACAGTATAATTTCATGAAATAACTATCCCTATCGTCTGTTTCACCTGTTTCAGCTTCTTCGGTGACTAAAATCCGCATTGATTCTTTTGCATCTTCATCCTTTTCAAAAGTAATGGCTGTTGGATACATTTTAGCCGTTTTAAGTACTAGTGATGCAATTGATAAGCATCTCCTGGTACTCTACTTAATAGGGGAACAGCCCTCTATACGTTTTTGTCAGTTGATTTCCCACCTTGTTGGTAAACTACCTAGCCGGACCACTGATGAAATGTATCTTTCAAAAATTAATGTGTTTACCAGTTAACTAAGAGCTTTTACTTACAAGCAATTGCAATTTTTTGGGGCTCACACTAAAAAGGGTGACTAGCTGCAGTGGCCTAAGGCCAACAACACCCTAAGCCCCAAACAATTTGTTAATAGTCAATCAAATAACTTTTACCAATTTTAAGGCAAAATAATAACATTTGAAAATTAAGGTAATTCAAATCTTCGCTCACAATCGCTAATAGCACCCCGTTGTTCTGCTGATTTTGATGGTCGACTCATGTCACATACCATACTCGAACTTTTCTCCTTTTAAAACACATGGAGAAAAATTCCGGTACTCACGATTCAGACACAGTACGTGACGCAGGGTTTCCCAAAAGTCTTCAGACGGAGCTATGAGTTCTGAGTGCAGCAAAAGTTTTGGGATCAATATAGGGCCAACCTTAAAATTTTTAAATTGCAACCCCTGTCGAGTTTCACCTTATTTTAAAGGCAAGTAATTAAAAAAGAAACACATTCCAGATTTTACACCACTCGATTTCTCTTTTGGGGGTTTTCTAAATACGACAATAAATTTTTTGCGAAATATTTGAAGAAACCACTAATATCACTAGGAGTATGCTCCAAAGGGTTCAAAATTCCATTTATGGACGTTTGGGTCATTGTGAAATCAAGGAAGATCAACAATTAGAAAAATTATTATAAAAATTGTAATAAACGTGTTGCTTTCTCATTTTTCTTTTTAACGCAGTTTCCAAATGGAAAATGAACGCTATTGTTCACACTTTGTCCGTCTACTAGTCCTCCAATGAAGCTTTTTCGTTGTGGAGTCTTTCTTGTACAGTGTAGCACAGCCATCAGACCAGAACCAAAAAAGATTTTTGGGATTAGTCACTTCCTTCCCAAGTTATTACGATTCTGTACGGTGAAAAAGCGCTTTCGTCGGTCGCGAGTGACCATGTCTTTACTAGTTTTAAATACCTTAAACCCGTAACTACTACTGACAATATAAAATTACCTACTCAACAGCTATTCATGGGTCAACATGACTCAGGTTTTATTTGTAAGGAAATATATGACTAAAATAAAAATGTTGTGTCTAATTATTGACATTACTTTAGAATTTGTTTTCCGGTTTTTTGACCAAGGGCATATAGCTCATATTTTCGTTTCGAAGATTGTCCATCTGCTACAGGCGTTGTTGATACTGGAATTTCAACTTTAAAGCTTCTTTGCAGTTGAGATCAAGAATTTTTGCAATGTACTCAGTCATTGAAATATCTCCTTTCTTCCAGAAATTCAAGCTGATTCATTCAAGTGAAATCCCGGTGCAAGCCAGGCAGGGTTATACAAGTCTTTTCTGCCATTTTATAGCGTCCTATGCAGTCAATATGTTTGTCACTTACCGAAAGTAAGATCAGTGACAAGGTTATGGCGTTCTTCTTCTTCTCCCCTGCGCTGAAACATTCAATGAAATCTTTACAGCAGTCTCTCCGATCCACGATCACCCTGGCCTTAACATGCATTATTTTCTACTTTTAACGCCATGTTTAAGGGAGTAAGAAAGAGAAGAAAGTAAGCTTTCTAATGACGTAGCACATGACCTATGTTGCCATTAAAAAAATTCAAGATGGCGGTCGCACTCGAAAACCATGTGTCAACAAAACTTTCAGGTTCATATCTCAAACGTGAGAGCTTTGGTTCCAGCTTTAACAGCGACCCTGTATATTAAAACGTATGTACAATTGTACAACTACTTGAAGTAATAGTAATAGGAAACAGAGTTTTAAAAATATGAGGAATTCTCCATTCCTGGAAAATTATCCATCCGGCAAATTGGGGGTTGTCTATGATCACAGTTGAGATAATTTCCAATAGATAATCCCTCAACCCTTCCACAGCTCAAGCAAGGCTAGGCATAAAACAAAAAATAAAAGTGTATTTCTAAGTATCCATGTGCTATATGAAGCGTGGCGACTATAGTGCATTTACCAATTGCTACTTTTGTTTCTTCAACAAAATACTCACTTTGCTATAGCGGCCACGTACACGCCCTGTTTGAACAACTTATTTTGAGACGGTATTGGCACTGGTAAAAATGTACCCACGGTTGAAGTGAAATTGTAATTCATAATAAGTGCTTTCCCAGTTCTTGCATGTGAGGATACTAAATCATTCATCTTTTACAGGTATGTACACCATGCGCATGTTAGACAGCAACAACGCATTGAGCAACTTATCTATAAGTGGAGCTCACAATTCGACTATGTCACAAGCCGAAGTTGAACGTATTGATACATCAAGTGATAGTGCGGTTAGCTCAATGGGATCAGAACGAGTGCCTTCGCTATCTGATGGCGAATGGTGTGACGCCGGTTCTGATTCCGGCCATACGACTGGAGATCCTTATGTTGTGGATTATCACTCGACGTAAGTAACATTAATTTTAGATTTGGTAGCTTCATTATAATGTTTTAGCTCGAAATATAGACCATACGATTACAGTTATGCTAGCCGTCAACACAGTAGCGCATTAGGAGGATCCGAAACGGTTCGAATGCCACAGGTTGCTCAGAAAAAGCACCAAATGTTTGGAAAGCGTTGCTTTCAAGTAAGTTTTTTTTTCGCCACCGATTGTAATTAATCTACAATATTTTCACTTTAGGAACAAAATGTACCGGTCATCATTGGTCACCCGACAAACCCCAAGTATTTCCATGACACTCCAACATCTTCGTTTAGTGCGCCGTCCCAAAGCGAAGGTGCGGTTGGCTCCAAAATTCCCGAAATGAAGTATTCGTGCAGTATGGAGCTGAGTCGACATAATTCGATTGGAAGAAGTCCGATCTCTCACATTCAGCACAACCACACATATCACCTTCCTGTTGAAAACACGGGTGCTATGCAAAGGCCAGTTTCGCGCGATAAGACAAAATCGCGCAAGTCGGAAGATGAGCACTTGAGTCGCGATGAAAAAAGAGCGCGTGCTCTTAACGTGCCTATTAGCGTTAATGATATAATTAATCTTCCGATGGATGAGTTTAATGAGAGACTTTCTAAGTACGACTTAAGTGAAACTCAATTGAGTCTAATTCGTGACATCCGACGACGTGGAAAAAATAAGGTAAGGATTTTTCTTAGCGATATGCTGTGCGCAGTAGTGTAGGATATCCAAACAAAGAGCCATGCCCGTGACTTTCCTGAAAATACTGTCAGATAATTTAGAATTGGTTGTTCCCAAATTCTGTTGACTCAAATCATATATCTCAACAAAATAATCACCCATGTCAATTAGCACAAAGATAATAACTTGCCGACCCATGTGGCGCAGTTCAGTTAAAGCTGGACTGTGGTGCTAAGGGTCCCTAGTTCGAATCCGGGTTCGGGCATGGATATTTGTAAATATATAGTGGGTTGGGTTGGTAGAGCAGCCTTGGCTGAAACCCCGCCCACTCAAAAATAAAGGCAAAATAAAATAAAATAAAAACTACACTGGATGGATACCACTTGTATAAATTCTATTCGCTCAATTTTCTCCACAGAATAAGTGGACTCTTTTCACAGAGTGTTTTTAAGGCAATAGTATCGATTATTTACTGTATTACAGGCATGGTGTTCTGTGTTTTTCTTTTGTGTAGACGTATTCTGTGACTGTTCTTTCTCTCCTGTAATTTCAATTTAGTCCGAGATATGTATCAGTGTCATAAGGGTACAATTTTTTCAATGAAAGAGAGATTTAGGAACTCTTCATAGTGGTGTACTGGATTCTTTAGAAGATGGCTTCTAAGATGTCCTCTTAGACCACTTGCAGATATTGTAGAGCTTAATATCTGACATTATTACTAATGGAAAAGAGTTTATATGAAGCTAGACAGGGAAGTATACTGTGTTTTGAAAAAAAAACAGCTTACAGGAGGTTTGAAGAGGTTGAAAAATTGAGAACATTTTCTAAAATAAATGCAAGTAGAAACCAATTCATTTCGATGATACCTTTAATTAGAATATGTGTTCACCCTCCGCCCCGCAACCCCTTTTTCAAAAGTTTTTCTTGACACCACTTAATTCTTGAAAAAGTGCGCTAAAAATAAATGTAGTAACCGATCAAATGAACTTACCTGAAATTCGATCGGAATTATACGAGGCGTCTGGTCCGAATATATTTATTTATCACCTCGAACCCACTAGAAGTTTAGAGTTTATTTAAACACACTGTTTTGTTGACAACGCGGGCGGTATGGGGAGGGAGGATGGAAATGATATATTCAGACCGGATGCCTCATATAATTCCTAATAGTATCCAATGACATGCCACTCCTTGGGGCTGCAGAGGTGGAGGCATGTCTAGTAGAGTAGGCACAAAACAGAGTGATGTCCACTCCCGCTTCCGTAAGTGTTGCTTTCACTCAACGACTCAGCTCGCTCGCCCATGTGGTTTTTTGTAGGTCAAAAACAAGTTGTCGCAGCCCATGGGTCTTATAGGGTCAGTCAGGGTTAAGTAATAAATACACACAGTCTTAGGTTTTCTTCAACTAAGGGCAAATTCAAAAAGCATTGTTTCCATCCAGGCCAGGAGCTTTTATTTGGTCTGGAATTAGGATTTTTACTCCCAAGTCTAGGAAATTGATATTACCGCGCTTTATTTATTTATTGTCCCTCTCTTGTTCTGGGCACTCAATAGGCTTTCGCCCAATTACAAAGTAACCCGCATAATGCTTTTAATTTTTATCAATGGGATGGTTTGGATTCTTTCACCTGTTGCAAAGGCTAGCAAAGTAACCGGTTGTTTTAGGTTGTCATCAGGGGTGCTTCCCAAAAACTAGAGCACCTATTGGGGGTCCCATGTAGCGTCATATCTAGGCCTTTGTGGTGTAATTGTAGAGAACCTCTCAAAAATCTTTTGAGGTTAGGATCTGAACCCATGTCCCCTGAAGTGATTAAAGGTAAAGCT
Organism: Photinus pyralis; assembly: GCF_008802855.1. Lineage (NCBI taxonomy): Eukaryota > Metazoa > Arthropoda > Insecta > Coleoptera > Lampyridae > Photinus > Photinus pyralis. The sequence goes on from NW_022170510.1 coordinate 1,681,895, forward strand.
GCTCTGAGGGAATTGAAGGATTCATATTTATTTCTTGTGGTTTCCAGGTTTTGTAAGAAGGATATTATTTTTACTACTTCGCCTTTGTATGGACAGTTTTAGTGAGTTTTAGTGTTGTGTTGTAAGGTAAGGGTAAGGTTTGTTAATAATGGGTGGTGGTGTCCGCCGAAAGGACAGTGCAAAAGATCACGCCTAGGTCTTGAGAGGTTTGCCTACAGTCAAGTGTACAAGGAGTGAGTACCAGGGCTGAGCTTGCCAAAAAGGGGCTACCCAGGATCTCTGTTGCCTTGTCCTGTATAATCTTTTGCAGTACTCTAAGTACTAAAGAAAAGGAGGCATAAAAGAAATGTGATGACCAATTTACAGTAAAGGCTTCTACTGCATCTGATCTCGGGTCTCAAAACCAAGAAACTTATTTCCTACATTGGTGGTTACTTCGTGAACCAAACAGATCAATGAATGAGACGATGCGATTGGACGCATCTCTATTCTGCGTCCATTAGCAGCATTAAACAGGAATCCTTTCTAAGCTCTTGGCAAATTTTATTTTTTCCGCAAGGTCATCTCCAAACAGAAAAATCGATGGTGGACAATTTTCCACTTGTTCTTTGACCTTGTTGTTTAGGGAGGTACCAGACATGAGATCCATTGTGAGCAAGGTTATTCTTGTCGAGAATTTCGGAAACGTCTGGCTTATTTATTGGAGGTAGCAAATATGTTAGATTTACCGGGAAAGATATTTATGCAAGAGGCTGTTGCTGCATCCTTTTGTAGGCTGTGTCTTAGAATATATCCCCAATGGGAAGCTAAAGAGTCTGCTCTTCTCTGGGTCGTCGGCGAGGATTTTTAAACCTCTTGAGGTAACGTTTAATCACTATGTATAATTAAGGTGTCGGTTAGCTCAATAGATCTTTATTTCCATTCGCAGAATCGTTACGCGGGCGTGGAATAGAGGGCGACCGGTTATAACTCCAGCCCTGTACGCTTCAGAGAGCCGTTGTATTGGCGATCAAGATACTGTGGCACGGCGCGTGTGGCGCCTGTGAGTACGACTTTTGCCCCTGATAATCGGGGTCGGCGGTTTTACTGTAGTGCGTAATAAAACTGCAGTTTGATCTTTGTAAATAAGTAAGGTCGTGAGGAGATCACCTGATCAATTATGCCTCTTGTGTGTCAAATACGATTATGGCTTCCTATGATGTCCTTCATGGTAACAGCCTCTTTAGTCTCTTTACAGAACTAAATAAATGGTTAACAGCTCTACAATTTACAGTGTCTATCTAGCTAGTGTAGTATTATCTTTGCCAGTGCTATTTATACTTCATTCCAAGTTGAGATTATTCAAAACGAAAGCGTATTTGTATAAACACGTGGTCGTACCAAATTAATATTCCTTGTTACCTACACCATGCAAAATTACGAACTTATTATTGTTATTGTGTCTGTTAATGCGATATCCCAATAAGGCGGCCAACTTTCTAAAATAGCAGTGGGGGACAAAATCGGGTTTCAAGTCTTATCCCTAACATTTGAAAAGAAACACATAATCATTTATACAACAGAAAAAAATTATTTTATATAATTTATATATATAAAAAATAAAAAGTTTCCAGATCGCTTAAAAAATAATGCTATAGCCCAGCGTAGTGTATAGGTGAACATTAAAATATGTGGGTTAATGCGTTGACGGTCAATTACTATCCATTAACTATCAACATTGGATATGCTGATTAAAGCTAACGCAATGAAAAGCAAAGTTATATACATGAACATTATGCAGGTCAGTCGTCAGTCACCAATAGCGCTTTGAATAAAATTAATTGCAACGCGACGCGACGGGGCAACGGCTTACGCAATGCATGTCAATTGGTTGGAATACGAGCGCAAACCGTGGTAAAATACGGGTTGGCATAAGAAGGCTTTGCTTTGCCTCGCTCATTGGCGCTGCCTCGTTTAGATGGTTTAGGGTTTAGACCAGTGTTTCTCAAACTGGGGGGCGCGCCCCTCTGAAGGGGCGCACGGCGTTGTTAAGGGAGGTGCGAGATCCCTGATGTGTTTGAGGCAAATATTTACCTTTAAAATATTTCTATTATGTATTTTTATGTACAATTATACTTGACCAATTCTTACACCAATAAGAAGGTATCTATAGTTCGTTAAATTCCCCTTTTTATGCTGATGAAAGCATGGGTGTTGCATAATGTTGCCAGTGTGCGATGTATGATGATGCTAATGTGCTATAAAAGAAGAGATCTCGAATGAACTAAAAACGACCTCAAAAGCCAGTGATGTTATGGATGCAATATTCGACTTGATTGAAAAACATAATATTTTATGGGCACTAACAACTTTTTTAGCACCATCAGAAAGTGTACCAAGCTTTTGTTAAAATTATTTTTTGATACCTTTGAAAATAAATGGACGCCATCGTATTCTCGAAAATGACATTTTTCGTTTTTTTTTGGTCATAACTTCGCTATTTGGAGAGGAGGGGGGGGGGGGGGCGTGAGTAATTTTAGTTTTATGAAAGGGGGCGCCATGGAAATAAGTTTGAGAACCACTGGTGGTTTAGACTATTACAAAAGCGAAAAGTGGGACATATTTATTAATTTTTAGAATGTATCCTGCTGAATACGGGACGGTTGACCGCCTTATGTGCCAATATTCAACAATGTTGGGTTGTAGCAGCATTCTGTACATAAAAATTAACATTTACATTAACAATTACACAAAGAAATTAGTTAATAATAAGCATTGTCACATATACTACAGAACAAAAAGGAAGCAATTATTTGAAAGTTTGTTTTCTCGCCTCAATCAAATTTAGTTTTTATGACATTTGGTTTACACACTTATTTAGGTTGCAGCTCAAAACTGTCGAAAACGAAAATTAGACCAAATCCTGAGTTTAGCCGATGAGGTGAAGGACATTCGCGATCGCAAACTTCGCATGCTAAGCGAACAAGATTTCATTTTGGCCGAGCGTCAGAGAATTAAAGACAAATACCAGCAGCTTTACAGACACGTATTTCAGGTAAGCGCATCGTGCTACTCGGCGAAACACGAGGTTACCTGATCATTTTAGAATTTGCGGGATCCCGACGGCAACCCTTACTCGCCGTATCAATACAGTCTGCAAACATCGGCCGATGGGTCTATCTTGATCGTTCCGAAGGCGAACAACAGCTTACTAAATCCGGACAGAAAAGATCCGCCGCACCAACACAAGGAATGATTAGTTTTAATTTTTTATATGACTGAACACAAAAAGTATCTCTTTAAAATTATAATTTTAAGTAAAGATGCTGTCATAATTTCTCAGTTTTGACCCTGTGGTTGTCAAATTGTTTTCTAATTTATTTTTTGTATTATAGATATTTAGAGTAAATTTAATTATAGAAAAAGTGGTTAACAAGGTGGCTTAAAACTAAGTTAAAAGGTAAATATATTATTCTTTTAATGGTGAACTACCCAGTGAAATAGTGGATTGACGATTTTGACTAAAGGCTATACCTAATTACAAATTAATGTAGAAGTAAGTAGTCAAAAATTTGCATAGAATTTACTCATTCCCATTCGTGATGTGATTAATATAAACGCTTTTTAGTTATGGATCAAACATTTTAAAATAAAGTATCATTCGTGCTTCTAATCTCAAGGTTTTGACATTTTTGAAATGCAGTCTGTTAACATAGGCACCTGCATTTCAAAAATGGAACCACTTTGCGTTGTTGTAGCAATACGTTACTATTGTTTCAACAACTATATAATTATACCCTAAATGCCTAAATGAAGTGAACAACTTTCTTATGTGCTCGAATCTCTAAATGTCATCAGTTTCGTAAGATAAATAACTTCCTAATGTGCAAATAATCAAATAGTTGTTAGGGTTAATGTAACTAGTTTAGGGTTGAGTGGAAGAGCAATCATGAATATTACATTTACAACTGAACTCCGCCCATAGGCAATGCCTGTTAGAGAATTGTATATTTTTAACTTACCAAGCCTGTTGCGTAATAAAGTCTGATTATTAATATAGTAGAAATCCCACGATTATCATATGGAATGATGACAAATCAATTTTTACGAAAAACCACGCATAAATCTAATTATTGATAACGATAATTTTGATTTTTTATAATTTTATAATTGATGTTTAAGCGACAATTTCTAGTCAAATGGTTCTCATTGATCCCCTTTTTGGTATTTAGGGTATTAATTATATTGAAACTGTTTTGAGATCACATTTACCTTTGTATTATTTTGTATTCCAACATGCGTGGCTGCTAAGCGTTTGCACATGACTTTGTCTTACAAATGTGGTTTTTTCTAGAGATGTAGTATTGAATAGTCGGAACGCTTGTGGCCGTATATGTAACACAGTTGTTTGGTAAACAAAACAATACACAGGCATTACACAGGATTCCTCCTACACTGAAAATAAGGAGACAAAAAGTTTAAGTGTAATTGTCCTGTACATGTATGATGGTTTTAAAAGTACTTAGTAGTATAGCGCGACCATTGTTTTTGTTTTAGCAGCGATTTTTTGTTTTTGACATATTTAGGAACAACATCTAAGGAATCTATTTTTATAAGATACTAAACCAATTTCAGGTGATATTATGCCTTTTTTTCTTGTAAATAAATATAGTAGACGAGTGCTTGTGATTTGTTAATTCGTACTAGCATTTGGTGGTAGCATTTCATTTTATTCATTCAAACTAAACATTGGTGGTAAACTTCAGGTTCTTACAATAAAACTAAAATTTACATGTAATGTGAACTTTGATAAAGCTGGTACTTTTTTTTAATGGAAAATTCGTACTTGAATTAGCGTTAATATTTTTATATAAGTCGTAAGTTTTGTACATTGTATATTCTAGGCAGCTTCCTAACAGTGTGGAAGCGTTGGTTATTGTAGTGTATGTAGCTTTAAGTATTTCCTATTTCTTTATTATTATAGTTATATAAACTGAAATTTTGTGTTGTCATTTATACAATAAAAATTAGTGTGAAATCCCCCCCCCCAAGTTTGTCCCATCTGTCTCAATTCGCGATTCAGATTAACAGTGAGACCTCTGGTGGCAGCACATTGTAACCACTATTGGTGGGTGAAGATCGTCATTTTGTCTTACTTGCAATGGCCAAAAGTAATCAAGTTTGTAGTGCGCTAGGAATTGAATGAAAAATTGTGATCTTTATTGGTAATTAGAAAATTAAGTTAATTGCGGGTTCAAGCTAATTCAACACAGCCTGAGTTTTTAAGCAAAAGGGCTTTCAGGTAGGATAGGTTTAAGGGGTTACATTTTCAAGTCTCAAGAATGGCAGGGTAAATTCAATTCCACTTAAAAACCTGCTAGAATAACCCAATGTTTACAAAGCGCTCCCACCAATACACGCCATTTTTTTATTACAAGGGCGCCTCTAGTGTTAATCTGAATAAGGTTTTTCTACAATGCCCCTAAGGCCAGGGTCAGACAAGCGTTTATTAAACGGACGTCGTAACAAGCGTTTATATGTCCGTTTCAGAACATACATAAAATCGTACATACAGCCACACACGAAACGCGCCTCAATGTTAACTGTCCGTTTAATGCGTTGTAGTGCTACATTTGACTTGATGCACAGTGACGAATTAGTCGCGCGTTTGTTATAGTAGAGGCATACGTTTACTTGATGATGGAATGGCAGATCTCATATTGGCGTTTTGACGGATTATTGAATCCTTCATGTTAGTTAGTTCATTAAAATATTAGGACATCCGAAAGTAATTAAAGAAGTGCACAGGATCTTGTCGTAAGAGAGGGTACAGGGTATAATAGTAGCCGTGTGAAAGTCTTGCACTATTTATAGGATGCATCCACCATTTACGTTTTTTAATACGTTTTTTTAAATTAATTTCAAAGACAAATACAAAACTATGGTAACATCTAACTCGTCATCCAGGTTGATAGTTTGTTGTAACCATTAAAGCTGTAACGTTTGCAACTGAGCGCTCGTGTGATAATGCAAAACACAGCGTTTAAAATTACATGCGTCGCGACGTCCGTTTAATAAACGCTCATCTGACCCTGGTCTAAGCTGTATATAATTTTGGCCTGATTCTTACAAGTCGATCTGCTTGGTTGGGGTTTATACTTCGTCCATATTTTTTTATCTGTCCTGTAATGTGTGTGACATCTTGTCAGCGTACATTTTTATTTAAATATGATTCCTAATGGCTATATACATTACATTTTGTTACTTGCAAGCAACAAAACACTCCTTTTACAGATTATGAGGATTGAACGCAAACGTTTACTGGTCACTGGATCAGTTTAACATTTCTCTTCTGGAACTTTCAGAACACATGGACAGTAGCTAACTCCTAGCGGACTCGACTGTGTAGTTTGCATACGTGTATTGTATGAAACGTTGCGCCACTAAAAATTGTGCCGACTTGCAATTTTCGATTGCGCAACTGTTTGATTGCGTCAGTGACTAATGCGCGCGCAACTGGTTTGTGTCACACGTGACTTAACCAGACAGTCGCAACTGTTCTACTTTTTCTTACCTAAAGCATTGCATATCCATCTTAATATACAATGCTTATAGTCACTACGAGTTCATCAAAATCGACCACACTCATCCGGTAGTGTAGGAAAAATTTTGCAAGAGCAAAAGGAATTACAAAAAACGATCATTTTATTAATGTCAAAAAAATGTAGTATTCATTTTTTCCTCGCGTAAACAAATCAATTGTTGGCAACATTAAACAATTGTAAATGAATAAACAATGATGAAATGTTAATGAAGTACACAGCAACCAATTATAAATGCTAAAGTTTATCAGTTTATGTGTTTTGTAAATCTTGTATTGCCTGAATGCATTGAATAAAAATCTGCTGAATGTAACATTAAAAAACAAAACTACGGTAGGCGCCAAATTAAAAAAAAATTATCTGACATCTGTCGTGAATATAGTTCAGTTCTACCTCTTAATGATAAATGCAGGCATTGTTTATTATAAATTATATAAACAATGATGCAGGGCAGTTAATTATTATCATCAAAATTCACACAGATGTCGTCACCCTATGACAGAAAACTGCACTAACGTACTAGTAATCCCTTGCACTTAATAACTTCAGATAGAACTCGATTCAGCAAACTAACGTTAGGTGTCAGAACAATATATTTTTTAAAATTTCAGGACTAGCAGAAAAACCGAAACTTACGAAGCGGAAGCGGATGGCTACCACCAATTGATACGCTGAACAATAAGCTGAGAATATGAAGACTGAAACGTCGACCATTATAACGCGAGTTACTACGAGTCGAGGGCGGATGGAGCCAGAAGAGTCGAGGTCTGGAAGCCGTGAGACCAAAGAGTACTATGGATACTCATTGGTGAGACTACTAACCCAATTCGGAAACAAAGACTGCGTCGCTGAGGATCAAAGCCAACAATATAGACAAGACAAAAAAACAACTGCTACACCAGGTGGACCGGATGTTGTGCGTAACCGAATGCATTCTGGTACTTGTTAAGCGAAGGGGTTAGAATTTTGAACCGATCGCACTGACCCCACCATGGGATGCACCTTGTCGTGGTGGTGGGGCTTAGTAGTCACAATTTTCTGTGGCGAAGCTAAGCATCCCAGGCGAGTGATTGCTAGACTCCATGGCTTTAACCGATAAAGTCTGATCCGTGTTACCCGATTCCAGCAAATCTAGTTCAAAGGATGCCGTTTCATTCAAATGCTTCATGGAGCAGATAACGGTTCTCGACGTTTGCTCATTAAACGTAATATAGGAAACTATATTAACATGAGTAGCACATTTTTTACTCCTGAGGCGTGCGGTAGACGACATTTGGACAACTTCTGGTTCCAGACTTCTCTGGTAAAAGGTTGGTTGCCACTTGACGATACAGGAGTATTCAGCGTTGTAGCAGGCCCCAGGGACTGACCACCCCTGCCCACTTAATAACTTTTGATTGAGAAGTGTGATCGAAAAAGTACGAATTGTTTTGGATTCTACGCACCAAAATTAATAAGAAAAAGTGTTTTCCCGAGAAATTTTGGTGCAGTCGATTTTTGGAAAAAAGGAAGGTTATACACTGCCTTTTTTTTTGCCCCGAAAAAAAATTGTCTCAGATCTATCCGGAAAAAAATTTTTCTTATAGGACGTGCCCTGTAGAATCCATAATTTCAAACAGTTCCAAGATTGGGCTACTAGTTCAAAAGTTATAGCCCTTTGACTTTTTTTTCGAAATTGGTTTATAGTCTATAACCTTTGATTGAGAGGTCTGATCGAAAAAGTACGAATTGTTTTGGATTCTACGCACCAAAATTAATAAGAAACAGTGTTTTCCCGAGAAATTTTGGTGTAGTCGATTTTTGGTAAAAAAAGAAGGTTATACACTGCCTTTTTTTGAGCCCCGAAGAAAAAATTGTCTCAGATCGACCTGGAAAAAAAATTTTCTTATAGAATGTGGTCTGTAGAATCCATAATTTCAAACAGTTCCAAGATTGGGCTACTAGTTCAAAAGTTACAGCCCTTTGAATTTTCTTTCGAAATTGGTTTCTAGTCTATAACTTTTGATTGAGAAGTCTGATCGAAAAAGTACGAATTGTTTTGGATTCTACGCACCAAAATTAATAAGAAAAAGTGTTTTCCCGAGAAATTTTGGTGTAGTCGATTTTTGGTAAAAAAGGAAGGTTATACACTGCCTTTTTTTGAGCCCTGAAAAAAAAAATGTCTCAGATCGTCCCGGAAAAAAAATGTTCTTATAGAATGTGGCCTGTAGAATCCATAATTTCAAACAGTTCCAAGATTGGGCTACTAGTTCAAAAGTTACAGCCCTTTGAATTTTCATTCAAAATTGGTTTCTAGTCTATAACTTTTGATTGAGAAGTCTGATCGAAAAAGTACGAATTGTTTTGGATTCTACGCACCACAATTAATAAGAAAAAGTGTTTTCCTGAGAAATTTTGGTGCAGTCGATTTTTGTTAAAAAAGGAAGGTTATACACTGCCCTTTTTTGAGCCCCACAAAAAAAATTGTCTCAGATCGATCCGAAAAAAATTTTTCTTATAGAATGTGGCCTGTAGAATCCATAATTTCAAACAGTGCTAAGATTGGGATACTAGTTCAGACGTTACAGCCCTTTTAAATTTTCTTTCGAAATTGGTTTCTAGTCCATAACTTTTGATTGAGGAGTCTGATCGAAAAAGGATGAATTGTTTTGGATTCTACGCACCAAAATTAATAAAAAAAATTGTTTTCCCGAGAAATTTTGGAGTAGTCGATTTTTGCTAAAAAAAGGAAGGAAGGTTTCAAATACTATAATACTTCTCAAAGTATTCAAATACCTTGCGAAGTATTCGAATACTTTACGAAGTATCCAAATACTTTGCGAAGTATTCGAATACTAAATATTTGTGAAAGTATTTGAGTTACAAATACAAATACTGCTTCCATAAAAGTATTTAATTACAAAGTATTTGAATACTTTAAAGTATTTGAATACTTTAAAGGATTTGAATACTTTAAAGGATTTGAATACTAAAAAGTATTTACAAAATCGAATACTGCCCAGCTCTGCTGACAACTTATTTAAATATATACTAAATGAACTAGAATCTGCATACTTCTACTAAATTGTTCATCATCTTTCACTAGTGACTCCTAAGTTCTCCTTAGAGTTGCTCTATGGGGGGGTACTGATACGATATAGTTAAGAGTTCACCTAACATAGTAATAATGAAAATCGTCATAATTATGTACTGTGACCCTCATGTCAGCGCTAAAATGAATTGTCAGCACCGCCTACAAATACATACCAATTGGCTACAATTGTGGACAAGATTATCATTTGGCAGGATCTTCAATTGGCCAGGATCGCCATGTAAAAGGATCTCAGTACCGAAACCAATTTCTCTCAAACAACCTTTATTTTACAAAGTAATTTAAGACGACCTTTTGGAACGTCAAGTATAAATGTCCCATGTCCGTATTATTTTTTTTGTCAACATAACATTGTAATATCTAAGTAAGCAAACCCACTTGATTAACCTATATACGATTAACTAATGTACACACAGGGTGTTTCTTTGTATCATAACAGATCCCGTGAAACATCGCTGCAGTAGGTAATATTATAGTAATATTAACGAGATATGTTGATCATTTATGACATAAAATTTACATTGCATATCTTTCCACTCTCACTAACAGTGGAGGTAGGTACATCATGATGAACCCTTTGTGGAAAAAATCCGAATATCGCCTTTTCTATATTGAGACGTTCGTATCTGTTAGTGTTTTACCGTTTTTCTCTGCATTGGTTTCACATTTCAACAAACACAAGCATCTGGGATTACAATTTCGGCGTGCCTTTATGTTCATCATTCGAAAACAATTCGCACGGAAAATTCCACAAAACAGCTATTCCTAATTTAGGGTATTTGTATTTTATTGCAAAGTATCGAGTTACGATTGGAATATTACTCATAAACACAACGAAAACTCGCACATTTTTTCGACTAATTGTGTTTGGCAACTGGAACCAACACATACATCTTATAGGCTACAAGAATTCTCTGTAACATAACGAATGTGTTCCGCATGGACAATCCTGCGCGCCTTTATTCGCCGCTACTAGAATAAGCCGAAATGGAGGGTTTCCCTTTGTTTTCGTACTAATATATTTCACATGATTGCAGTTTGGAATACATTTTTTGCCAACACAAACTTTAGCATGTTTCTGTAAGCGGGGTTTGTGCATTTTACTGTCACAATTACAATACGTATATGTATAACGGGACGCGTTTTTACAACATTTTTTATAAACAATATTTAAATTTAAGAACATACGCCTATGCCTAAATGCCCGTGTATTAAAGGATAATAAGTATCCGAGTTATAAAGGTGTGTGGTAAATTCGCTTCGGGAAACTCGCCCCAGTAAATTCTCCCCCGGAGTATTCGCATCCGGAAAGGTCGCCTTCAGAAGGTTCGCGTGCGGTATTGCTACCACGTGGAAGATTTGGATAAAAGAAAACTCGCTTTCGCCCCTAATAAAACTCGCCCTCGGAGTATTTGCCCTCTGAAAACCGATAGTATTATATTTTTAAAATTTTTCGCAACAAATACGTAAACTGTAAATTTCTGTGGTTGTTGAAAGTTCATAGTTTCCAAACAAATATTGTTCGTGATGCAACGTAAAGTAATCAGTTTGATGATTGTAGGGCCAGGAACTTTTAGGTCATTTCACGTAGTGTGTTATTGGTTCTGTAGTTCTGGAGTATAACTCAAATTACATCCCTTACAGAAGCAATATGAGATTTCAGTTCAGAATAAGCATAAGATTTGTATTTGAATTATTATCGACCTTAAGAATCATCGGTGATTGGTAGTAAGAAAGGCCCCAACCAATGAGAGTTCAAAATTTTACTCAGTAATTAAGAGGGGATTGGTTTTGGAGAACTTGAACACTTGAAGGAATTCGCGTTTTGCCATTCGCAACAATCGGTACGGTCTTCTAGAGATTCAAGGCGACCAGTACGACCCTCTAAGACATTAACGTGCTAATGGGATGACCAGATAGTTTTACAAAAACGACCAATTTAAGGGCCCGTTCTCAAAAAATTAAGTTGCGTTGACCGAGAATCATAAGTTCAGGAATTTATGGAAGTTCGTAAAGGAATTCAATGGTTAAATTGGTAGAATTATTACGTTTGAATATTTAAATCGATTAATAACATCCAGGATTGTTTGGACCTCCAAACTGACCTCAACACTTTTCACACGTGGTGCAGTAGGAACGACATGAAGCTAAATATTGACAAATGTTTTTATATAAGATTCCACAAAATCAAACAACCTATCAACTTCAAACATAAACTTTACGATCATCCATTGATAGCCAAAACTACTACAAGCGATCTTGGAATAATTTTCAAATATGATCTTACTTTTGCTGACCATATCAAGTATATATCTAATAAAGCGTCAAAGCAACTGGGTTTCTTGATTCGCACTTCCTCAAACTTCAGGAATACGTTAACGATTAAAACATTATACTTCTCGTTTGTGCGTTCTATTTTGGAGTATTGTACTCAAGTGTGGTCGCCATACTTAATCACTCACATTAATAAGATAGAGAGAGTGCAACACAAATTTCTCCGTTTTTATGCATCCAAAGCTGGCTTGATTGGAAATAATTATCTTGCGCTATTATCTGAGATTAACACGAATACTCTTGCATCGCGTCGATTCCTGTATGACATTATGTTCCTGTATAAACTGATTAATGGAATGCTCGACTGCCCATTTCTGTTAGAAAACCTTAAAATACATATCCCTACTAGGGATTTACGTCAAGCGAAACTTTTCGCAAACAGTTGGGTCAGGACTAATTATTTATACAATGGACCAATTGAACGGCTTATGCGGGTCGGGGAATTCCGTTCCAAATTTGGATTTTTTTCGATTCCCACTAATAAAGTTCAAAAAAGAGGCACAGAACTATTTAACAGAAAAGGATGAAAACTTTTACCTAATCTAAGTTGTTCCCCAAGGTTTATTTTATTTTATTTTTCTTTGTCCTTGCTAAGGGATTAAAAATTGTACTTGTGTATTTGTATTTTTCGTAGAGGATCTGTACATTTTATTTGAGCTATTGGATTATTGTTTTTTATAATTTTAAAATGATTATTTTTGTTATAGTTTTTGGCATTTTGGGTTAATATATATATAAACTACCATTTATCAGCTCTACTTGTACCTAATCTTAATTTAATACTTAGTTTAAAATGCAGTTATTTTTATTTTTATTTTTTTGTAGTACGTTGAAACTGTACACCGAAATATGTTTGTGCTTTTGGGGTTATTCCCGTAATACATCATTAAATTAAATTAAAATTATTACGTTTGGAATATAAATAAAAGTTTCACCTTTGGTGTTAAAAGTGCGTAATATAATTTGATTAAATTCGTGACCTAAGTGTGGATTATCCCACAAGGGCATATACTAAAGAAAAAATACGCGCGTATACGTGTATGTTTGTAGTTTTGCGTTTGAATCTGCGAAAAATAAAAGGGAAAATCAGCAACATTTCTAGAAATGATCTCGTGTCAAATCCAAAAAATGTATAGGTATCACGACAAAAAGGAGAGGTAGAGCCCTCAATTCGAAGAGTATGTAACACTAAAACCATTTCTTTGTTTTTAAAATTGAGCAAGGGGGAGATTTATCGCCGACCGTACAGAAAAGACAATTTGAGCAGATTTTGGCATGCGGAATCGATAAAATCCCACTAGACCACTAGAAACAAAGGTAGTGCTATCCATTCAAAGAGAATGATCACTAATTAGCAAAGAAGAGATTTGCAGCAAATCGAAAGGAAAAAGACGATTTCTTTCAGATTTTGGCCTGTAGCATAGAAAAAAATTATAGTCACCGTTCGAACCAGAAATATAGAGTTCATCAATTCTTACTTCCATTTAAATTGATTTACAGCATATATAATGGAAAAAGGTAATTTGTGATTTGGTCAAAAAAGTATAGCAATCAAGATTTGACCACCAGAAACAGAGTTACAGCCATGAACTTAAAGAATACGTACCGCTAAGGCTATTACTTTGCGTGAAAAATTAGCAATTAGGACATTTGTTGCAGATCGAGCGGAAAGAGCCGATTTTGAATAAACTTTCACCTGTAAAACAAGTGTAGAACCATCCAGATCGAACTACCAGAAAAATGGTAAAGGCCATGAATTCAAAGAGTATGTAACGAAAAGGTCTTTATTTTGCTCTTAAAATTTAAGGGATGAGAGATTTGTCGCAGATCGAATAGAAAAAGATAATGTCTAATAGATTTGGCTCTGTAGAATGAGAAAATTTGTAGCCATGAAGATTTAACCCCCGGAAACAGAGGTAGTATCAATTCAAATACGAGTAACTCTAAAGCGATTACCTACTTTGATGTTTTGTCGCAGATTGACTGGAAAAGGCCTGTAGAAACTATTTTTTTCTCTTTTCGTTTACTTCATTCAAAATTAATTTTTTTAAATCCAAACGAATCGGTTATGGGTCAATTGGTACCACAATCCGTTACGTATCTGACAACCAGAAACAGAGATAAAGCCACCAATTCCAGGAGTAGGTCCATTACGTAGACTTTAAGACTTAGTAAAGACCTAAATTGTGGATATTTGCAAATGCATAGTGGATTGGGTTGGTAGAGCAACCTTGGCAGGAACCCCGCCCACTTAAAAAATAAAGTCCTAAAATAAATCAAAGTCTTTCCACCAGAAACAGAGAGAGAGCCACCAATTTTAATGCTATAGGACCATTACTTTGTCTTTATATAAAAATGTTGCTACATATCGAGTGGAAGAAGTCGATAAACCGCACAAAAGCACTAACACAGATTTTGCGCCGAAAGCTTTTAGGCATATTCTCTGTCTGTCGATAAGTCTAGAATGAATGGAGATTTTCAAATTTTTCTTTGTTCAAGGTCTGCCGCCTCAATGCGTTTATTTATAAACAAAATCGAAAAAATTTAACTTGACAGCGTTTGCATTTATTATAATAACGCTCCGATGAAATAATACCACGAAATAGTAGTCATATTAGAATATGCCGCGGGAAATTGAAATAATAGAGCAGAATACGAATCTCTAGAAATGTCCTTAGGAGTACAGTTGAACCAACCCCACAGGAAGTCGTTTATACGATCATTCACTCATATAAATACTGCCAAAACTACAATTTTCGAAGGATTAATGTCCACGCAGTTTGCATTCGACCATTCCACTACGAGGTGAAGGTTGTGATTTATAGCGCCTGCTGTTTCATTAATTCGAGCCCGAGCAAGGTATTCATGTTGTATTTCTGTATTCTCTGCATACATATAAGTGAATGGCAAATATTATGTTTTAAACTAATTGGACGTGGTATATTAATATATGCCCTTATAATTTGCGGGTGTAGAAAATGACCATGTCTGAAGGAGGAATGGAAAATGAAATTTATTCGCTTTGCGGCTGAGGACCATTAGCAGGGGTAAAAATGTCGCTCGTATACAGCAAGGATAACATCATTTCCTGCGTGCTTTTGCTTAAATAATGGACGGTATAATTTTTGTATTAACCATACATGTATATTCATTGACAAGCGCCTTCTGAACAAGAAGACGAAGCTATACAGTTAAATAGATAGGATGTCCCAGATCGATATATGTTACTATATTCTAAATAATACCTAAAGAATGTGGGGAAAGCTTAAACTTGAATATTTAATTAAAAATAGAAAAAAAACCAAAATAAGGAAATACTAGTAATAATCCACATGTTTGCATTCTATATGAATAAAAAAAACTTACTTGGGCAAACTTAAGAGATAAGTCTTTAATTAATGTCAGTTTTTTTTTCATTTTGCCCCTGGTTCGTAGCAGAATGAGAAGTGCTTTGGGGCAAAACAAAAAACTAATTAAATCTCACTTTTCCGTAGCGCAAATGTTCATAATTCGTTAATTTTCCAAGAATTTCCCTCTGGTACGCATGACTTTCATCGGGAACATCGGGAAATATATAGATGCTGCTGTTCCCGCGGGATTTCCTCACAAAATGAACCTTGACTCCATTAACTTCATTAGTGTTTTCTGACTTGTTCAATAAACTTTCTGGTTGACTTCTTTTTTCGACTTTTTTCGACTTCCAGAAAATCTTCAGATTGTATATCCTATTCAATTCAATTTTTGCAAGAATAAACTATTCTTGGTTGTAAAATATTTCATTTTGACCCACTTGTACTTAAATTATACTTTATTAAATTTAAAAAGTTTGATTGCAGCATACTTGGCAGCCATTTTGCAACACTTCGCATTAATTACTTGACACCTATACAAAAAACGGAGATGATATATTATGTACCAACAAAAACAAAAGCTTAAATTCATATATACCTCTTAAAAGTGCAACCCCAATAAAATCTATGTGTATTCCTAGGCTTGAATTGCTTGCAGCTACACTAGGAGCGCGATTGTACTCTATGTTCGTTGGCAAATATGAAGAGGTATTTTTGGAGTGATTCAAGTACAGTGATCTCATGGATCAAATAGGAGGACCTATGGCCTACATTGTGTGGAATAGGAAAAAAGGAATTCGAAGTTTGATTGGCGATAGGAATGAAGATGAAATTGATGCGGAACGTCGGAAGAAATTAATTGTGTCAATGGTCAATTATAATCGTTCCTTCTAAGTATGACGACATAGTTGTCATCATTACCTCCTTTTGTAAGATGCTGAAGGTATTACACGATTGAAGAAATGAGAAATTGGACTTTCGTTATCCAATTTTATTACCCCGTCGTAAGTAAATTAATCTTCTATCTTTATGGAAAATCATCACGTGTGTGTTCAAACACCTCCCCATATGGACTATAGGTGGCCGCCGTACTGTTAAAAGCGCTATTTCTAAAACATTCATTTACACATAATGCTTTTTTTTGGCCTGGGCGTAAAGTAATAAAATTTTGTAATCCACTGTATATAATGTATATTAGGTTTTGTAAACGTAGACATAATTTGTTGTAAATTTAAATTTAGAATAGAGGGACTATACTTTGACCGAAGACAGACGGTAAATTTTATGCAGTGCGATTAAAGTAGTTGAGAAGCTCGCATGCTAATCGCAGGTTTTTAACGCGCACCATTGCAACATTGCGAAATATTTTAAAAGGTGTCTAAAATTATTGTCGTTTAGGGCAATAATACCCAATTAAAGTGTAAACCAAAGCAAGTGCATATTCGGTCTATTACCAGTCAACAGCATCGCTCAGCGCGGAAGAAATTGCGTCACAATTTTACGTGTAAAAATATCGGAGTGGTAAGACTTCATTCATATGGTAAAAGACAATATTCATTTATACCAGAGCTGGGCAGAATACTTTCAAAAAGTATTTGAATACTAAATAGTAAATACTTTACACAAATCAAAGGTATTCGAATACTATAAAAAGTGTTCGAATACTTTGAAAAGTATTTTTCCGAAATTAATCCTAGCGATTTTGGAACAGATCCATTTTTTACCATCCGTTTGTCCATGTGCATGATAGTTTGTTTACAAACGTGCGATCGCTTTGAAAATTGGTACACATGGTCTTAAGGATATAAGAAAGGGCCCTATTGTTTTTAAGTTACGTAGACTATCGAGTCAAAAAGTTTCACTCCAGGATCGTTCGGTATTCAGTTGTATTGGATTTTTATATTTGATTTTGTGACAATGGAAACTTTCCCTAAACATTTCTAAATTGTTCTCAAATATTTGAATAACTTGAAAGTACTGCCTTTTTTTGAGGCCGGAAAAAAATTGTCTGAGATCGACCGAGAAAAAACATTTTCTTATAGAATTTGGCTCGTAGAATCCATAATTTCAAACAGTTTGATGATTGGGCTACTAGATCAAAAGTTACAGCCCTTTGAATTTTTTTTCGAAATTTGTTTTTTGTCCATAACCTATTTATTGAGAGGTCTAATTGAAAAAGTTACGAATTGTTTTGGATTCTACGCACCAAAATTAATAAGAAAAAGTGTTTTCCCGAGAAATTTTGGTGTAGTCGATTTTTGGTAAAAAAGGAAGGTTATACACTGCCTTTTTTTGAGGGCCGCAAAAAAAATTGTCTCAGATCGACCCGGAAAAAAATTTTCTTATAGAATGTGGCCTGTAGAATCCATAATTTCAAACAGTTCCAAGATTGGGGTACTAGTTCAAAAGTTACAGCCCTTTGAATTTTTTTTCGAAATTGGTTTCTAGTCTATAACTTTTGATTGAAAAGTCTGATCGAAAAAGTACGAATTGTTTTGGATTCTACGCACCAAAATTAATAAGAAAAAGTGTTTTCCCGAGAAATTTTGGTGCAGTGGATTTTTGGTACAAAAGGAAGGTTATACACTGCCTTTTTTTGAGCCCGGAAAAAAAAAATTGTCTCAGATCGCCCCGGAAAAAAAATTTTCTTATAGAATGTGGCCTGTAGAATCCATAATTTCAAACAGTTCCAAGATTGGGCTACTAGTTCAAAAGTTACAGCCCTTTGAATTTTTTTTTCGAAATTGGTTTCTAGTCTATAACTTTTGATTGAGAAGTCTGATCGAAAAAGTACGAATTGATTTGGATTCTACGCACCCAAATTAATAAGAAAAAGTGTTTCCCGAGAAATTTTGGTGTAGTCGATTTTTGGTAAAAAAAGGAAGGTTATACACTGCCTTTTTTTGAGCCCCGAAAAAAAAATTGTCTCAGATCGACCCGGGAAAAAAATTTTCTTATAGAATGGGGCCTGTAGAATCCATAATTTCAAACAGTTCCAAGATTGGGCTACTAGTTCAAAAGTTACAGCCCTTTGAATTATCTTTCGAAATTGGTTTCTAGTCTATAACTTTTGATTGAGAAGTCTGATCGAAAAAGTACGAATTGTTTTGGATTCTAAGCACCAAAATTAATAAGAAAAAGTGTTTTCCCGAGAAATTTTGGTGTAGTCGATTTTTGGTGAAAAAGGAAGGTTGTACACCGCCTTTGTTTGAACCCCGAAAAAAAAATTGTCTCAGATTGACCCAGAAAAAAATTTTTCTTATAGAATGTGGCCTGTAGAATTCATAATTTCAACCAGTTCCAAGATTGGGCTACTAGTTCAAAAGTTACAGGCCTTTGAATTTTCTTTCGAAATTGGTTTCTAGTCTATAACTTTTGATTGAGAAGTTTGATCGAAAAAGTACGAATTGTTTTGGATTCTACGCACCAAAATTAATAAGAAAAAGTGTTTTCCCGAGAAATTTTGGTGTAGTCGATTTTTGGTGAGAAAGGAAGGTTATACACTGCCTTTTTTTGATCCCCGAAGACTAAATTGTCTCAGATCGGCCCAGAAAAAAAATTTTCTTATAGAATGTGGCCTGTAGAATCCATAATTTCAAACAGTTTGATTGGGCTACTAAATCAAAAGTTACAGCTCTTTTTTTTCGAAATTGGTTTTTTGTCTATAACTTTTTATTGAGAGGGCTAATCGAAAAAGTACGAATCGTTTTGGATTCTACGCACCAAAATTAATAAGAAAAAGTGTTTTCTCCAGAAATTTTGCAGTAGTCGATTTTTGATAAAAACGGAAGGTTAAGTATTTAAATACTATGCGAAGTATTTGAATACTTCTCAAAGTATTCAAATACCTTGCGTAGTATTCGAATACTTTACGAAGTATCCAAATACTTTACGAAGTATCCAAATACTTTGCGAAGTATTCGAATACTTTACGAAGTATCCAAATACTTTGCGAAGTATTCGAATACTAAATATTTGTGAAAGTATTTGAGTTACAAATACAAATATTGTTTCCATAAAAGTATTTAATTACAAAGTATTTGAATACTTTAAAGGATTTGAATACTAAAAAGTATTTACAAAATCGAATACTGCCCAGCTCTGCTTTATACTAATTAAACTATTAATTATACATAAAAATAAATGCTTACTACTTATTTCTAAGTCAGTCAGCCAGTTTTCACAAACGGATATAAACAGGAAGGGTAGCGGAATCGCGGAAATGACTGTTGTTATTAACTTTCACTTTATTTTTTATCTGTAAAGGTTTATGAGTTTTTTCGGTTATGATACTGATTGTTCAAAGGTTTCAATAAAATTATTATTTCTTAAGCTCGAGAATGATTTTGATTGAAACAACGGAAGTGCAATCACGCCGATATTGTTTAGCGCGTTTCTATAACTTTACGTATAGCTTTTAGCGACACCTTCCAATATACACTTTACTAAATAAACTAAACTGGCATTGAAAAAATAAGAATCTGTGGTTAACTACCCTAAAATAGGCGCTATTTGATTTATTTTCACTTGGCAGGAAGTTACAAATACGGGCAACTAAAAAGAGGAATTAACCCAAGTTCGCATTGATACCAAAACTTCACAAAAGTTATAATTACGAGAAGCCTTCGCTTTTCATCTACCTATCTTGTAAGGAAAGCAAGTCGAATTTGCAGTATCTGCAAAATAAGGTGTCACTTTGCATTCAAAGGTAGGACTAAATGAAGTGGTATGCGATTTTTGTGTAGTTATGAAAATAGAACCTTCGATTAATTCTGCATGATGAGGGATTACTTGGAGTGCAGTACTCATTAGGGTTCTAAGTTGGGAAAATGTCGGCGCATCACATACAGAAATATTAATGATCTCGCTTTAGAAACTGGGGCTTGCTTGATAATCTGTGTCGCATCATTCACTATACCTCGTCGGCGAGGCGTAGCGAATACAATTTGGATACCATATTTGTTAATCTGCACAAACTAGGAAAAAAATTGGGGTTTAGTTTTCAATTGCATTAATTAGAAAATTAACCTTCATATAATGTCTGAGGCTTAGTAGTTATAAATTCAAACGAGCGATGTATCGCATGAAACATTAGGCACTGCTTCTATACAGAAAGGCGGCTGGAAACTGCAGCCTTAATCCCTGATTGGTTGGATGGTTTTATACTCCCTCGGGTACAAGTAAACTGCTCAATATCTTACTCTCATTTGACTGTCGAGGGAAATGATTAATACACTTCAAATATTTTGAGGTTAATTTCTCAGGGAAGATAAATAAATAAAGGATCGGATTTCGTGCGGAGGAACTTTTTTCAGTAAGTCCGTATACCCTCCGATGCAAGTTCTTTAAGAGACGATTTTATTTCTATTCACCTTCTTCTTTGCGATTTATTCAATTATTTACACTGCTTCCTTTGCGGCGAATTTTATACATTCCGAAGATGAGGCATTGGGGCTATTTGCTTGTACGTGAGGGCTAGCGAATATTGATCTGTCCTTACCACCTGCTCATGGTAGCGGTAAATTCAAGGGTTTACACCACTGCATATTAGCAAATATAGCAAATTATAGCGACGACTATAACCAACTGTTCGTTCGTATTTCATGAACGTTAAAATATCCTTCGATGGATATATAATATAAACCTTCATATTTAAATATTGGATAAAAGTTCTGCCTCAACGATGAGCTCCTTCACGAATTTTATCGTTCGTTTTATTTGAATCAATTTGATTTTGATATTACTTAACAGTTTTAGGGATCATGAATCACAAATTTCAGCTTTAGATTAAATTAAAAACTATCTTTTTCATAAATCTTTCATGGCGCAGGGTACCCAACAGCCTCTGCATTGCCACGTTATTTATTCATGGAGTCTTTAGGCTTTCACAATGCCACTCTGTGGGTTTGCTATTCGCAGAAGTGGATATAAATTGATCTAAAACCATTTCCCTCCAGTAGAGACTGCACGTACCGCTGATAAAACGGCGTTTGTAAGTTAACGGAATTATTGTTTGATTTATTGTTAAGAACAACATGTCTTCGGGCATTGAAGACGATATACCAGCAACAATAGAAACCTCGGCATACAACACCGTTAATGCGAAGCAGCATCCACCACCGCCTGAGCCCAGTTCTGCAACTGCACCAACACCACCCTACCATGGGGTACACCTTGTCGTGGTGGTAGGGTTCAGTAGTCACATTTTTCTGTGGCGAAGCTAAAATCCCAGGCGGGTGATTGCTAGATTCAATGGCTTTAACACATAAAGTCTGAATAAACACTAAATTGTTCAAATTCCCACAAGACAATTTTAGTTTTTTAACTTTGACATTTTTTTCTCAGTTTTTTTTGTAATAAAACCTGGCACAATTTTTTTAGGTTGTACACAGAAAAATTTCGAATACCCTAATAAAAAGTTTAGGTTGCTTTTTGACAACAAAAAAGAGTTCGATGTCGTTGTGGCGCTCCAATATTTTTCTTCAATAATCCGCCTCGTTATTTTCCTTTTCTGTATGCCTAATATAAGTGTCCAAAATTTGAAGCGAATCCGTCGAGCCGAAAGTTGGTTAACATGACATGGTTATTCAACTTGCAAACTGATCACTCGCATTTTCCTTTGTCCATCGTGGATGCGACGCGGTGAATAAGTTGGATATGGAAGTGAAGGGGTTTCCTGGAGAAGGAGAGAATACCAACAACCAGTTCTAAACTTATTAAGGAAGTTAACTCATCATTGTTTATTAATCGCTGGGGTGCGGTGGGTTTTAAAACCGTAGACGACGGAGGAGCTAAGAACGAAAGTTGATCGTGTTTCAGAAAGGGAGGGAATAGAATTGGAAAAACACTATTTGAGGATGCAGAGCTATTTTCTAACACAAACACATGCAACACCTCAAGGACGACGAAGAGCCAATTCGGCCTATATTTGAAAATATAGACGGAAATATGACAAAACTGAGTAAGAAAACTCGAAAATCCCTGCAAGAAAAGTTATCTGCAAACTCATACCGCATTAGAGAAAAACAACTGGGAAAGTGGCTAGACATGGAATACATTTTTTAATAAAATAACATTAGGTAAGGATGGTGAGATTGCATGGAGATTGGCAAATGACAGATTGGCTGATGCAGTACCTATTTCTTACAGAAGTGGGTATCAGGAAAAATAGCAACTGTCTTGGGTACCAGTTTTCATAATAATTTCAATTGCCCTCGGACAATACAGCTGTGGTGTTATGTAAAAACGTTAGTATATAGACTTACTGGTATTCAAATGAGTATACACAAAATATACAGCGGTCTTTCACAGCGAATGTCCATTGCGAATTACCTGCTAACAATAGCAAAAAGCACAATTTTTCTATCTTCAACTGATTAAGTCAGTCAGCGAAGAAGAAAGGGAACGGAATATAAAACTGAGTACATCAGAAGAATCAGCTTTTGATTAAAACCGAAATGGTTGGTTTATGGGAAAAAAAATTTGAAAGTATGTGGTGTGAAAAAGGTGGAAAATTGACAGAATAAATACCAATAATAATAATTTATGTATCTCACACATAATGGCCAATTATTTCCATGCAGAAACACTATTTCTAGCAGATGAAACTGCAAAAAATGAAGTTGCGCGACAACTCAAAAGAGGTCGTTAGAACAATTACGTACATAGTTTGTGGTTCCGATGTAAACGTCAGGTAATTTCGTTTTGTAGACTTGAATGGAAAATCGCATTATCTATGTCTCAACAACATGGTGTTTGGGAAAATGTCGATTCGTTAAGTAAGTAATGAAGTAGGTACAACTAGGTTAAACTGTATCTAAAGTTCTGTTTCCTTCAGAAATTCTTGATGTTAAATTAATGTCCAGTAGTCTACTGTTATCGTGTAGAAGTGGTGAACATTTTCCATTCAGTTTTATTTCGTCGTGAATTAACCATTGGAAAATGCATCCCTATTTTACCCGTGAAATGGTATTTAATCATTTATAACGTCAAACCCCCTTTGGAATTATTCGCAAATCAAATTAAACTTGTCTACTAACTATGGATTATTCCCGAAAGTTTCCATTTAAATATCGTTATAATTACATAATGCACAGGTTTAATGCAAACTCGTTAAATTTTGACGATATTTTCTGTGCCTAATCCGTCAATCCCCTTTTAAATGCAAACTTTGCAGTAAAGCGGCAACTTTCCTTTTTCAATAAACGCAACTTGGAAAACTGCTAGTTTACCTACCCTAAAGGTTTATTGATATACTTTGGAACAAGCATAAGAAACTTATAGCATGAATTTTATATATTACACCATTTACGACTATTAATTTTATTCATTTCTTAATCCAGGAGCGGATACTGATACAACGACCATCAAATAATCTTTTTTAAAATTATTTAGTATAATAAATATACAAATAAGAAAAGTTTCTATGAAAGTGTATGCACAAATCATTCCATTTTATAAAATAGAAAAGTTTTCCTATAAAACTTTAGTACAGTTACTGTTTTACTATTCAAAATGAAGCCATCTTCTGTTTAAACTTTATTGAGATTATCCCAAGCGACGCGAATAGCTAGGGATTCTAATATTTCGGTGCGCATTTAAACGATAACCCGAAATAGCCCTTTAAAGAAGAATGTTGCTATTTACCTAACTTATTTTTTATTACCATTCGTTATGGGTCGTTTTCAGTTTTGGGGGATATTACTTATTACGGCTACGATGGATATTTGCATAGTTAATTACGGCAATGATAGCTTTTAACATCCAAATTAAGTGTTTATAGAAAGCGTTGTATGACATTTAGGTACTGAAATCCCTACAAAAGCTTCTAAGGCTAGTAAATATAATGTGGTAGTAACCAGTTAGTAGTAGTTTTGTAGTAAGGCAAGAATAATGACATGTTAATTTAATTTTGATTGCTGCTTTATAGGGGGTGGCAGCATGCCCTAAGGATTTCAATGCAAAATGCTTGAAATAAGAGGTGCACTTAAGGGGAATTGGACTTGCATACGCAAGGTACTTGCCTTATTGTTAATTGATATCTCAAATATACCTACCTCGACTTTCATCAGAATTTCACGACCGTTCGTAAAGGAACTGTAAAATAAATTTTAAGGGATGCGTCCCATGAGCAAGCAAAAATATATTAGAAATTAATATTTATTTACTTGCCCAGAGTTGGACTGGGTCACTGGGTCAACTGGGTCACCTGAGTCACGTCATACTTTTTTCAGTTAGACCCAGTTTGACCCAGTGACCCAACTTGACCCAGTTTGACCCAGTGACCCAGTTTGACACCAGCGACCCAATTTCACCCGGGGACCCAATTCGACCCAGTAACCTAGTTTGATCGAATAACGCAGTTAAGTTAGTGCCCTCGGTTCAAGTGTACAGATCATGAAATAAATGAAATGCTGGTTTGTTGAAAATAATACTCGATTGCTTGACAACTGCCATTTCTGTGATGTTTGCTTTAATACTGCCGTAAAAAACTTTCCATGTCCCGAATTGTATTAGAATAATGTTATTTCTTTGCTTCAGGGCTTACCAGTTTGCTTACAGGTGTTCATTCACATTTAATTTTTTTCTACTAGTTAGCTTAATCCAAATAAATCTTTTCTCTAAATACTTTCATTGACTACTTGACTACAAACTATAAACAAATGCATTTGATTTTTTTAAGTATTAGTTCTCTTGAATGAAATTGGGCTACGTGCTTGTTGGCGAATATTATTGAGGAAGTTTTTTTTTAAATTAAAAGTTACTTGAAATTGTTTTGGATGATACCTAACAAGAATTTAATTACTGGGTCACCGGGTCAAGATGGGTCACTAAGTAAAGCTGGGTCAAGATGGGTCACTGGGTCAAGCTGGGTCACCGGGTCAAGCTGGGCCACAGGGCCACCGGGTCAGGGTCAAACTGGGTCACCGGGTCAAGCTGGGTCACCGGGTCAAACTGGGTCAACTGGGTCACCGGGTCAAGCTGGGTCACCGGGTCAACTGGGTCACCGGGTCACTGGGTCAGTAAACTAACTGGGTCACCGGGTCACTGGGTCACTCTATGCTTGACCCAGTCCAACTCTGTACTTGCCTTCTCTATACGAACAAATGAAAATAGTTGGTAACTTTAATGAACGTAAAGCAGTAAATAACTATGCCACAACAACCCTCTAGTCATTTTGCTTCTTTTGCGTCCTCAACACCTTTAAAGTCCCCTTTCTCTACTTCTTGCGCTACCAATACCAAGAATAAGCATGTTACAACGACCCTCTTGGCTCTTACCATGCTTCATTATGTTTAACCTTTAATGTGAGAGCCCAGGAACACTGTCTGGCAATCAATTAATATAATACCTAATCTTCTTTGGCAACGCCCCATTTAGACACTGGTCAGGCGGTCACTACATTGACACGAACAAAATTCGGTCCATCTGTGCGTCTGCCTCGTCTAACTCGAGAACGAAAAGAGACAGCGATGTCAAACCTTTGCCAATCGATTTCTGCGCGTTCAAGGATCAGTGCTATTGAATAATAAACCGGATTAAAAGTCTGATTTCCGAATACGGACAGAGTGGCAAAAAGACGCCAGGTCTGGTGGGTAAGCCGCATGAGCTAGTGGTCTCCAGCCATACGACTCGACCAATTCCTTCGCGATATTTTTAAAGCGGGTAGTAGGAAAAAAACACAAATGACCATTTTCCAAAAAAGTCACTGGCTAAAAAATGGACCCCTAGGTCGCCTTGAAAGTACGGACGACTGGTTTTTCTAAGCTCGTTTAATCGGAACATTACTCTAATATGGTTTTGGAACGCTATTCGAAACTATTCGCTTTGACTCTCCAAACGCTAAAACGAAAATCCCTAATTTTCGTGCAAAAAAATTAATTTTGTAACGCCTACTTCATGGTGGAAGAGCAATGGCGGAGATGTTATTAATTTTCATTGGCCCACCAGCTTGTTTTCCTTTCAACTGCGTTTAACTTGCCGCGTTGCATAAGTAACTTAAATATGACCTGTTCCCAACTCAAGTCCCAATTCAAAGCCAAAACCAGATAATGGGGATACAGAACCAATTTAGAACAAATACACATTGACGAACGTCTGAGAAGACAAAAATCAACAAAATAAAAACTTGCACTTGTTATGAGTAACATTTGTTTGGTGGAATGCTCCTGAGACCTTGACTTTTTAATCTCAGAAATTTTTTTCCGCATATTTCAAAAGAACCAAAAATTTAACGCCAATAAATGCTCTCGTTACGTCTACCAACTATCCCAACACCTTGTAATAAGAAATAGTACAACATACATGGGGTGCGGATTTTAAAAGCATACGAAAAATAACCGTTGCAACCCCAATGGTCAGAATAAAATATGGAAGCGAAATATATGGTTTGTCGCGACAAACAACTCTTATGCCAATTGAAAAACTCACCAACTAAGCTATGAGAGCAAACGAGAGGTTATCGAGAATAGACTACACTAGGGCCAAAGTTGTTTATTTCAAATGAAACATCCCTTGGTGGACCATGCAACAAGGTAGTGCATACTTTGTTTTAGATTCCGGGAAAAAGTCAGAAGTATCCCCACAGCAGCAGCAAAGCAAAGTTTATTGTCTATTGCGAGCTGTCATTGAGTTAGTCCTTACCACCGGCGGCCATCAGTATTCACGGCGGAACAGATTGTGTTATATACCAGGATTTAGAGTTAGGTGAGGAACCACTGGACAACGAATTCGTCCTCTTCTCGTTCAGTAAGTGTACATAACTCGAAGGATCAGTTTTCCAAATTAATTATAAATAAAGTGGAAGTGATAAGGAGCGGAAAAACGATGCATTTGTTGTTGATAGAGGTAGATGTAAATTGGATATTTAAAGCAAATTAGAAAAGACAAATGATGGAGGGCGAAATGATACTGGGAACAACTGACGCTATGTATCCAGACAGGAGCTTCATAGAAAGGACCAAGTGGTCATTAGCCGGATGAGTATCGGACACACACATATAAAGCATGGGCACCTACTTGTTGGAAATCCCGCTCCGAAATGCCCAAAGGATGGGGAAGAGACCGTCACGTCGAGCACATCCTTCGCTACGAGAGAGCAAGTATTAGAATAAACAATAAAACAGTAGAAGAACTATGCCAAGAAGGAACAGAGAATGAACTATCAGAGTTTATTAAAGAGGTGAATATCTATAGTAAGATATAAAGACTGAGAAAGGATAGAAATAGATACTAAGTCAAGTAAATACTTACCTCAACCGCTAATAGCCCTAGCAGATGATGAGGGTTGTCAAAAAAAGTCTATTGAACCTACCCAAACGTACGAGCGAGATAACGCTCAATAGAAACAAAACTTAACGCGCTAAAAATTAGGGTTTATGTAACCCTTATTCTGAAATATTTATTCAAGCTTACGCGACGCGTCAAGGCGATAATAACGCACGTGGCAGACTTCAATTTGAAACAACAAGAATTTAAACAAGAAGGAAAGTAAAAACCCCTTAAGAAGTATCACAGACTAATCAAGATTGAGCGTAGGGATTTCGAAAGAGGAAAAACTCGGGCGTTATTGAATTATGAAGAAATAACTATATCTCGATAAATGCATTTTCCTATCCTTTTAGATCAAAAGTTTTGATAATGACAGATACGCTTTTTTTTGAAATCTGGTGAATTGATATTGTCAGCTAATATAACAGAAATTTAAGTTAACCACCTAGATAAACAAAACTATCTACTAAATTCATTTTTCTACACTGCACTATACAAATAACGATCTCAGTGAAGGTGAAAAGCTGAAATATTTCAAATAAAGCAGAAAGAATCCTCAATTGACTTGTAATCAATACCGGTTTTTCCCATTTAATTGCTGTAATTAAAACAAATGAAGCGGTAAAATATCGTTCGAGGATGCTGCTGTAACAAAACAGTAGTATCCAACTAAACGGCACTATAATAATCATCGTGGAAAAATATACAATGTTTCACCTTTAACTCAAAATGAATTTTACAAAGTGTAATTATTACAAATTATGGAGAAGTGTAAAAAGAATAACTAATTTGCTTTATTAATTTAGTAGTCGGAAAATTTACACTGGCGCCCAAATTTCTAAAAACTTTTCACAATTGTACCAATCACAGCTGAAAGTAAACTAATAATCCAAATGGAAGGGTTCGCTTGTTTCCAAAGCAGGCTCTATTAGAATACAATTTTATGTTTGGTTGGTATCAAACCTGGTAAAGTAAACCGATATCACTTTGTACGCGTCACTTAGCGGTTAGTGGAGCTTTTGTTAATTGCTGTCGGGATCTCGGAGTCCTTGCCAGATAGACGGTTGAGAACGCACCTTTCAGCGGGGTTGATTACTAGTTCTTTGAAGGGAGTTAAGAGTGGCGCAGGCGCCACCCTCGCGACTGACTCACCCGCGTCAGTTTCCGCGAACTGCGAAAACGGTCACCCACGTTTTATTATCCCGGCGCTCTTATGTCACATAGGTTCGGTTGGTTATAAAAATTTAATTTTATGAGTCGATCGATTAAACAAATTTTCGTGGGAAATTATTTTTCAGGTAAGAGTTAGTACTTGCATGCTTGATGTTGGAAAGGCGTCGTCGGGCGAATAAGTTGATGTTTTGCATAAATTTGGAAGATTGTATAATATGAGCGCGACTGGTGCCATGCTAAACGTGCACCCTTGCAGATGGTCAATATCGTTATGTGGCGCAGAAAAGTGGTATTTTGTGGCCCACATCTCAGCAACGATCCAAGAAACGTTTCTAAAGTTTACGGCGCAAAAAGTTTCATTTCCCTGTGTCATTTACACTCGAGGCGACCGATATGAATTATGGTTTCAACCACTACCATCATAATAAACACTTTGCAGAAGAAAATTCGCTATTATAAGGCTCCACCACAACAATTTTTGGTCGACGACTTTATGGTATTTGCGACCCACAAGTGAAATTTACTACCGATCTACGAGGTGCAGAATTTTCAAAACATTTGGCAAGCACCCCGTTTGCGCTTTAGCGTTACTTTAAATACGGATTCTCAATTGCGCTTATGAAACAAAACTTTGTGAAAAGTATTACGGAAATCTATATCTCAATCTGGAGCCACCAAAAAGGAAATCGAAGTACAAAGTGTACGTAAACACGGGGTTATTTATGGTGACATAAAGCGTTCTCGGCTTACAATCTCCACTTTTGGGTCATGTCTACATATTTCTCCTTTCTGAACAGTTTCTTGTGACATTGATAATGGCCATTACTGTTCTCGCTGGATCTTTATTAATATTGCTTATTATTACGCTGTCAATCTTTTTATTATAGATGCCTTAATCACTAGGATTAAGTGGAAAATTAGTCAGTCGACTAATCTTATAAAACAAAATAAAATACGATATTAATTTTCGCGGGTACTCTGCGGAAAATGCTAGTGTAATCTTCTTCTTTAGAAATTGAATTTGTAAGCTCGAAATAATCTCGCTGTAGAGGATTAATCCCCACTTTCAAATTGGAAATATCGCCTTTAGCTACATTTTCATAGTGTACGGCATTAATTTCCCACACGCTTTTCAGTAGCGAATGATTTGAAAAAGTCAACTGTAATACACCTTCACCTTACATAAAACCCAGACCTCTAATTGTGGAAAGGTGTGATATTATTCGAGGACGCACTTTCCCGCACAGGATTAACGGTGCGTATAAAGCGTCACGTAGGAGCACGAATATGTTTTCCGTCTGATTTCATTTTCGGGGACAAATCGAATAGCCGCCATGAACTATTTCCTTGGGTACCCAGCAAATAGTTCATTTTTTACGCAACGTTTTGATGTTCGACAGCGTTGGTAAATATTCTCACAATTCTTGTGTAGTCTGGCATTAGGTTTTTAAAAAAATTGAAAAACTGTTTGTACTACTGCAAATATTTATAGCGTTTTCGATTGGCAAAACTCGTGCTGCACGAGTGCAATTTTTACGTTCTATTGGTAATTTTAGGGCAATTTTCTGTGTTCCATTGGCAAATGTGATGCAACAATTACGCACTCAGTGCAAATTTCGACGCACGAGGTCCGTGAGCTCGTGGAGCTGCTAGTTAACAAATTTTCAAAACAAACGTGCGACAATTTGAATTTGTTTCTTGCGTTGGGAGAGTTTTTTGTCGTCATTTAGCGATAGCGAAGATGATGAACTAGCCATAACTTCTATTTTACAAAAAGTTGCACTTACTCATTAAACTGAACGCCAAAAATTGGCCCTTTACAGGTATTTCAAATTTATATTTCTCATCGTTTATCATAAATAATACTGAAATCGTTTGTCATTTTTTAGAATAGAGATTTGTCGATTACCTAAATCTAAAATGAGGTTATGGACAAATGACAACAAATATTTACGAATATTTATGTTCCATTGAGAGCAATTTTCACATGGATTTCTTCAGTTTCTCGTGCAACACTCGTGCAGTACGAGTTTTGCCAATCGAAAACGCTATTAGTTTAGAGACCACGATAGTAGAAATTGTAGATTCATTTTTCTATCGATCTAAGACAAGTCGATTTCCTACAAATTTCTTGCTATATTTTTGGGTAGTTTGTCGACTTTATCGCTTAATATAATCAAAGTAGAGCTTAGGAAATATTTAGTTTTCAGTCGATTTAAAACAAGACGTTTCTCTATGAATGTTAGAGGCAAGACTATAGTCTTTAGAAAATTTTTTGGTTTCTCCACTGTTTCGCATAATATAATAAAGTAGCCTACATTTTCTTCATTCTGCTACAGCCTCCGGCTATAAGCCTTCAGAAATACTTATTTTTCAGGCGATCTCGCACAAGTCGACTTTCTATATATTTTAGATTCAAGGCTATAGTATTTGATATATTTTTTGGTAGTTTGTCCATTGCACTTATTAATATCATCAAAGTGACCTAATTTTTTTCACAAGGCAACTTTTTATCAATTTTAGAGGCAAGACTATAGTCTTTGCTACATTTTGTTTGGTAGTTCTAATGTTTCGCTTAAAGCGACCAATTTTTCTCACTTTTGCCAGCTCTTTCTGCTCCAATCTTTCGGAGAGATTTATTTTTCAGTCTAAAACAAGTTTATTTGGTATAAATTTTAGAGGCAGAATCCACAATCCTGCTCTATTGACTTCTATGGGCAAATATCAAATCTTCCCTTCGGAAAGTGATCTGAGGATTGCTAATCCCCCTTTGGAGACATTAACTTGCCCAAGTGTAAGTTCTATGGCGAGGTAGATGAAACTACGAAGCATGTGGTGTGTCACTATGATGCCTTAATCAGCAGACATCAGCTTCTTGGCGACAGTTATCTGGAACCGGGGAGGGTGGTCAACTTAAGCTTTACGGGGTGTTTTATTGAGTTGCGAAGGAAATAGGGTAGGCACAATGGGCATTATACTAATCTAGCTAACATCATCTTCCATCTACCGCTGTGCTGGGTTTGGTTGTCTTGAGTTATTCAGTTGAAACTGTAAGTGGAAGAGCCGGCTCTGGACCATAAAACAGCTGTTTTGAGGCCAATGTCAACATGTGAGTTCAAGTTCAAGGGTGTTGCTGCGTAATACTTGCTTTAGTGTATGATGACACTCGGACCACCCTAGAGGTAATTTTACTGTGACCAAGTGCCTACAGGGACTTCCAGTGTGGACAGTTGATAGTTCAGCGATCTCTGTATCTGCCCTACAATTCAGTGTAAGGTTGACTCTCTAGATCTTCTTGGGGAGTATGCGTGTTGGTTAGTGTGCAGCGGAAACCGTGTTTGCGCCGTATCTCTTATGCATCTATTGCACATGTCTTTCAAGTGTCTTAAGAAGAAAAGATATCAAGCTGATTGCATGGTGTGCTTTAAGTGTTTCCCAACTGAGTTTTCTACTTTTCGAGCGCCCTGCGTCATCAGGGATTCTCAGAGGACATGCTTGTTCATGAGTCTACAATGAAGGTGGTATACAGTTTTGTCCTGTAAGTCGGGAGGACTATTGACTTTAAACTCGGAATTCAGGCTTTAAAATTGTAATTCATAGTTTAAAGTCGGAATTATAAAATCAGGGAGGGGAGAAATGAACTGGACTCGCAAGTCGACTAACTTCTGAGACACACGACGGCACGAATTCAAGAGTGCCTTGTGCCCGTTCCTTGTCTTACACTGTTCAAGGCAATCGACCATACGCATACCAGAAATTAAACTGACGCTAACACTTTTCCGGTCGAGACTTCAGCGTGAGCAAGTGCCGGCATCCATCGCAAGAAGCTTTTTCATGTACAATTCATTGCGTTCCCCTTTCCTGGAAATGCCCACACTATCAGCTCGCTCACGCATTGACTCTGATTACCAAATCGGGGAGGTTGTCGATGATCTATTTAGTAACAGAGGAAATTGGTGTCCCGGGACGCATATTCGTAAATAACAGACGAGCAGCGACGGACCTATGGGGGGGCAAGGGGGGGGGGGCAGGTTGCCCCTCCAATACTTAACTAGTTGGCAATTTTGACAAGAGTTGGTAATTTGCATTACCAGTTGGCGAATGCCACCCAAAGTAGGTAAATCGTAAATGTAATAAATCTACTATTGAAGGAATGAGGAATTGCGGCAAAATCTATAAAAAAGGACTCTTTAATAGGAACAAGGAAAGTCACTTCCTTCTTCAACACAAGGTTGGCATTTTGGTAAAACTTTTAATTAGTATATTAGAGACCGTATACTGCTATCTTACATTTTTTACATGATTTATTAGACTTGGAAATACCACTTAATACTTAATAGATACTACCCGTTTGAGTTGGAAATTTTTACAGTTGAGTTGGCAAAATGTCATGTCTGCCCCCCCAATTTTTTTGTCTAGGTCCGTCCCTGCAGACGAGTTATCCTTTCGGAAAACTCAGCAGCATTTTGCGTTTTACAAAAGTTTGAGAAGAGAATTTTAAACATACAAATAAGTTGAATTGGGACACCTACGCATTTTTTGTGAAAAAAATATAAAAAAGATGCAAAGAATCGAACCAAAGCCGCGCGTTTGCAAGCCGAGTACCCTTGCCACTAGACCACTATGGTACACATTCAATCGTTATTAAAATGAGTTCGCATTCCGAAATAGTTGTGGGGAAGGGTCATTTTTCGTATGCATGCGTACGTTTACAAAGATGCCTCCGGACACGGCACGTCCACGACCCTCGTAACAACGGCATGGAGTCTTCATAAAAACACAAATACAGATAAAAGGAGAATTCTTAGATGTTTGCAAATTACATAGCAACAGTATTAATATTTCCGAGGAATTTCCACCTCGAGCATTCTACTAGTGAAATTAAAGATGATTTCCCAGAAAAATATTTTTCCGGAAGAAGTTTTGTTCTCTCTTTTGCAATATTCTCATTCAGTGATTAGTGACACAAAGCATTTAAAATTTTTTCGGTAGAGGATCAATAATAACATGGCCACCTTTGATATGTTATTGTGGGCAGTAATGTGACCGAAAAACATTTTTGTTTGCCGATTACGAAAATACGTAAAAGATCAATACCGCCCGTTTTCCTAGGTCGAATAGCGTAAAAGTAAAACGTGACATAACCAATTTGATGTACAGTGGAATTTGATTGCACGTTATGAACGATGAATAGGAAATAAGTAATGAATTATACTATACTCTTCCCTATTTATCACGTAATCTACAGTGATTTTTTTTTAAATGCGAACATAGGAGTTTGCATGCAATGTAATTTCCCTATGTTCCATTTAAAAAAAAACACATCAATCTATTGAGTAGTTCAAATGAGTAGTAGATACAATAATTGACGGCTGTCACATTTTTAAAAATACCGCCGTCCAATTTAATTACGAAATCGGTTAAGTTATTGCTTAGAATGTCAAAGAGGACACTTTGAACATTTATTGTAGTTGTTTTCGCTATTTATTTTCTTATTTTCTTCGTTTATGTATTGAATAGATCAAATTAGTACAATACCAGGTGCACATGACCTACAAATAATTGAAGGTTGGTTCACAATGAGTTGTGGTGTCAGTGCGTGGCCTGTGAGGTCAAGTTATCGTAAGTTTAAGAAAAATGTTCCTAATGTTGCTATGGCCTCACATGGCTTCTTAAAAAAAATCTTACCGAGTGCTCTTCATCATAAAGACTATAGAGTCGCTGTTCATAGTCACACAAGTTGCGCGATTTGGGAATGTGAACCGCGCACACCTCATAGATTGATGTGTTTTTTTTTAAATCGAACATAGGGAAATTACATTGCATGCAAACTCCTATGTTCGCATTTAAAAAAAACTCACTGTATATAATGTTGCAAGAAGGAATGGCTCATAATGTGCAGATCAGTTCGTTTCAAAGGAGATAATAATTATATAAAGTCGTAAGACGATTTGAATGAAATAGGTATGTACTTTGTATGCTCGTTCTTGATATATTTTTATAGTTTTCATTTTATTACCAGTGAATGTTAGCTGACAACGAACTGCAAGTTTTACAACATTATATGTCTACACAGTTTCCAGAATCCAACTAGTAATTTTTCTACTAAATAAATGCTATGTTAAATATTGTTCGGTCGAGGTTTTGAGTCAGTTTATGTTGTTTTTGTAGAGAAGAAGTTTCAGTTTACTGAGATTGATCAGCTTAGTTCAAATTAATTAGTGCATTGGACATTTCCCTGTAGTTTAATTAGCAGTTCGAACCTTGACTTGTATGAGGATTTAAAAAAATTTTGGGTGTTTGCGTCTCCCCTATCAACTCCATCCCATGGCATACTCTTTTTGAGCTCCTGGTGCCTTCACTTTCCCTCTTTTTCGTTTTAACGAATATCTTGCCACTGGTAAACCTCTTGTCCTATAACATTAAACAATAGAGGATTTTTTTTCCGAATTCACCTGTTACAGCTACGATGGCAAGTTATAACCGTACTCTCATAGGCAACCTATACACCATGTTGTTTGTGGTCATTTTGTGCCGTATAATACAAATTTTGTGCTTAAGGCGTAACGGAGATATTCAAAATTTTGAACAGAAGTGGAGCATTCTTAAGGATCAAATAATAGATATCGTCCAGGCCTGGACTAGAACCTTAACATTGTTCCAACTCATAGTCTAGTAATCTAGTTCGTGTAATTGGATATCCGTGTTAAAAGTTTCGCTGTAGTTCTCGCGTGCTGTACTGGTTGTTTGTTAGGCAGTTTCTTCAGTTTCAGGGATCATAGTTATTGTTGCCAGAGTTCGTCTGAAAGTGATGTGCGAATACGTTGGCTATATCTTCATGGCCTGTAAATGTTACTTCCTGTTATACGAAATGATGTGTTGATGTCCTTCATTCTGAGTACGTTTGTCCATATTCCTTTGGGCGACGTATTTATGTTGATAGATTTAACGAAGGCATTCCAGGAGGTCTTTTTGCTAATTTTTATTATTTTCCGCGATTTCGCTCTCAGTTTCTTGTATTCTATGAGGTTTTCTGGTTCCGTGTTCTTCCTTTGCTTAATAGCCCTTTTACATTGCTCGCTCCATCATAGGACGATTAACCGATCCCGATATTAATATCGGCCGCGGCCGATAATGATGTATCGGCTGATACATTCATATAATTATGGGATGGCGACAAAACGGGATAATCGGGAAAACATGGAATTGGCTATACGTAGTTTGATTCGCGGATTAATTAATTTGATTCGTAGTTTAATTATTTAACTAAGCAATCTTCGAATTAAATTAATCGATCCGTGAATTAAATTAATTGGACCGCTAATTATATAATTAAACTAAGATCAAATTGATTAAACCGCGAATCAAACTATTTAGTGGATGAGAAATCAAACCGCTATTTAAATTAATCGACCCGCGGATTAAGTTAATTACGTAGTAATCAATTTAATTGATGACGTCATCAATTAAATAAAATCGTATCAATTTTTAAATAATTTATCAAATCAAAGTCCAAATTCCAAGAAATTCCCGGAAATAATCAAATTATCTCCCGAAAACACCCTCGTCCACGTGAGCCACTCCGCAAATCAATTTAATTGATCTTGATTGATCCCGCAAATCAAACCGCGAATAAAATCCAAGATGGTCGCCAAGGTGAAGATCTTCGACTGACGTGCCGCCGCCGTGCCCGTCGTGAAATAATAAATATGGAAAATAATTGACGGTGTGTTCCAACCTCTCGCAACTTAAACGAAATTGAAATCTTCAATAAATTTTCTATTTTTAAAAAAATGACCAATACGGCGATATTTTTTTCCGTATCGGCCTTCGGGCGTAGCAATATCGGCAAAAATTCCATGTCGGTAGATCTCTATATCTCTGTTTTTTATTTTAAATTGTTAGGGTGAATATGGATGAGGAAATTTCAGTTTTCGCCATCGAAAGACCTGTGTGAGCGACGTACCACTCGAAAATACGCAATTTAGATTTTTGTTTGTGACAATTAAAACCCTTAATGGGTAAAGGGCTCTGTAAGTCAAATAGTTTCCGAGATACAGCGTTTCAAAGATTCGTAAATTCTTCAGTTTTATCAACTTTGCGTTTTTTTGCAGTGTTTGTTTAAGTTACTTATTGTTCATCAAAAGAATTGGGAATACAGTGAAATCACTTAATTGATTTCACGTCTCGTTGATTGGACATCTGAATCAAAAGTTATAGCCAAAAACCAATATCGAAAAAAAATTCAAAAGGGTTGTAACACTTTTGATCTAGTAACCCAATCTTCAAACTGCTGGCAGTTATGGATTCTACAGGCCAAAATCTACACGAAAATGTTTTTTTCCGGGTCGATTTCCCACAATTCATTTTTCTGATCCAAAATACCTATTGGCAACCGTATTTTTACCGAAAATCGACTATCCCAAAAATGATCGGGAAAACACTTTTCCCTATTAATTTAGCTTCGTAGATTCCAAAACGTCTCGTATTTTATTGGTGCGCTTCCATGTATATGTTGAAAGTAATTAATAGGACAATTATTCACAATCACCGGACAATGTGATAAATTTGGGGTGCGTTAATTTTTAGAACTTTAGAGGAAGGGAAACCACTGCCATTTATGAATAATGAATTTAAAACAAAACTCTTTCCTAGGGCCGTTCAAAAAATGTTCCTTACTGAATTTACTATGAATTCGCCGCATTAATTATTTTGAGTGTGGCAAACACGCGGTCAAGTGACTGCATCTGTCTTTATCAACATTACATAAGATTACGTACGTACGTAATTCATCTGCGAATGAATCGCCAGTAATTGCGGTTTGTATGTAGGTACTCCGTTCGTATGAAACGTGTTCTACGAGAACACGAGAAAAGCGAGAAAAGTTTTGTTTACCTTTATGAAAGATTGGGTCAAATCAAAATACCCTCAGACACTTACTCCTTAATTTTTGAGGAGGGGGCCTTTTTGATATTGATTCCTGGCCCATTTTAAAGGGAACGAAATCTGCTGTCTAGTGTCACCAGACTGCGGTGAGTGAATTTGATAAACAGTAGACTCATTCAAATTTGAGCTTACATAGAACTAAATCGAATTAAAAGACGCCTCATCCATAATGCATCCCATTCCATTAGGTACTACAAACTGAACGGGAAATTAGGAAAACATTTTGGATTTTAATATTATATGGGATCAAGTGGGATGGTAACTCCCTTAACAAAATTTAGAGGCACAAGGGATCGTGTGATAGGCCATCCAATTCTATTCTTTAGTAAAACCTTAGTTTTGATTTCTGCTGCATTGATACAATATAAAATATACTTCCTTTAAATTATCGGAATTTTATTTAGTCGCGATATCTAAGCGGCTTTCCAGTTTAGGAAGTGGTTTTTCGTGTTTGTCAAATTAGTTTCACTTTTCATTTTGTTTTTCAAAATCCGATGATGGAAACTTGAAAATCAACATCATCCAGGGATGTTTCCGCTATGGACTGTTGCTCAAAGTTTGACGGTAAAGCAATAAGCGTGTATTGGATAAATGCAGTAATTTAAATTTGACGAAGTACCGCCAACTAAATATTTTTTTCTAACTTTACTGTATCACTAAAAAACCCTTTACTATATCGTTTCAACTCTGTTTTCCTATACCTTAATTGTCTATTCACTATGCGATGTAGAGATATTTTAAACATACATAAATCCTTGAGGCACCTCCCGGCCCATGCCAGGTCCGAGTTCCACCCCCTGTCTGTTGTAGTTTCTTTGGTATGGCCTAGACCCTACTTGATCCATATTAGATATTGGACTGAAATATGCGAGAGAGCACTTAGAAATAATTAATTTTTCTATAATTGTTTAGTTTCTAAACATGTGACTTCTGCATACACTGCAGGTTGGGCCGCATTCCATAAATGGTTAATGTGGAAGAATAGGAAATGCGCTCGAACAATAAATAATAGTGCTGAAATGATTGTATAGCAACCGGAACATTATCCTAATGGAACAAAACAATATAACTTTACTTCCATCCTCGTTTTTTTCCCTTTAATTTTCAGTAAAATAATTTCGCGAGGAAATGCGAGAAGCTTTCATCTTAATAGATTAATGTTATGTATTCGTTTATAATCAAAACCCTGATTTTGTTTATTTTCCGTCAAATTGTTTTCAAACCAAGGCGTATTATTCTGTTATAAATTTGTAAATAGGAAATTTTGCTTATTCTATTTCACTTTATGCTTATTCTAAGGGGTGGTACAGGGAGGAATTACCACGCGGAATCCATTACGATTTTTAGAGAACATTAAATACGTGCATTTGCTGGTTTAGTGCTAATTGTTACGAAAACAAGGATCGTTTGTCAAAACACCCAACATCTGCGCTTGTGCCACGGTGTAATAAATATTGCCGTTTCTTTCAGCAATATCAAAGTTTAGCAATCGGAAAAGCTTCAGGATTGTATGTAATAATGTTATTAATGTGCAGTAAGAAGATTTGAAACCCGAACAGCTCGACGTTTTTAAAGTATCTTCTGTTTTTATTACCCAACGCTTTTATAATACTGGTACGGATTGGAAACCAGAACACTTATTTCCAAAGCTCTTGGTATTGTCAGTTATAAATAAAATGTACGCTGATAGGGCACTCGTTGAACACATCAGTTAAAAAAAGTTTCGTACAATGACATGTTGATGATGTGCCGGATAGTGAGTGAAACTGGGATATACTAGCGCCCTACAAATAATGTCTTAAAATTTTAAATTACAATTTTCATTATTTTCGCGTTATCGAGCACTGGCAAAGTTCCGAATCCTGTATTTTATCTTTTTCTGTTAGTGCTTGTTTTAGGAGACAGGTAAATTACGCGCGATGGGACATGAAATGTAACATTTGTAGAACTGGTAAATGCGGATGTGTACCGTTCAATGAAAAATCTATTAAAATGATGTGCGAAATTCGATCAGGAAATTGTGCCAATTGCTTTTAATATTACACGTAAACAAAACCGTACAAATCCTAATATGACGCGCTCCGGTGACAACGATTTGATTAACAAATTATTTTCATTAGTTGACTTTTACACGTATGGTAAGGGTAGGAGTACTCGAAATGAGAAATATTCACCTATTACAGATTAGAGCAAGGGGATGAGAGACGGTTTATCCTCTTATCATAAAATTGTGTTCACCCTCGATGAAGGGTTGCGCTAACCGAATCTTAATATCTCACTTAGTCTTCGATTTTTAATAGAACACACGGTATCTCAATTGCTATTGGGAAATTGTATTTCTGTTAGAGACTTTTACGTTTTTGGTACCTATATCGAGGCATTAGTCGGTTAGCGCTTATCTTTGTCATATCACTAAAATTGTATGTGAAATCGAGAGGGGTCGAGCTATGAATTATTGTTACGATTCGCGGATCCTTATCATAGGTGATTCGTTTACGTTTTAGGGTTATGAGTATTGAAAATGGACGTTATGAACGTGAACGTAGGCTTTACATTATGTAAAATTGAATAAAAAGATGAGCGAAAACGTTTAGTAGGGAAACTAAAAGGGTTGTCATAAGTTATATTACCAAAATCAAAGGACGAACTGTGAGAAACGATCTCATACATATCCATTGCGTCAAATGCGGTTTTTAACTAATTATTTAAAGTTGGACGAACATCTATTTGTTATTCTCTGTAGATGTCCAATCTTTTCTTCCTTTTCGATTAATTCTATTGTGATGAATGATGATAATGCACTTTTAGTTTCCATATCTTAGCATTGACCTGTGTTGTCATTTTGGCTTTTCTATACTTACTTCTTTCTTCAGTATGAATGTTTTGCTGAGACTGTGTTACCACTTTTGTGCATTCCGTAACCGTACGTTAATTTTTTCTCCCACGTTGCCGTCTCTATCTATCGATACTCTAGATATTTCAATGTTTCTACTTGTTCTACCTTTCCTCTTTGAACTTTATATCTATTTCTTTGTTTTCTTGTTCTACTTGCATTACTTTAATCTTATTAATAATTATTTTCAGACCTTATTTCTTTAGTTGCAGAATACTAGGTCATTTGCGAATACCGTGGCATGGCAACCTAAGTGTATGATTACTAAAAAATTAAGTTTATTGTTCACCTGAATAACAAAGACAGTACAAGTAACAAATCTTTCAAACATAATGTAATGGAAGTTTCAAGGGTTGGAAGAACTTCAAGTTCTTTGTTCTATATGCTACATTTTTTTCTCTTCTTTCGTTGTTAATACGTTCAGACCTACCTTCCGTATTTTATTTCCCAGGCTAGATCAGATACCCAAGCGTTAAGAATAGCAAAAAAATCAATTAATCTTTCCTCACTGAGATAATATTAATAATTAATTAATTAATAATAATTTGGAACAGTATTTTTTCTACTTCATATTTCAAGATGTGAGCAATACAAAATTGAATATTTTCCAAGTACACCTTCCGTCTCGCTTTTTCATTAATTTTCTATACATCTGACAGATCTCATTTTTATAGCTTTCTTTCTATCATCATCAACCGGTAATTATTGACTAAATAAAACTAATAATACATAACTGCAATTTTAGGAAAATATAAAAAGGACAGTACTTATATTACGTGTTTTCTTAGTTCTGGGCGGAATTGAGTAAAGTAAGTACCTGCTGTTCAACTTAACGGTTATCTATTTCACCCACAACGTTCGAAAGTTAAAAATCTAAAAATCATATAAATTTGAACATTAATTACATTGTTGAAATAACAATTATTACTTAATACTGCTTAAATATACAATAGCAAGGCTGAAAAGCAAGGATCTGAGATATACTACTAGTACGATGAATATCGTTTTTCGAAATTTTTTGATTTTAGACCGCGTATGCATTGAAAACTATAAGAAATCGAATGCACTATACAAAATTTTATAAGCTTTCATTTGATATAGCAAAAAATGACCACAAATTATAACAAACTCAAAAACTGAATATTGCAACATCTGCAATTTTTCAATATTTAGATTTTTAAGTAAATGAACTTTGTCCATTCTTTCTTGTTTTTTTGTTCCGTCACATGCTTCTCTACTTATGCGATGATTGTGTAACCAAGTTGTTCCATGTGTTTCCAGGCTCCCTTTTCTTCTCGCTCTTTGTATCTTTGCCTGTTACACTTGTTGCACTTGCGTTTTTAATTCAGTGTTGTCTAAACTATATTTTAACTGGTTCATTTAGTTAGATTAATGTCTTTATGTTTTCTACTCCTAATTCTCAATATTCTACAAGAAATCACTGTAGGTTTAATGTATTGTATAGGTACATGATTTTTTCTGTATACAAAATACTTAGGGTGTAGCACCTAAGACCCCTCGGATCATTATTCCTTTACCATAAACGATACCGAAAAAAGCAAAATTGTACACAATTATCGTCGCCATATTTCTAAAATATTTTTGATTACCAGCGGCGTGCTGTATTCCAGTGGCGCATCAAACTTGCATTTTTTTAAATGGAACATCCCATATTTTATTACTGATTTGGAGAGTACTTGAAAAGTTGAAAAGTACTTATTTTTTTATGTAACATGTTATAGGATCCCTAACTTTAACGATTTCGGTGTTATAACCTTTTTTGTCAAAATTTCAGTTTTTCGAAATTTTTGTTGAGAGAAACTAAATTGCGTAGGCGTAATTATAAAAATATATTAAAGCTAAAAAATAAACTGACGATGACAGTGAAATGGATTCTCCAATATTATGTGAATTACTGAACGGACAACAAATATCTCTTATAGTTTACTTTAAAGGAAGGTAAGGAAAGTAATTTTAAATCATTCGGTATTGAATTATACAATTTATAATAATAATAATAATGGTCATTTATTGAACGATAACACTGTACATACTATTAAATAGAAAGTAAAAACTAACGTGAGAGTCACCTTCAATAGGGTGAAGTTTCATAATCTGCTC
This sequence comes from Photinus pyralis, assembly GCF_008802855.1. Taxonomy (NCBI): domain Eukaryota; kingdom Metazoa; phylum Arthropoda; class Insecta; order Coleoptera; family Lampyridae; genus Photinus; species Photinus pyralis. Next base: position 1,724,654 of record NW_022170510.1, read on the forward strand.
TTCCATTTAACCCTAATACTTAACAATAATTTTTAATGAAAGAATACGTACGAGTACAAAATTGAAATTATATTAGTTAATTTAATATTAGTTGATTGTTTAATTGCTTAGTGACGTGCCATTTGCAATAAATGGCAGTAATAATTTATAGATGAAGAAAAGAGGAAGTCAATTAAAAAAAAGAGAAAAATATAGATTCAATAAAAAATAAAAAAAACAAAAAAATCAGATAGAAAAAGGATAGGAATGATCTCTGAATCTCTATGGAGTGCATAGGTATAATTAAGTTGTCCAAATGCCTAAGTGGCAGTCTTTAAGCTTATTAGACATTTTTAACCACTGCAATTCCTGCAATTTAATTGAAACATGGTCAACTTTTGAATGCGATATTACAAATTACTGTCTAAACAGGGCCCATAAACCATGTCACAATAAGTGAAGTTTGACAAGTCAAGGGATTCACACAACAATATTTTTAATTTTTTATTTAAGATGTCTTTATTATTATACACTTTTTGAGCACTGAATCGTAATCTGAAATCAATAATAAGTCCCAAATTCTTTACCTCGTTCGATTTTTCAATAAAAACATTAATTTCTATAGACAGATTTTCTATTAGCCGTTTCTTATACGAATGCGGTGCAAACACAATAACTGATGATTTAGACGGATTAATTATTAAAGAATGATCAGTCGCCTTCTTTACAATACTTTTGATATGAGAATTAATGATCTCACAAGCTCTCAACCAATCGTATTTCTCAAAAGAGTAATATTAAATAAATCGAATTGTGTTTCGAGTGTAGTTCCAACTTAGACGCGCTTCTGTTATGTTATAAATTGTAAGTGATAAACAATAATTACTGTTATAAATTAATCCCTTTAAGATTGCTATAAACTTATTGTTAATTAGTTGTAATAAATAAACCACGTAATCCAATTTACGTTGGAACAATTACGAAAGGAAATGTGAGCGAAAGAACAGAACTATTAAAACTCTTATAAGTTATAACATATACCTACCTTTTATCTATAACCTGTAAACAATCAAGTCAGGCCAAAAAACCTCTGTCGTTATGGCCGTATGAACATTAATAAAAAAAAAAAAAAACTTACGGGTCGGTTCGATGTAATTATAGACGCAGTGAAGGACGGATGGTGACGAATCGATGACGATAAAGCGTTATTCTTATGTTCACAACAGAAGGAATAAATAAAGGCAAGTATTCTATTATGGGGTTGCAACATTACGGAATGCCAATAGTCCCCGGCCTAAAACTGCAAGATGCCGTAATTGCGCGGATTAATCATCTACTAAAGGTATGTTCTGCCTTTTTTAGGAATGGTTGATATAATTCAGCGAAAATTATGGCATCAAATCAGAATCTAATTAATCACTACCGTTTTACTTCGACGGTTTGTGTTAGTCCTCTGGGTAAATGTAAAAACAGCAGAAACTTGAAGAAACGGGCAATTGAGCAATTTACTACGTTAGTTTTACACAGTTAAGGCCCAGACCTACTCTATTACTTATTCCTGTAACATTAAACACTGCACCAAACCATACACTTGAAATGTACATCAAGTGAGTAAAGCAGTCCCTTTGTTATCAATTCAGCAACTTTATAGAAACGTTAGGGCCACGTTGATCACATGAATTCATAACTAACCTGAATTTACAACTGTTCAAATACGACGTCATTGTAACTGCATGTCTTGAAATTACTCCGTTCTAATTTCCGTCATTCCTGCAAGAACGGAAGATGTAAAGGTTCTTGCAGAATTTCGAGTGGAAGTGAAAAAGCACACCGGATTCGCGTTAAAGTGATTATTACTGGGATTTCTATGTGATGCACCCAGATAACGTAGTAGCAATTAGTCAAAGCCACTGGCTTTATATGAGCTTAAAAACAAAACATCGAACTAAAACAGTGGCGATAATTTATCACTGGCAATTTAGAAACGGTCCGTAAAGGTATATAAAAACCTGTGCTTTCTGCGGCCTAATTTCTTATAATCCTTCGCAATTTTTCCTACAACTTATCTCGCAAAAAATCTTTATTGCTTATAAGTTCTTTTGTCGGATTCATTAAGCCCCTATCATACTGTCTGATTACTTTGTCAATAGAGAGAAAGTGTTTTCAACCACTTAAAACAACACCAAAAACATTAGTTCTAAAACTCTGTTTACCGTAAAGCATTGGTCAAGATAACAGTCACTTCATCGTGCGAAACGGTAGATAAATTGCGACTAATGATGAAAAATACGATTCCAGTATGGAGATGCGATACAATGTAATTACGGAAACTTAATCGATATTACCATTGTTTCCCGTTCATTCCAATTCGTTGCCGACCGGTATGACCATTTAGCAATATTGGATTCCGTGTTATCATAATTGATATTTTACTCACTTGGGGATGCGCCGTACCTATTCAATCTAATCTGTAATTTTGTTTAAAATTAATACGCCCCTTCGATACTTTCATTTTACTAGATCGAAATTTCAGTAAATTCATTTTTGCAAGCCCTATTTTCAGCAGGTTCATTACGTATTAATTAATTCATACAGTATTTATGAATTATTTATCATCTTTGAGTCTAAATAATGGGAACTTTAATAATTTTGCAATTTATTGTACACCAAAAATAACATCCTTTATACATTTAAGTCTCGTTTGCAGTGCGTAACGTTTTAACGCTTCATTGCAGGCACAGTTGGTTCAATTCTGAAATACGATATTTTGTGAAAAGGGCCTCGTGGTTCCATAAGAAGAACCCGTTTAGTTTAATAGTAAAGTGTGCTACTCCAAATGCGAGGGACTCACGTCATATAAATAAATTGCAAAAGTGCAAAAGTTATCCGTGCAAAAATGGTCCAGGTGTACACCACTAACAGCTCTTCTTATTGGTTTAACTTTAAACAATTTCAAATGGGGGGCGAACCAAGATCCGGTTGAAGCAAGAACTGAGGAAACCGTAGGACTTGTTCAAGATTTACTACTGTCTGTTTGGCGAATGAATATCCTAGTCCTTGTAAAAGAAACTGGAGTGTCTGAAGGATAAATTTTATATGAAGATTTGGGCATCAAAAAAAGTAAATTTTTGAAACTGCGAGCGTGTTTTGCTGATTCAGTACGTGGTAAAACGTACCACGATTAATGGTAAGTAGGGAATGCAATCCCGCAGCAAAATCTCAATCCCGGTATTTGCGGGATTGTTAGATGTTAATCCCGCGGGATCCCGGTATTTGTGGGATCCCGCAAAACTTTAAATAAATTGCCAAATAAGCAATTCTGTGCGGTTAACTTCTGTATTAAAATAAATCGCTAATTATCACAATATTTAACAAAAAAGTGCCTTCAGCCTAACTTAGAGCTCAAAAAAACCTCACCTGTAAAGCACAAAAAAGGTGAACTTTTAAAGTGCCTCAAAAATTATAGTACATTTTAACGAAAAAAGTTTAACAATTATTTAAAAAATAACTTCTCCGTTATGCGTTTCATTAACAAAGTAAACAGAGTCGTCCCCTTGGTCGACAAATTCCTCAGTCCCGCAAATCCCGCGGGATCCCGCTCCATTTATGTGCGGGATTAATCCCGCAAAAATGCTGCGGGATCCCGGTATTGCATTCCCTAGTCTCAGATCGACCGGGAAAAAAACATTTTCTTATAGAATGTGGCCTGTAGAATCCATAATTTCAAACAGTTCCAAGATTGGGCTACTAGTTCAAAAGTTACAGCCTTTTGATTTTTCTTTCGAAATTGGTTTCTAGTCTATACCTTTTGATTGAGAAGTCTGATCGAAAAAGTATGAATTGTTTTGGATTCTACGCACCAAAATTAATAAGAAAAAGTGTTTTCCTGCGAAATTTTGGTGTAGTCGATTTTTGGTAAAAAAAGGAAGGTTATACACTGCCTTTTTTTTGCCCCGAAAAAAAAATTGTCTCAGATCGACCGGGATAAAACATTTTCTTATAGAATGTGGCCTGTAGAATCCATAATTTTAAACAGTTCCTGCCTTTTTTTTGCCCCGAAAAAAAAATTGTCTCAGATCGACCGGGATAAAACATTTTCTTATAGAATGTGGCCTGTAGAATCCATAATTTTAAACAGTTCCAAGATTGGGCTACTAGTTCAAAAGTTACAGCCTTTTGAATTTTCTTTCGAAATTGGTTTCTACTCTATAACTTTTGATTGAGAAGTCTGATCGAAAAAGTACGAATTGTTTTGGATTCTACGCACCAAAATTAATAAGAAAAAGTGTTTTCCCGAGAAATTTTGGTGCTGTCGATTTTTGGTAAAAAAGGAAGGTTATACACTGCCTTTTTTTGAGCCCCGAAAAAAAAATTGTCTCAGATCGACCCGGAAAAAAAATTTTCTTATAGAATGTGGTCTGTAGAATCCATAATTTCAAACAGTTCCAAGATTGGGCTACTAGTTCAAAAGTTACAGCCTTTTGAATTTTCTTTCCAATTTGGTTTCTAGTCTATACCTTTTGATTGAGAAGTCTGATCGAAAATGTATGAATTGTTTTGGATTCTACGCACCAAAATTAATAAGAAAAAATTGTTTTCCAGCGAAATTTTGGTGTAGTCGATTTTTGGTAAAAAAAGGAAGGTTATACACTGCCTTTTTTTGAGGCCCGAAGAAAAAATTGTCTCCGATCGACCCGGAAAAAAAATTTTCTTTTTTTGCCCCGAAAAAAAAATTGTCTCAGATCGACCGGGAAAAAACATTTTCTTATAGAATGTGGCCTGTAGAATCCATAATTTTAAACAGTTCCAAGATTGGGCTACTAGTTCAAAAGTTACAGCCTTTTGAATTTTCTTTCGAAATTGGTTTCTAGTCTATAACTTTTGATTGAGAAGTCTGATCGAAAAAGTACGAATTGATTTGGATTCTACGCACCCAAATTAATAAGAATAAGTGTTTCCCGAGAAATTTTGGTGTAGTCGATTTTTGGTAAAAAAGGAAGGTTATACACTGCCTTTTTTTGAACCCCGAAAAAAAAATTGTCTCAGATCGACCCGGACAAAAAATTTTCTTATAGAATGTGGCCTGTAGAATCCATAATTTCAAACAGTTCCAAGATTGGGCTACTAGTTCAAAAGTTACAGCCCTTTGAATTGCTTTCGAAATTGGTTTCTAGTCTATAACTTTTGATTGAGAATTCTAATCGAAAAAGTACGAATTGTTTTGGATTCTACACCCCAAAATTAATAAGAAAAAGTGTTTTCCGGATAAATTTTGGTGTAGTTGATTTTTGGTAAAAAAGGAAGGTTATACACTGCCTTTTTTTGAGCTCCGAAAAAAAAATTGTGTCAGATCGACCGGGAAGAAAAATTTTCTTATAGAATGTGCTCTGTAGAATCCATAATTTCAAACAGTTCCACGATTGGGCTACTAGTTCAAAAGTTACAGCCCTTTGAATTTTTTTTCGAAATTGGTTTCTAGTCTATAACTTTTGATTGAGAAGTCTGATCGAAAAAGTACGAATTAATTTGGATTCTACGCGCCCAAACGCACCAAAATTAATAAGAAAAAGTGTTTTCCCGAGAAATTTTGGTGTAGTCGATTTTTGGTAAAAAAGGAAGGTTATACACTGCCTTTTTTTGAGGCCCGAAAAAAAAATTGTCTCAGATCGACCCGGAAAACAAATTTTCTTATAGAATGTGGCCTGTAGAATCCATAATTTCAAACAGTTCCAAGATTGGGCTACTAGTTCAAAAGTTACAGCCCTTTGAATTTTTTTTCGAAATTGGTTTCTACTCTATAACTTTTGATTGAGAAGTCTGATCGAAAAAGTACGAATTGTTTTGGATTCTACGCACCAAAATTAATAAGAAAAAATTGTTTTCCCGCGAAATTTTGGTGTAGTCGATTTTTGGTAAAAAAGGAAGGTTATACACTCCCTTTTTTTGAGGCCCGAAGAAAAAATTGACTCAGATCGACCGGAAAAAACATTTTCTTATAGAATGTGGCCTGTAGAATCCATAATTTCAAACAGTTCCAAGATTGGGCTACTATAGTTCAAAAGTTACAGCCTTTTGAATTTTCTCGATTTGGAGATAAACGTTTGCAGTAGGTGTATCAGGCCCAATTAAAGAATGTAACGCAAAAATCGGGCGAAACTTTACAAGAACTCGAATAGATTGGCGTATCCTACGACTCCAGAAAGTTTTATAGGGCAACTGACGGTGCAGACGTTCATAGATGGTGTGGCAACGCAACAAGCTTTGAAAGTTTCGCGACATGAGAAATTGGAAAAGGCTTTGGCGCAGCCGATGGAGTATGATGCTATAAAGAAAAGGTCTCGTGGTACACCATTGGTGCAGAAGAGGAGGACGAGAATCTAGAAGAAATAGTGAAAAACTGGAGCAGCAACAAACAAAACGACAAAGACTGCGATGATGGGACTATGGTAAAAACGGCCACATTAGAAGAAAAGAGAAAGCTGAGAATATCATCGGCTATTCAAGGAATAATTTATTGAACCATCTAGTAGCCCTTGGACTTCCCCTGTGGTTCTAGTTAAGAAGAGTTTTGCGTAGATTATAGGCAACTGAACCACGTAACAAAGAAAGATAGTTATCTGTTGCCCCCAATAGATGACACGCTAGATAATTTAACGGGTACTAAATAGTTTTCCACCCTAAACATGAAAAACGGCTACTGGCAAGTTGTTCCGGACATCGCGAACAGACAGTCTTTAGCATAGGGTCCGGTTCGTTCGAAGACCAATTCCAGAATCTTGAAGACGTGTGTATGAGGTTGCGCGGTGCCAATCTTCCACTTAATACTAAGAAGTGCAACCTTTTCCAAAAAGAAATCAAATACCTTGGCTATCTGGTTTCACAGAATGAAGTAAGATGAAGATGTCAAACAAGTTTTACTTACGGCTCCGGTGCTCAGCTATCCTAGAGGACTAGGGGATTTTGTGTTAGATACGGACGCTAGCAATGTTGGAATGGGTGCTGCAATATAATGCAGGATGGACACGAAATAGTCATCGGATATTTTAATTAATTAATTTATTAACGAGCGACAAAGAGCGAGTTTATGATTTTCTGACCGTCCGTCCGCTCGATAACTCATGAACGGTTTCGAATTTTCCAGTTCTGCTTTGAGTAAATAGGTAGACAATGGTCAAGGGACTAAATGATTCAATTTTGGTCAATACTCGTCAACCGGAAGTGAGCTTGTCATTCGCTGTCTATATTGGTTCAATTTATTTATTTTTGCCTTTATTTTTGAATGGACGGGGTTTCAGCCAAGGCTGCTGTCCCAACATAACCCACTATACATTTACAAGTATCCATGCCCGAACTCGGATTCGGACCAGGGACCCTTAGTACCGCAGCCGAGCTTCAACTCAACTGCGCCACATGAACCGAGTTTTCTCTAAACCAGAACGCAACCCGCAAATCCATAAGTATTTGTAGGACCATCAGTTTCTCGTAAGGACCGACCATGTTCCATTGAGATGGTTATTGCCCTGGTTATTGCAGTTTAAGAGTTTAAGAGATTGCAAGAATACGACTTCGTAACAGAACCCCATACGCGGGATGAAACTATCGTAGTCCTGATGCTTTATCCAGAAGACCGTGGCCGCCCTGCCTACAACTGGAACACAAATGTGAAGAACAACACATGTGACGAACTGCACTTGTGAATGATAAATCCATTCCTTTCATAGTATTCTTTTCTTTGTTCTTCCCACTTTAAGAGAATATAGTTTTTCTGAAAGAAAGTTTCTCCAACGAAATGGATACCTACCTAGTAAAGTGTAACGATTCTCTTTCACTCTTGGGAAGTTAGACATTCGCAATACCAACATATAATTTCAACACTTTGTTCTCAAAATCCACCACATAAGAAATAGCATAAAATAGCAACATTTATTAAGAAATGCGTACAGATAGCTGTTGTCGAAGGATGTGGAGGTAGTGATAATGTAATGAAATAACTCTAAAAAACAAAAACGAGTTTGGCCCACGAGATAATGACATGCATTATTGCTTAGAATATAAAGAAAACGTGGAGTATGCAAGAACGTATTCCAGCCTTTATACCGGCCTCCTTAAATATTTCATCACTAATGTATATGTCATCAAATTTTGAAACACGCTTTGAGGCATCAAAACATGTTATGGCTTCAATGCCTTTCGCGAAATAACATCGCGTATGACAAACAATTTATTCAGAAGAGCGCACCTGCACTTTATTAAGGAATGTCAACCATAAAAAGTAGACGAATATTCAGAAACTTACAAAAAATTAATTATTTCGTTATGGATAATCAACCCTATTTTTATTTTTTCTACAAATCAATTCGTATCTCACACTCGAGAAACATGACTTCAGCTTCAACAGCAGATAACCCGCCCGATCAATTTTCCGTTTCATTAGCTGTCTACAGTTTCGCAGCACGAAAGCTCCAAATATCACGTAGACTAATGGCCCTTTATATCTATGAATATGCAATTTCTAATAACCCAACGTTACATTTTAGACTAAACAGGAACTGAGATGATAGAAATAGGAAAAAGCGCAATTTCAATAAATAATTGACCTAAAAAATAAAAGGTTTGCGAAAGGCAACTTTTATACTCTACTTAAAAGTATTTCCATGTTAAATGAAAATCTCGCTTCTGTATTTTTGCTATTTCTATCGTCAGTTGATCGACTATCCTTTTATTTGAGTCCCGTCACGCCTTATGTCGTCAAGTTAATCCATACTGATGTAATATTTTAGGTTTGCTCTAATGCCGTTCGATATATTTGTAATCTTCGCCAGTGTCTTGAAATATGACAACCTACGGGATTTTTTTTAAAAACTTATAGCGTCAACGTCAAGTGTGCTGTGAAATAAATGGTGAATACGGTAAATAAAGTACAAAGATCAAACATAAAATAGTTGAAAGTAGGATCTCGCCACCCTTCTCCCACTCTTTTTAATCGTAAACGATCAATAAGTTTAATTCGCGGTTTCGCTCACGTGTGCAAGGAGGAATTATTTGACTGGTTGACTAGTTCGCGGGGGTAATTGAATTATTTCTTTGAAGTTAAATCTTGATTTCTCTCAATTGGACTTTTTGTTTCTTGAATGAACTTAAATTCCCATTGGCAAAAGCTCGCATACCCAAATGCAGGCTGTTTGTCACAACCACAAGTGAAGATTAACATTAAAGGCGATGAAAAGTAATCTAGGGAATCTGTTAATTATATTGGGAGATTTATTGAACACGCTTCAGACTTGGTTTGTACAGGTTTACATTTTAGTCGGATGTAATTTGTTATTCTGATTCAGTAGGCTTCTTTACAATCCAAGATTAAATAATACTAATTATGCCAAAAAAAAAAAGATATGAGCCATTAAATTGAATTCATAAACAATGCATAGTAGCCTGAAAAGCCATTTCCTCGGAATAGTAAACAACGGAGCATCCATATTATAAATGTTAATGTTCCGCAAAAAGATAACGCGAAATGTATTGTTTACATCTTTCTCATTTTTATATTTTTCATAATTTTAAAATCAGTTTTATATCAAAACAACCGAGAGGGCAAAACTAAAGCTATAGTTTATCGTAAACCCAAAAAGTCTGTGGCAAAAGTGTTCACCCCATTTAAGTTGATATGTCTAACATCTTTCTTCGCCGTTTCTTGTCAGATATAAAGGCGATTAAGAAGCTTTTTTTTGTGAAAGTAACTGTTTTAGTATGGCATAAAGTGATTCTTCCCTTAGCCATCACAAACAAGAGACGCATAACAGCAAAGCTAGAATATTATGTACTTAGTTTGTCACGTTTACGGTTTAATACGCTACGTGTAAAGCCAGTAGAAGAGATCGAACGAGAAAAAATAGGGCCACGCCACATTTTATTTTCGTGTAATTTAAATCCATTTTTCAGTATGTTTATTTCATGCTCCGTGCCGCCACGAACTTTCTGCCAACCATTATTTGAGATAAATTCTTTATTTCACATTTCGCATACGTCTTCGAAAACATTCTTTTTGTAGCATAAGACTTGATGCAAGGTGACATGATAGTTAGGTACTTCGTGAAAAATATATTTGTCACTTACAATTAAATACTTGTTCACAGGGAAAGTATCAAAAAGCATCAGGAAACTGTAAAAGACTGGAAAACATTTTCATTGATGACGCAATCACGTACGCAGTCCTTTTGCGGTGGTCGTATTTTCGGCTCGCTGCAAACTGGACATCGCGTCCCAAGAGTACATTTTAAGAGCCCCCAAGACGCGAAAATCACAAAAGAGAATATGTGCGTATGTGTCCCTCCAATGTCTTTTACGGGTAGCATTTATAGCACCTAAACGTAAAGGTATATTACATAAAATATGGGAGGCGCAGTAAATAAGTGATTCCCTTCAAATTGACTGCTTAATTCAATAATCAGAAACTAAATTAACCTGCGGATCTTCACGAATTTGCGTGGCTCTGGAAATGACGTATATATCTGTTTAGCTAAAATGAACCTTTCCACCTAACGGAAAGTTCGGTTAAACTGTTCAGTACAACACAGAAGTGCATTACAGTAATTGTAGTAATAGACGTAGAGTCGATGTGGGCCTTTTCATTGTGTAATCGTGCGGTGGGCACTGTCCGCGGGCATGATGAGCAATTTTTGATGAAAAATGTCTTTGAGGAGTCTCAAAAATACTTACCCTCTTACTTTGTTTGTTCTGATAGGGATACTAATTAGGGGTTGTTTGACGTTTCACAGAAATTTTCCGTTGAGTTTCATGTGCGTGGAAAGTTTAACGAGTTAACTTATTCGTCCAATTATGAATTTCCTTGATTATTGAAGTAAACTATAAATAGTTTTTCAAGGCGTTTTCGCATCACACGAAGCTTACTAGTCCAGGACATATGAGGGCCTTAGCTTGCAAAATTAATGGTAGTTCTGGAAATAGGCTTACTTTATGTTTTTTGGGTTGCTGAATCCAAATTTTTAACTTCCCACCAAAAATTCCCTCCCCAACCCTCCCAAATCTTGAAAAACAGAAAAAATATGTTAAGAAATCGTTTTTTTGTGGTTTCACGAATAAAATACCTACAAATTTGAAATGTAATATAGTATGCAACCAAAAACGTCCTAAAACATGTTTACGACTACGCACGTAGGGGGCGCTGGCGTACGTTGAACTATCCTCATTGGCGATTCACGCGCACTTCGCACGGAGTTCGTGTTCGCTCTCCCTCCAACCGCTTTACCTTTCGTTTTAACCCCCTCCCTCCTTTAATCTCTCATATTTTTCAGTATCTGGAAGTCAACCCTCAACCTCCAACTTTCCCCACCTATTTTCAGACAAGTTCAGAATTAAGAACACATCCACATATATTTCAAAAATATAGACTTTTATTACTAAACATAAATTAAATTATTTTAAAAAAAAGTTTAAAGTACTCTTTACCGTTTAACTGCAGTTGATGGCCCATGTTTATCCATGTCACTGCTGAAAATTAGGTTCATGCGCGAAAAAGATTTAATTTGTTTCAAAGTCACGTTTTTAAAGTAGATTGATTGATCCATCGTTGAAGGAAGACCAAAAAGGAAGTTTAGAAACGACTAATCTGACAAATCTTCCGTGTTTTCGGACTCTCGAAAAGCTGGACCGTGGCCAAAAATCACAGACGTAGAGTCACAGCCGCGGAAAGCGTATAAAAATAGTATATTTGTAGCCACTGTGTTTTTTTCAAGATCAAAGGGTGAGTAAGTAGATCTGTAGATCTCCTTCATTTACTTAAATATTGGCGGATTGAGCGAGTACAGTTAATAGAACTAATTTATATCTTCGCCCACAATAATCACCGATGGTTGAATTGATGCCATTTCAATTGCTGTATTAAGGATGAGACGATTTTTGGTAAAAAAGGTCTCAGATCGACCTGGAAAAAATTTTTCTTATAGAATGTGGCCTGTAGAATCCATAATTTCAAACAGCTACAAGATTGGGCCACTAGTTCAAAAGTTACAGCCCTTTGAAGTTTTTTACGAAATTGGATGCTAGTCTATAACTTTTGATTGAGACGTCTAATTGAAAAAGTACGAATCGTTTTGGATTCTACGCACCAAAATTAATACGAAAAAGTGTTTTCCCGAGACATTTTGGTGTAGTCGATTTTTGGTAAAAAAGGAAGGTTATACACTGCCTTTTTTTTCGCTCGAAAGAAAAAATTGTCTCAGATCGGCCAGAAAAAAAATTTCTTATAGAATGTGACCTGTAGAATCCATAATTTCAAACAGCTACAAGATTGGGCCACTAGTTCAAAAGTTACAGCCCTTTGAATTTTCTTTCGAAATTGGTTTCTAGTAGGGAATGCAATCTCGCAGCTAAATTTCAATCCCGGTATTTACGGGAGTGTTAGATGTTAATCCCGCGGGATCCCGGAATTTGCGGGATCTCGCAAAACTTTAAATAAATTGGCAAATAAGCAATTCTGTGCGGTTAACTTTTGTATTAAAATAAATCGCTAATTATCACAATATTTAACAAAAAAGTACCTTCGGCTTAACTTAGAACTCAAAAAAACCTTACCTGTAAAGCACAAAAAGTCTTCTAAAGTGCCTTAAAAATCATAGTACATTTTTAACGTAAAAAGTTTAACAATTATTTAAAAAGTAATTCGCCGTTATCAGTTTCATTAACAGACTAAACAGAGTCGTCCCCTTGGTCGACAAATTCCTCAGTCCCGCAAATCCCGCGGGATCCCGCTCCATTTATGTGCGGGATTAATCTCGCAAAAATGCTGCGGGATCCCGGTATTTCGGAATCCCGGTATTGCATTCCCTAGTTGTGACCTTCATAGTACAGTCAATGTTTGATATATATTTATCAATCAACGGTACAGTGTTTACCGAGAGAGCACGAGGGAAAGGTGTGTTTTCGTAGTGATCGGTGGAGATGTAGTATATAAGTGTCGAAGGGAATTTTACACGAATTCCTTGGGGTTATCATGTGTACCATTCTTGGACGACGCGGGATTATTAAGATATTATAAGTGCTTTTTTTTGTCATAAGCTGTGTCTATTAGTTAATTTCGATTTCTGGAAATTGGAAATTTTCCGATATCGGTGTAACGTGCAACTATCGTTGGTTAGTTTAGAGAGAGGAGCTTTCCTTCTCCGGTCTCGAGCCGGAGAAGGGTCGTGTTGTGTCTTTTGTCTAATACGCAAAAGATTAGCGCTATTTCTGGTCATGGAGATAGCAGCTCTATCAACGTATCTGATTCTACATCCTCGTCCGTACTACAAACGAAATTTGAATTCCCACAAAAAGAACAAGTGATTGTTTTCTCTGCGGCAAAGCGGATTGTATTATCGAACGTATCACATTAGATACCCAACGAAATTATACAATAGGGGCTTGAACGTGGTAATCTGAAAATTTTATTCAGTGTAAAAAAGATCTTGCATACATAAAGCGATTCCTAGTACAGGAAACGGAAAAAGTGGAAAGATTTTTGCCAGAACATCACCAGTATTTTACCAATTTCGGAATTCGGGAAGCATATTAGAACGTTCAAAGGTGTATGGCGTGGTAAGGCTATTGGCGAGGAATTTTGGATTTCCGATTTTTTATAAAAACTTACATGTGCCAACGGTACCAAGACCCGATCAATTTGATCGGTGCAACCATTTTCTATCCCGGCCCTTTTCAAACTGAACTAATACTGACACGCGATGGAAAAATCCAACAACACAGTGCCAGGGGTGGACGACATCACGTATTCGATGCTGCATCTCTTATCAATAACGGGGTAAGGATTGCTATAACTGGAGTGCTTTAATGATATTTAGACTGAGCATAACATGGTGGAAGGATTGAAGAAAATTGTTGTGGTGCCTATCCTCAAACCAAATAGGGAGGATAGTCCTTTGTTTCGTTTTGATAAAGGAATGGTGGACGCACTGGCAGATCTGGTAACAGACAAATCTGTGTTAGTAAAAACGATTACCTGGGCCAATATTTATGGATATTAAAGATCCCTACAACCGCATGTTCACTTGTCATCCCAGGTCAGTTTGCGAGGAATATCTGTGACCTCTTTAGGAATCGGCTAATATTCGTAAGACGCACTAAGAATTCTTTAATTGGCTCCAACCCACATATCCTAAGAGAGGAATGTCACACTGGCAAGTAATTATTATTCATTCGAAATATAGGCAACATTTGTATTAAACATTGTTAGTTTTCGCTTTCCCTAGAACACAAATTACAGGATTATTATGATGGAAGATTTCTCGAAAGATTTATTCAAGCTGGGTTTAACCAATGGTTTAACGCTAACATGTAGAAAACTGCATTTATCATACATACGTTTTCAACGCAAAATAGCGAAAAGAATACGCTATAAGTTCGTTATGGCTGGCTGTGTTGGCTGGCTAGCTGTCCGGCTGAGATGTCAGCAATTACAATAGCTAGAGACTTCAAATTTTCACTAAAAGCTTTCTGCTATAGTGTAGATGGTCGGCTCTAGTGTATTTTGAGTTAGATTCCTCGTGAGACCTATAATTAAACTTTGCTAATAAAATACTGATCTATATTACCAAAAATGCGGTTTGATCATGCATATGCTGATTTACAACTTGTTTGGTAGATAACCTGTACGTTAAGTTTGAGGTTTCTGGTACATCACAGGGCCGAATGTTTAAATAATCTATAACCAACCCTAGAACTGCCATTTTTCAGAAGTTTTTTAGAAAATTCAGTATTGAGGGGGTTGTAACTTGGAGATTTATATTTATTTTTCACCTTGAATGCACCTATTCTTTTGTAAAAGTTATCTTGATTTTCCTTTAAATTTTCTAGATAATAAATTACTCAACTAATATCCTTTTTCTGTAGCTCTCGAAGAACGCGAAACGGCAAAATTAGAAAGATTTAACTTTATTTCCACATTAACCCCAACATTAGAAACATGTTCACCTATGGTCCCACAGGGAATTTTAAAAACAAGAAAATCTTGCCAGTAATCTTTTACTCTTAAAGAACTACCAGCGAGATAAACTTGGGCGTATATACTTGAGGATGCGTGTTGATAAATGCGTACACGTATTCTGCGTTGTACAGTATACTGCCTCGTTTTGTTGATGAATTTCATTCGGTAGAAATGTAACTAAGACACAACTGAATTTATTGTTTAACAAGCAAGTGAAATTCTAATTTAGGAAAGTTAGAGCGGGTCCAATTAAATTCTCGGGCTACCTTAAATTAATAGCATCCCGATAAATCTTAGTAAGCGCCAAGGTAAATTTAAAATGTGTCAACAAATTTTATAACTTATCGGAATTTGGCAGGTCCATTTGATGCGTTAAGGGTGGAGAAGAGGCGACTTTATTCTCAATTTTTACGGCAGCGATTAAAAATTAATTGTTATAATAATTGATACTTATTCCCCAGATTGCTGCACGTGCAATTAACATAGGTATAGTTCAGCGCTCATGAAAATGTTAGCTTAGATATAACGAAACTTCCATTTTCTTGTTTATTTGCGCGGAGTGGAGTGAATAGGCACTAGACTTAAATTGGATGTACACATAAGTGATTGTTACTTGCTTACTGTTGTGTAATTAAACGGCTAATTACAGCTCTGGTGCTAGACAAATTAAAGATCATTAACAATATCCGATAGGATCGTAACTAGAACATGTTAATTTATCTCCACGCTATTTGTGACTGTGGGGCGCTTTGTTTTTAATGAATACTTTGAAGTAATAAATTAGAGCATGGTTGAAACAAAAATGGCGAACCGTACTTACGAAAGGAAGTTACAAAAGCAACCCCCCGGTCATAATCAGTGGGCGGTGCGTGAAACAGAAAATCTAATATGATTTTTAAATTTCAGGTACATGGATAAGGAAAGCATATTATAAAGGGTAAGTAATTTTGTTACCTAATTTCAAGGGGTTACATTACATTCAAAGAATAATTCAAATTACACTATCCAAAGGAACTGATGTTTGTTTTTCTGTAAATTGAAGAAGTAAAAATTGCTCATTACCATTAGCGATGGAGGGTCTGTGCAAAATGAAATGTAATCTACTCAGAAGGGAAGATGAGATGAGCCCTAAATTAAACGATGTAATTCGCATTGAAGTCGAGCCAATCACACCTTTCATGTTCATGTCGAAAGGAATAGCTGTCATTTTCTTATATGGTTCTTATTATACACACTCATCCTGGAATGTATTGCATTTCTATTGATAAAAATAAAAAGAGCCCATTTACACTGACAGGAATTCCGAAAAAAATTGAAAATATAAGTAGCAAAAATTTATGAGCTCATATAACGGTATTGCTATATATATTGAATTCCTTTTTCTTGTGGATCATCTAAAAACACGTTGTATTTGTTGCTTTTTCTATAGGACTTTTATTAAAGTTTGGTACGTAATCCGCAAACGAGGTAATAATACTTCGTTGGTTCTAATCGAACTTCTCTCGTAAAACTACAATCGTTGAAATATGCCGAAACTAATTAAATTTATAGAGAGAAGTCATTTTTTCCGTTGGTGAAGTATGCCAAAAATTCTTACGAAAGGGTGACATAAAAATCATAGCTGACGTTCAGCCAAAATCAAATTTTATGTATGTATTTGTGAAGCATCAGCCGCTTTTGTTAAAAGTTGCGGGGTTGTAGCTTTCCTTTAGAAATGCTCAAAGAAGGAATCTGATGAAAGTGCCGCGTAAAATCGTGGAATGTACCACATCTACTTTCATGGAGTTACTAAAATTTAAAATTCAAATAACAACGGAAACAATCATATTTAAAAACTGTTTTCTGTATTCCATTTTAGTAATTATGTTTTCCGCAACATGATACTACAGAGCTTTCGTTATTATTTGCCAGTGAAAGTGAAGGGCTGTGCCTATTAGGAGTTTAGGTAAAAGGATCATTATGCGGGTATAAAAATACAGATCCTAAATCCATGAATCATAATAATTATTTAATAATCCTACTTCTGAACCAGTTTTCCAAAACAAAAGTTTTAATTTTTGGGAATTTAAATTGTCGAAAGCGTTGCAATTGCGGCAGTATAAATCTATGGGGTGGTAACAGTACTGTGGTAATTCCTAGACTATTATTACCTGCTGTCGAAAGTTAAAAACGCAACGGCTGAACTATTTGGAATTAATGGTCCTATTCAAGTTTCCACAATGACACTTAATCAAAGTTTTACTTCAAATTTTGATACTTCTTTTAAAGTTCCGACTGCCATAATAACAAAATTTATTGCTTATCGACGAAAACTTTTACAACTCTCTTAATAATATGTTTCACAATAAAATTATTTCGAGGAAATAATTACGGTTAGTATTAATAAAACACTTCCAAAGAGCGACATCTTGTCCAATGAAGCCATCATGTCCAAACACGATCAGATCGGCGTTCTCTTTCTCAATTCTCTCAATATACCTTTACAGGCATTTCAATCGCATGTAAATCTACCTAGCACTACGTTTTAATAATGTATTATATGTAATGGGCTTACAAAGCAAGCCTAATGACTCGTCAGTTCAACTGATAGGTATTGTAACGAACAATACGTAATGTTTCACATATTGTAACTAATTTTACTCTAGTGCTATTGAAATGCGGCGTAGAATACGAACAATTTGGAGCAGAACACACATACAGGTAGATGACAACAACAATAAAATTAGCAATTTCGCTTCGCTCAAATTATCTGCATCGTTTCAAAATCTATTAGTGACATTACGCTTTACTGTGGAAATATTGCCTGGCTGACAAATAAGTCCGTACTTTGATCTAGTCGACATGTACAACAATCTGTCAGCACCGTTTATTTCGAAAAAACGAACAAACCTACCTTTGAGAATTGGGCAATTACTTACTAAAATAAAACAAGATACTTAGTCGCATACGATATTCAGTAGTGGAACCAGTATTATATATCACTTCCAAGAAACACTCTAATTTTCATAACTATGCACCGATTTCGATCAAATTTTAGGGGTTGGTGTAACTCATAAATATCTCGGTCAAGTTCGTGAATCAGCCAATTCCGCTATATTGAAACAAAATGGCGGACACTTATATGTTAATGCGGTTAAAGAAATCTACCTACATCTGATCGGCCGAGCCGAAAGGGACTTTTTGACACTCAGCTTGCATTCGGAAATGCGACTTTTAATCCCGCTCATATTCAATAGCATCGATCTTTGAACTCGAACTCGAAATTGATTGACGGACGAACAAAACCATCACAAAAGGGGATTTTTTCATTCAAAAAATTCCCCTAAAAATGATATGGTGGCGGATTTAAGTTGGCGTTGTAGCCTCATTAAGTCATTACCATGCCGTTGGATTGGGGATGACATCCGGTTGTCCTTAGGTGAATTGTATGTCAAATTGCAAATTTCTTTGAACAGATTCGACTGAAGTTGACGTCGGTAGTGATTCCGAATCTTGATATCTAGTCTGTGGTAGAAAATTTGGGCTACGGTAGCGGTACGGTGAATTTCCATTGGGTTGGGTAGGTATGCTTTTAGCCGGCGAGTGATTGCATCGACGCACGTTAGGCAATATCGGTACCCTTACAGATAGGCATGATGATGACGTCGATGTGAACGGGTTCAAAGTGTCGTGACGCAGCATCGAACTACGTGTCGATCACTGATGGTGTTGGCGTGCTGACACTGGGTGCGCGACGTCATACAAAAGTAGATTTAATTCCTGGATGCGACAGCTGATGTACCGGGTTGAAAGCTGCTTGGCGAAATGCAGGTGTGTGGCTGGTGGTTGAAACGTCGCGGTATACTTCCTTGGTACTTCCCGGACGTGAGATTTTTCTTAGTTGCAGGCCGGATTCAGATACTTTGAATTTCTCCAATTCTTTATCTGTCTCTTGGGAATTTGCGAGTGCCTGATACTCGATTGTTGAGGTTACTTCATCGATCCTCGAGAGGACATCAGCCGCCACGTTTTTTTGCCCGGGTATATGTGTCGTATGTCCTTAGTACAGGTGTCGGCATCCTATTGAAATGGAAAAGCCAAAAGTTACAATTTACAAAATTTCCCAGTTTTTAAAGAGTATTTGGTTATATACAGGGTCCTTAAGTTTTAAAGATAAATGTTATATAACAAAAAAGTTTCCTCGTCACAAGAGCTTTCAATCAAAAAAAGAAAATTAAAATCGGACTATTGGGAGCAGAGATACAAAAAATATATTGCGGCTAATGGCGCCATTTTGACGGCCACCATTTTGGTTTCCTGCACGGATTTTCGAGTGGCTCCCTATCTCAAAAGTTGCCTTTTGGTATTAACTATTACCGCAGAAAGTGGCATATTCCATTCAAAAAGTGCAGTATTTTCCCCATTCTAGCCATGTACGTGTACCCGACGTACATTTATCGCACATCCTCAGTACTATCAGTAAATAGCCTTATGAACAGTACAAATGTTGTATTTATAAAATATTTTGGCGAGAGCAGGCAGATTCAAATTTACTTTGGGTTCGAGAATTAAGAAAATAATTAAAAAATTAGTTAGAATATTAATTTCACATATAAATTTAAAAAAATACAACTAAATGATGGGGGGAGGGGCAAAATACAATCTTTACTTCCCCAGTATAAAATATGGGGGGAGGCAAGCGCCCCCTCTGCCCCTCTCTGCCTCCCTACGCCCCTATGTCATAGATTTTTGAATGTAGAGGGTGTCCCATTTTTACGGTCTCAATAAATAGGTAACTGATTTTTTTAAATAGAACATCCTATATATTTTTACTTATTTCAATGTCATTTGTTCAAACTATTCTTTTTCAAATGAAACTATCACTATTTTATTTAGCTAATCGATTGTCTTTTGTGTTCTCTTCAATTTTTATAAGGGATGTCCTGTGCTTTAACCCCATAGTTTTTAGGTTATTTAATATTTTTCACAAAAATACCTACCCATTAATTAATTATATGTTTATATATCGGAGTAGGCTGTGATAATAAAAAACTAAAGAATACCAGAAAGTAAACAAGTGCCAGAAATTAGGTAATTATTTGCTGCAAATGTACTTTCTAATCTCGAAATTTTGCATAGTCAATGGAATTCATGGCGCTGTCTTGTTTCGTGTGTACACGGGCGATCTGGTAACTGGACACTACGGTTTCGATTCTTCAAAAATGTCGAAAGCCGTCTTTCTGCTTCGGAGCGCTTGTTCGCCCCCTAGCGGTAATTGAAGAAAATCAAATTTCTTTGCCCCTCGTCAGTTAAGGCCCTTCACTGTAAGGGGAATCTGTTTATAGACACTTTTTATTCCTTTTTTTTTGTATTAGATTTACTCTTTCGTCTTTCGTTTCCCTTTTGTTTTATATGTTTACATATTTGCGCGAGTAGAGACGGGTGAGTATCAAAAGCTGATGACACCAGTCCTGGTGGAATATACTCGTACCTCCGGAAATGTGCGTTGTTGTGGTGTGGTTTTGCTACTTTAAAAAACAATATGGTGACGATGAATTGTAATATGACATTCACATAGCTCTATAATTTGTAGAATACATTCCCTTTGAATTGTAGTGCTTCCTTCCGCAGTATTGAAATACATTATTTTGTGCACGATTTTCAGAGCAATAGGTTCAAATATTTACAATGGTTTCACATGCATTACACAAAGGGTAAATATAACAATTACAAAGCGAACTGCTCTGTTTAAACACGGAATTGAATGGCTTCCGGACGAGCTTATATCAAACATCTAAAATTATAGAATTATTTGGTCTAAGTGTAAATAATAACAAACTAAACTTTTGTGGTACATGGATGATGGAAGACTAATCAATAAGAGCGGGAACTGGGATGTCTATGCAACAGACACGTTCGACAAATATGTTTAAAGTGGTCTCCTGAACTTAATTGGACATTCAATATTAATATTTAACCAGAAGGAATAACAAGACCCATACGACAGTAATTTATAATTCAAATAAATTTTAATCAGCATAACGAGAAAGTGAATCGGCAATGGATATTATTTGTTACTTGTTCTTTACTGAAATTGTAATATACTTAACGTAAATTGTTAGTCAAGAGGTTTGTCCTTTTTTTATTATGGGCAAGCTTTTATTAGGAGTAGTAGTATGTTACAACGATACAAGGTATAATGGGTTTCTATAAACAAATTCCCCTTGCAATAATGGGCATTTAGAAAAAAACTCCCACCCAAATTTGTGGAGACACTGAATGTAAACCAACCTTTATTTCAGATATGTTCCCTCATAAACTTAATATTTAGAACGATACATACGATAATCCATAGTTTTGAGCCACAAAGTGTATTGAAATAAAGTAAGGGACAGGATGGTCCAATGGCACACGGCTTTTAACTAAAATATAGATAGCTTACAGCACAGTAAACTATTGAACATAGGTATTGTTGTGTAAACTACGCCATGCGAGCGTTTTGTTGGGTAATGATGGGTCACCCTGTATGTGCATTTCAATTATTTTGAACGTTGGTTAAAGCTCATTGTAATTTGAGGTTGAACATAACCGCGATCATATTAGTTGAATTCGAATTTTATTATTTGATGTCTAATTTTTGTTTTGTTTATTTAATTTTGGTAATTGTAAATTTAATTACGTGTTAAAAGACTAGCTTTATTCAGTTAGGAATTAGTATTTTATCATTTAATTAGTATTTGTAAAAGTTCACGTGTTCCTCCAGTCCTTCTCGCTGCATAAAGGGAAAAGGTTTTTAATAAGCGAAGCGTACGTTATCGTGGCTTTTTTGGTGGTGCACGTTGGAACCTAGCCGTTTATTTGGCGTGGTTTGGTGTATTTAAGCGTATTTGAAGAGACAGTTGGTCTTATTTAATTGTAAAGTTGTGTAGAAGAAAGCTAAACAGTAATAAAGGTGAATGTTAAGTCGAGTTAAACGGAAGCGTGTTTTTCCGTTCACGAAAAAGTTTAGTGCTGTGGTTATCCAGCGTTTATCGTCTTTCTTTGAGGTTTTCGAGTTGTCAGTTAAAGGCAGTTATTCCACCATCAAACGGTAGATACTATAATTGTAATTACAACGAAGGCAGTGTCATCTAAATCAAGATTTCGGTGCAGTCAAAAAAGTGAAGTTCCGAAGTATCTTCAGCTTGGTTTTTGTGTGCGTCTGTTTGTTGAAAAGCGCAATTTTGACCAGACCTTAGCCATGAAGTTCCTTGATCGCGTATTGGAGAAATATGGGTTTTTGCTTTTTTATGCCTTTATGCCTTTCCAAAGAGTTAGCACTAGCATTGATCTCAATGTCATTCGCTAACCAATGAGTACCCCAGACGCCATTGCAGTTGGTGAATTAATGAGGGGTGGGTTAGTTGTCTGATCGATATCGAGTTCCCCATTTATTAATTACCGACCCATCCTTACAGTACCTGGTTTTTTGTCGTTAATAAACATTAAATGTCTAGGTCTCTGGTGACGTTAATATAAAGAACTACAAAAGAACGAAAATTAGGTTTGGCGGTGGTGCTGCAAACTACAAATCGAACCTCAACACTACGTCTATGTGTTTCTTGTAAATGGTTTTAGAGGAGAATAGAAAACTTTTCTCATCTGCACCACATTGTTGAAACACACTATTACAAAGGGTTGGTTCGGTAGGTACGTACTTTCAAATTGAATTCACTCAAATGAATGAAAAACGTATACACAACCGAAGTGCGATGTCTCAAATAAAAATTTACATATTTGTTATAACGTGCAATGCTGTATATCTTGCAAAGTACGGAATTCGCATGTCAAGATTCGATCCATTGGAGAACTGTAAATCTATCTAAAAATGAAACACCTTCAGTGAATTATTGAGGCTGTTAGGTGGGTTCAATCTTCATTTTCATTCGCGTATGCAATTTAAATTAAGTTCGCTAACTGAACTAATATCTCACTAAACATTGTACCGACTCATAAACATTTCACTGCCGCTATAAATTATTCAGCAAGTTCAAATTCGCCTTAACAATTAGTCCTTCAGGCAAGGATTTACTGTAGAAAATTGGTTTGGGGTATTCTCATAGAAAACCGATTATATTTCAGTCGGCGTTAGAGCAAGGGTTACGCGAAAATCTGTGAAGGATCTCACATTCGTTACCAGTAATTGGTTTTAATAAATTCCTGCCAGGAATCGTTTGAATACCTACCTTTACGTCGCATTACTTGTACAATTACACTGAAATAATTAATCGCATATACACTCAACGGTAACCGCATTAACGTTTTGAAATAGCGTCTAGCGTATATCTCTCGAAAAGAACCGCGTAAATTCTGTCCGTCCAACCTTTAGTTGTAGGTCTTGGCACTGATCGAACGGAAACCTGTTCCTTTATTGAGAGGGGTACTCTTTTTAGTGCTTTTTCCAACTCATGTTGGAAGGCGCTATTATGATCATTTTCTCCGTCCATCCGAGACCGCAACTACTCCTACAGTTTTCAAGATATTTAGTTGGTTCTTTTTGCAAAAATCGTTACGAATAACGCGCGCATGGGGAAACTGCTTTCTTATTTATAAAGATATTTTTTTTTAAGTTGAACCAAAGACTTTTATAGTATTAAAGACAAGCATATCTCATATTGTAAACATCACATGTGCGCATGCGTAAAGTGCGCAATGTCATCTTTCTTATGTATGATGGTGTTTTTTTTGAAATTTCAACCACAAATGCTTCTAGTAAACCTTTTTAACGCATTTCCACAAAAATAAAAAAAATGCGCTATTGCGGCCACTTTTTCCGTCCGACCGTCCGTCCGATAGTTCTTGAGACGCTACTAGTTCTTTATCTTAAGAGCTATTGTTCTACTTTTTCGCTATTTGGTTCGTTATGGTGCCGAGGCTTGCACCAAGGAAGGAATTTTTTCTGCGTTTAAACGGAAAATAAGAAAATTATTAATTAGAGAGCGAAATTTAACATAATTCTTTTGTTTCTCTCTTTTTTTTGTTGGGAGCTGGTTACTTAGTAGATGTGTGCCTGTTTACAATCAAAAACGAATTGGGCTAATTGTTTCGATTCGTAGAATCTATGTTTGGTAATATATACTTTAAGTGTCTAGGGGTACAGGGGGAAGAACGACCCCGAACCAATTGATTATGATGTAGGAACCAATTTTCCTTCAATAGAATCATTATTATTAGAAAACGTAACCATTATAAAACATACAATTGTTAGTGGGCCACGTTATCAAGTTAGTCCCAGAGTTTGAGAAGCACTGGTGTTGCCAAATCTTTCCAGGTAATATAGTTTGACTATGATCAGCGTAGGCAAGACCCTAGCCCCCATTTTTATTTTTTCTCCTCGTCAAAGATTTTGCAGGTAATGGAGCACTAAGCGAAGCTAATTTTGAGTTTTGATAAAATTTGTGGGTTTATTGTGGTTCGGTTTTAAGCTTCAGATAACGCAATTTTTCAAAAATCTGAGAAAACCTGAAGATAATTTAAAACATGCCTTACCCGATACATATGTCTGTATTTAAATCGAATATAAGTAAAAAATAGAAGCTGAGATTTGAATTAGCCCCTTGTAATCCGGTGCTGCTGAAATAATATACCTACAAGTCAGCCTGCCCTACAAATATCCTTAGCTGGTATTTAAAAATA
Source organism: Photinus pyralis (assembly GCF_008802855.1). Lineage (NCBI taxonomy): Eukaryota > Metazoa > Arthropoda > Insecta > Coleoptera > Lampyridae > Photinus > Photinus pyralis. The sequence continues at coordinate 1,749,282 of NW_022170510.1, forward strand.
AATTGCAATCATCAGGCACTGGGCTTTGTTCCCTCATCCTTCAAACAACAACAACTAATTAACTCCTTGTTATTTTCCTCTTACTTTCGCAATCACGCTTTTATTTTCACTGATTATTATCTGCCATATAGGTAAACAAAATGTTACCACAGTTTTCCACGGAATGGAAGTATTTAACTCCTGATTGTTTTGCTGTAGCTTTCTTGGGCTTTCTCTTTAAAATCTGAGGAATAAATAGAGAGGGCAGAAGACTTTAACTAAATGAAATAAGATATAATGCGATGTACCTACTTAATTTTTGTTTGTAAGCAGGAAGTTGTGGAAGACTTAAAAATTGTGGAGCATTTATAAGAGAGAAAAGCTTCTTTCCTTATTATATAAGCGCTTTTCGATGAAGTAGCTTCAATGTGACTTCTAAGATAATTACTTATTTTTAAAATACATTATAAAGTAGTGGTACGAACGCTGTTTGGTGGAGAAATTAATCTATGTCAGCCCTTGTTGGCAGTTAACATGCAATTCAGCTTGATTCTGTGTCAGAATGTATGACAAATTTAGTTAGCTGATGTTTCGTATTGTACGTAGACTCTTGATGTATATGGGCAGATTAAATAATTAATGTACACGAAGAGCGTATGGCGTATTGAAATATGTTGTCGCAAACGTAAAAATATGCAACAATGCTTCTCCATGAATGAAAAATTTTTCAATTTTCTAATGCAAATAGGTATGCACGTTGTGGATGGTATTTATTGAAATCCCTTGTGTACATAGGTACTGTTTGGTACAGCATTTTACTATAATCGGTAGAAGCATCTCTATGCTTATGCATACGGACCAAAGGACTCATTTTTCACCCGCCCTTCTCTTATATTTTCGAAAAACTTTAACCTGAAGCATTATCTCTTATAATAATTTTTATAATATAATAATGTTTATTCAATAATGAAGTCTTTTTTATCACGTCAATGCAAAAAAGGGTTACCTAAAACAGTTTTGGATCTAAATTTTCAAATTCTTGAAGATGATTAAAAACATGTTTCATTAAAACATTTTTTTAATCTTATTTTTAAATTCATAACTATGTATTTTGTCTTATTGCAAAGTGCAACAACACCATAACTTTTATGAGATTTTACAAATTAAAACCATGAACCACGCATTCGTCTTTAAATATTTTATAATTCATATAAGAGGAACGAGCTTACAGAATAGTTATACGCCATCTCCACCACTCCAAATCAGATCTGGAAAAAGCAGGTCATAATCGTTAAACATAGAAGAACCAAAGATCCCCTAGCGTTATATTTCATTGACCTAGAACCCCAGCAAAGTAATTAAGAAATCTTTCAACAAGATTCGAAACAGAATCACAGCATAATTCAATGTACTAGTTGCCAATCTCATGGCCACTCCAAAACCTATTGTTTAAAACCATTCTACTGCATAGTTGGGAGTACAATTGTTCAATCCCCGCCTATGGGAAAATTCCTCTTTCTCGGTTTCCGTGTGACTTCTATCACTATTCCAACGATTTCCTATTCTCCCTTCCTGTGCCTTTGCTGGTTCGGGCGCCATTTCGATGCCCCCAGGACTTCCTCTTCACGCTCCTTATGACTTTATTGTACATTGCGAGTGAACTATGATATGTAGTCCACTCATATGTTCTTTTTACCATGTTAAAAAGCCTCCTAGTCTCCTACCTCATGCCACCATGGCACTTTAGAGTTTTTTGATCTTCGGCACCTTTTGGTCCAAACGCACGTGATCATTGAAAAAAAGCATAAAATTGACTTCTTGGGCAAGATCCGAATTAAAATATACGTGGTCATTGAAAATACATCAGATTAGCTCATAGTCAAGATACATGTTGCCGACAAAACTGTATCCGATTCATCCGTTTAGATGGGCTCCTGAAAGTGCCGGATTCTGTCATCTCCTGTTGACGAACCACATCTTTAAATCCCGAAGTCAACTGAAGGAGCAATTGAATTTTCTACCTCATAAAGGGGTAGTTTAGCTCCTGAAATTATCAGCATTCGTTTGATCTAGGAACTGGAGGACCTGCTCTACGATAAAGACAGAGATATAAAGAGCGGAAAATAGAGCATTTTTTCCAAATTTGACTGATATGCGCTAAAGAAGTTATGTTGAACAATTTGGGTGGTAATTGTCAGAAGGCGATATTTTCCGAACTACCTATTCGTCCGTCAAATCGATGTTTACAAAGATAAGTACAACATTCCATACCTTAGAGGCATTCTATAAAATAGAGGTTTTTTGAAAGATAAGCAAATATTGAAAAACAGAGCGAATTGTCCTCATACAAACTTCTTCTGATAATAATGCGAGTGCGAAATTGACCAAGAACCGAAATGTCCAGGGAGCGAAATATCTAGTGCGAATTTTCTGGAATACCAGTTATTCTACTTCCGTCGACCCCACCCTCCTAGAGAAGTAGTGGTAAATCCTACGTGCCATAGGAACATTGAGACCCTAAAAGATATACAAAGTGATTCATAAGTCACACGAATAAAGAATAATGCCAAAGGTATTGACCAAAAAAATGGTAATGAAGTGTTCAGTCAGTATTTTAAGCACGAGATCTCCAAAATTTATCTTAATTGCGTTCTACGTTTGCCCAGACTCGCTAATTGTGTAAAAGCTCGCCGAGGCCACGTGTTAAGCGGGTTGTGTTTGGAGTGAATTTGACAAATCTTCAATGTTCGTTTTCAAATTGCGTATAAGCTGCAGTATTAAGCGGCAGAGCAAAGCGATGCAAGCTTTATAGGGGAGTCGATGGTGTCCGTCTGTCCGTGAACACGATAACTGTCAAACGCTTGGACCGATTTGGTTGAAACTTTGCAAAGTGTTGACCTATATGCCACATGTAACAAGCCAAATGGAAATGGGTCAAATCCAATGACTCGTGGGGTCACACCGAGGTGCTTTTTTAAACGCTCTTTATGGGTTTATTACTTACGTAATATTAATTATACCTAAGGCACCTATTGATTTTGGTAAATGAAAGTCGTTTGCTACATTTAGGCCCTTCTCGATGAATAGTGTAAAGATTACGGTGTGGTAGAAAAATATGCTTCGTCTAAAATATTGAAAACAATACATAAATTTTGTGATTTTCAGTAATACAAAGAGTGATCAAAACTCAAATTTTCATTTTGAATGAATAATCCATAGATACAAAGGAAAGGATGTGGTTACAGAACCAAACTGTCCGAAAAAAACATGTTTTCATTTTACTCCTCCACCCTTCGGTTCTTTTTTCAAACCGAAAGCTGACTAGATTTATAAGCAGTCGACTGATCCACCCTAGAATGTTGAAAGAACTATTATAATTTTCACAATTTGCTTTAGCTTTGAAACCTAACCCCCGCATTCTTACGCTTCTCTCACGGGATTTTATTGCGCGTAAGAAATTTGTATTAAATCTATAAAGTTGTACCAAAGAAGAAGGTGGCGGTATCGAAAACCCTCTTCGAGCGTTCTAGGTAAGCGAATCTCCTTGCATTAGGGAAGGGTTTTAATTACCGATAGGGCCTCTAAATTACATCATCGTTATTGTTTACACTCTTGTTAAATGTTTTCTCTAGCATTGTATCCTCAAACTACTTAGTTACTGTTACCTCAAGTCTTGTAAATATTTAGGTCGTGCTCTAATTAACATGTTATAGAGATACTAAAGATTGGGAAACAACACCCCGACGCTTTGTTTTATTCAGGTTTAGTATTATTTTCTCTAATCTCTCTTTACTCTTATATCTATGTACCGTAATATAATACCAATCGGTTCTTTTCATCCCCTAAGTTGTTTCTAACAGATATCCAGCTTTACCCTTGATGTCAACTTGCACCTTATTTTTGCGTGGGTAATTCTAATTCGACTCATCATAATGGGACTCCCTTCCCTAAATGAGATGTTGTAAACACTTCCAAATTCAGTTTTTCACTAATACTATGTTATTTTGGTCTTGTTATATACATTTTCAGCGGTGTGTGTGTAGGGGAAGAGGTAGTAGGAAATAAATAATAAATATTACAAGCAACACAGGATATCTCTCAGTGACGCCAACAAAGAATTCCGATAACATTCTCCAAGAGTAAACACCATATCAACCATTTCGGCTTGAGTTTGGAATATTTTCGCCACGTTGATTAATAAACAATGATGTTGCCGACACTTACTGTTAATTGTGCCAATTGAACATTTAGTGGTCATGGCAGATTTGGGTTCGGAAATAGGAAGTTTTTCAACAAATTGGCGTGCCGACTTGTTTTTTCTCTGAAACCTTCTTATAGAATGTGTGGTTTTTTGTGTCAGTGCAAATTCTGTAGTTTCGGCAGCTGCCACTTAAAAATGAAAAAAATGACATTTGCCAGACAAAAATTTTGTTGTAAAATACCTAAACGTAAGTTTGATACACGCCACTGGAATGCAGCACGCCACTGCTGAATAATATGGCGACGGTAATTTCGTACAATTTTGCTATAAAATTGGTATTGTAGCGAACATGCTAGGAATCTTTTCAGGTGCCTCCTTATAGTGACTAATATCGAAAGACATATATAAATGAGTGTCATCGGCGTACATACAAATTTTGCTGTGATTTATTTGTGTATGAAATGCTATGGTGTAGACTTTAAATAGCAGGGGTCCCAGAATGGCCTCTTGTTATCAATTTTGACTCAGATATTCCACTAACCGTCTTCACATATTGCAATCTATTAGTAAAGTAATTCGCCATGATATTAATTGAGGTATCATCAAAACCAATGTATTTCAAAATGGATAATAGAATATCGTGATCGATACTGTCAAACGCTTTCGTCAAATCTAATAGCGTCATATAAGTGTAACATTGCTACTTTCTCTTGCACGTAATAGATCGTCGGTGATGTTTAAAAGAGACGTGGTGCAACTATATCCTGATCGAAACCCAGATTGAATGAGAGGCAGTAAATTGTTGCTCCCCTTGTTAACAAGGTTACAGCCCTTTGAATTTTCTTTCGAAATTGGTTGGTTTCTAGTCTATAACTTTTGATTGAGAAGTCTGATCGAAAAAGTACGAATTGTTTTGGATTCTACGCACCAAAATTAATAAGAAAAAGTCTTTTCCCGAAAAATTTTGGTGCAGTCAATTTTTGGTAAAAAAAAAAAAGTGTGCCTTCGGGAAAAAACATTTTCTTATAGAATGTGGCCTGTAGAATCCATAATTTCAAACAGTTCCATGATTGGGCTACTAGTTCAAAAGTTACAGCCCTTTGAATTTTCTTTCGAAATTAGTTTCTAGTCTATAACCTTTGACTGAGAAGTCTGATCGAAAAAGTACGAATTGTTTTGGATTCTACGCACCAAAATTAATAACAAAAAGTCTTTTCCCGAGAAATTTTGGTGCAGTCGATTTTTGGTAAAAAAGGAAGGTTATAGGCCTTTTTTTGAGGCCAGAAAAAAAATTACCTTATTTTCAGGTGTATTTCTGACTTATAATATAATTACACAAATGGTTTGTATTTTACCGAGTAAATTTGGGTTGTTTAGGTAATGAAAATCTGTTGCCTAGCAATTAGACGAGAAAAACTGTCAACTAATAAAATTGCGACACCTCGAGTGTAATTCGGCAGGACAATTTAACGAACAAAAAATTCACCAAACTAATCAATTATTGACAGACGTCAAACTAGTTATATGGGAAAAGATAATGCGATAATTGGTTCGAAAATGAATAGGTAAGTGAAAAAATCACTAGTGCATTTGTCGCTGGAAAAGTTGCAGGTAACTTTTGCCGCTGTCAAGGTGACAATTGCACTACGGCTTATGCGATTTTTTACACGTGAGTTGAATTGTCATTATTTTATAAAAAATTCGGAAATAAATCCAATTAGCAATATCATGTTAAGCCCTGGAAATTTCCTAAACAATTGAAATCGGTTTTCACACAGACGGAATGGGTCGCTCATTAAAATGTACGGAAAACAAATATCGCGTACCTACTAGAGTAAATATTTCCGCTGTAAACGTTGTATAAATACTTCGCCCTCAGCGAAATACATTTTACAAACAAATGAATGCCAGTTGTCATATACTGATATTGATTTCGACGTTTAATTCTGCTTTTTGTCTTACTAGTCATGGCTTAACATGATTTTGGTAAGTGGATTTGCTGAATTTTTGATAAAATAGTGAGAAATACACCTGAAAATGAACCAATCATTAGACGAGAAAAAAATCTTCTTTCGATTGGTGTCATTATAAACCCTTTAAGTTAACATCGGGAGCAACTATCTACAAAAATCTCGGGCGGAGTTCCGGGCTTTTTTGAACCCACCACAATGGTCAAATTTGGTGTACTCGAAGGGAAAGGGTGGTTTACATCCTAACTCTAAAGAACTCTGTAAAGCGAACACTTTCCCCAATCAAAATGTTTCCGCATCCATTCTCAAGAGTTACAGGTTAAAATTAATAAAAAATCGGTTTGCCGGAAGAGCTGGCAGAAGTAATATTTTATTAACGGATACAGTGGAAAAAGTACCAAAAAAATGTACTTCTTTCTAAAACTGATAGAAAGCCGACTTGTGTTAAATCAACTCAAAAATGATATCTCGGATAGTTTTTATCCCAAAGGGCCGGCAGGAATGAAAAAAATTACCTCACTTTGATTATACTAACGGATACAGTTGATGGGATTCATCCAAATCACGTGGATGTGGATAGGACATTGCGGCCCTTATGTCGCCTTTGAAATTTCCCAACGAAAAAAAAATGTTGCAAATATGTCGAAAAGAGAATGTAAAAATGTAAACAGTTCGGCACGGTACGACGCCAGTGACTTAGCGCCTGTACCGAACGGTAAGCGAAATATCAGAGTGCGACATCCACGAAAAACGAAGTTTAAAAATATCGTACAATCCGATTGGGTCCAATTGTGAATCTAAAACATCCGGGGACACACAGAAACACACAAAAAATTTCATCAAAATTCGTCCAGCCATTTAGGAGAAGGAGAATGTGTGAAAAGTGCTCAGCATCCGAAATAAAATCATACGTAGGAATGTCCAAAACTATTTTGAGGAGAGGCTGGGAGAGCAAAACGTCACGTTGCGCACACCATTCATTAGATTCGGCTTGTTTTTAAGCAATACATGATTGGAAACCGTCGAAGAGCGTTGCTATCCAATCATATATTGAGGGGTTGCAATTTAAAAATTGTAAGTCGTAGTTTAACAGCGCCAAAGGTGAGAGTACCACTCATTAGTTAATTTTGCTTCCCCAACTTTCCCTCAACGGAATTTTATGTTTCCGACATATTGGAAAATTGACCAATGTGTAATGGACCATTTGACAAACTTTGACGAATCCGGTTTCGGGTGGGTTAGGTTGGTAGAGCAGTCTTGGCCCCACTTACAAATAAAGGAAACTAGAACTAAAAATAAACTTTACAGGAAGTATATCACAAGGAAAAAGAAAGTTAGTCATCATCAAGTCTGGATTCTTTTGCTCTTCGCTCTAATATTTATTTGATCTTGCAACTTCGCTCCCCAAAAAAAGATTGTTAAGTCAGCTAAAATTTATTTTATAACTTTGGTAGGTAATCCCTAAACAGCAGTAGTAACAGAACGCTTTTACGTGACAGCTATGTGTTCGTTTAAAATGCCAAACGGCTTGAATTATTTCACTAAAAAATGATCGATACTTGCAGACACCGTCATATGATTTGAACGAGGTATAAAAAGAGGCCGGTAATTAGAGAGACCGCCTTGTTACTCGAACTCTGATGTTCGATTTTTCGTTCATTTATTTAGCAAATAAAAACATTGGTGCAACATACGACAAGTATTTTAATCGAACTATAAATAAAATAGGGAGTTACCGTGAATTACGACCCATTATGTGCTTCAATGGATTGATGCGTCATCAGGTTTAAACGCAATTGCCTGCAGCAAATGACCATACCACATTGCGTTTTAGTTTTGCATAAGATTATTGACAATTAACCGTATTTTTAATGTTAAATCGTGTTGGAACAATGTTTTCCATACAATTTAACATCACGAAAATATTTATTGAAGTATATAAACTTAACCTTTACACTAGGTATTAGAGTTAGAACTGATTAAAGTACCTTGTATCGACTTTTCTAAATATAAGCTATTTTACCGAATTTATCTAAGCACACAGCATGTTAGCACCTAATTGAACACTGTTTGATAGTAAGTACAGTGAATTATGTTTTATTGTCTCTGTGAAAAGTCGAAAAAATGTTTCATTCATAAAAATAATTAAATTCATGAAAAACTTAATAGATGCAGAAATTACCTGCGTAAGAAAACAAAGTAATATACAAAGCAATAAGTAATACTCGTAAAAACAAAAAAAGAAGTGATAATAAGTACGGCATGTGGTGTTTGGTATGAATTTTAGAGTGAAAGATCAAGTTGTTAAGGTATAATAAAGGAACGGAATTACAAAAAGTAACTAACTGTAGCTTTCAAGTGACGGCGTGAAGCAAGAAATTTTACAAAATGTAAAATAATGTTAAACGTTTGAAGCGCTTTGGGGGCTTTAATCAAAACAGTAAAAGGCTTCCAACGTTTCTCCGCCACCTTTACCTACATGTTTCTCCATCTGTATACGAAATAAAACAATGGAGGAATCAATTTTACCTGCTGATGCATAGAAGTATCCCTTTAAGAAGGAATTTGAAATTAAAAACTTTTATAAGTAACTCTCAAGTTAAGCTTCTCACAAAACTTGATGCTATAAAGTGCAAAAATGAAATTTTAATATTAGGTAAAAGCCGATATTTTCTTCGCAGTTTGTGGTATTTTTTATAAGTGCCATTAAAATTAAGTAAAAACATTTTTGTGGCTTATATAGTCATAATCCATTCATTATGATGTAATCTATGTCGTTCAACTTTCACTCCACCCTGACCTGAATCAAACCGTTTTCCCTGTCTAATCGATTGCGTTACGTCAAAGGTATCTTCGCTGTGCATATATCTAGTACAATATCATTTAAAATCGCCTCCGAGATGCTTTTGTGAAAAGTAAAAACGATTTTTTAACCGGTGGAAAACCTGTAATGAATGGTTAAATGATGAAATTGATACTTTCGACTATATACATTTCAAATGAATAATTTAGGAGGGTGAAAATATGAGAGGTATTTTCTACAGTTCACTTTAGTAATACTTCTTTACACGGTTCCCAAAACAAAGCATTATTGGACTGGAAGATTGATTGATGCTACAAAATTAAATGTGACTGGAGTACAAACCATAAAAGGAATGACTTTATCCGAAGTTCCCCTTGGGCATGCATGTTCCGCTGACTGAAAAATCGCAAATCTTTTATCTACTATTGTAAATACTCCGACAACATTCCTTTCAGGTTATGCAATACTTATAATTTTCTGTGGATGCGTAAACTCCTTACAAACGGGCTTCTCTCATGCTGATCAGATGATATACAAAATTAGAATACCGCTGTCTCAATATCAAAAGCGAGTACTAATGCAAATGTTCAGTTTAGCATAACACAGCCTATATTTGAATTTTATCGAATGCCTTCACTCGCGAAATAATTAAGCTCATATCAGACTTTTTCCCCGTGTTTTAAAGTATGACTTTTCAAACACGTTCAAGCTGCTCTAGTTTCAAATGATCTGCCTAGGGGTAAATTGTAATAATTAGTTTGCTAGAATTTATTATTCTTCTTTTATAAGGGGTGGTTTATTCATTTTATTGTGAGGAAATAACGTCAGCCATCTTATAAACACGGGCAAACCGTTCTTTAGCTCTGCTCCTTGGTAAGTTACATAAATCTAACGAATTATAGTTTATTTAGAACTTGATCGTTAACATTCAATCAATTATAAATGGCAACTTCTTAGTAACGTTGTTTCTCTTGTTTCCCTTTATATTGCATCCCTATATGCTCCTTTCAGTCAGTGGCCGAAGGAAAATCAGGTTTCTCCTTGTTTCTTTTTCTGAAAGCCATTTAAGATTATAGGATCTTTCTGTTGGGCCTTGGCAAACAACTGTAGCTTTTTTAATCCGGAGTTTGGTAATTTAGTCTTGTCAGGCCTATAGCCAGAGTTGACCTTTAGGTGGGGCGCAGAAATCCAAAGTTTTCAAAATATAGTTTATTAAAAAACTTTTTGCAGTATGATATTGTACGGTTCAGTATTAATTAATTAAACCAACTGCAATTTTCTGTTTTTAATTGCATTAAATTTAATTAATATCTACTTGATTAACATTAACATTATCTGTTCTCCGTTTCTCAAACACCAAGAGTTAGCTAGTCTTTTATGCGACATAGAAAGTCTTTGAGGCCTGTTTACAGCTGTTAAAGTGGAGAAAGTTGATTCACATGTTGCAGTACTACATCCAAAAGTATCACATGCTGCAATTAAATTATAAGTGGCTTCTTTGTAATTCCATAGAAGAGTTCCAAGATTTATATTGGAATTTAATATTGGCCTCATTTGGTTCATATTTTTTATTTTGACGGTTTTTCAAAAGCTTTTCAGTTTCCTCCTCTTTCAGCTTGAAGAATTATTTTTATCTCTAGTCTCATCTTCCAAAAGGGTGAATGATGGAATGTCTGTCGATTTTAGATCATTCAAAACACTTTCCCTTAGCTCTTCTACCAACAATTCAATTTGAAGTACGTAGTCATTTTTTGACTATATTGGAAACTAGTTGCGTTATCGTATCTTTTGTTCCATGCCCCCTATGAAATGCATACTGAGATTTTGGGAACAAGCCCTTATTTTCGATAAAATACTCTATTTTTGATAATACTTTCAAATATTTTTGTAACACATGATATTAACGATATAGGTGTAAAGGATGAAGGGCAATCTGGTTTGTTTGTAGATTGTGTTTTTTATTTTATCTGAAGAATGCTGCTTGTTCCATCAGTTATGATACCGTGCGATTTATTAAGAAGTAGACATAGGAATTTATGTATATTGTTTGTCCCTATGTCTACTTTCAAAAGACCAAATCTCTTCTGAAGGGTGCCTAATTTTAGGAATCCCAAAATAACTTTTTAAAACAAATAAACATCTGGCTGTCATATTAATTAGTTTGAAAATAAATGTCTTGCGCTCCTTAAACTGTTACCGGCACTGTACCAATTGACAATATCAACTTTTCCTTCAGTTGCATACATAATACATCGCACACGGATGAAAATAAAAATACAAAAGCCAAAGCAACAATATTCAAATTAATTAATCTGACAGCCAGATCTTTATTTGTTTTAAGAAGTTATTTTGGTTCAGCAGAGATTTTGTCTTTTGAAAGTAGACATAGGGAAAAACAATATACATAAATCCATATCTGGGATATTATACAGTTTGTGAAACTATTAATACCAGGAGCGGAACTTCGAAAGTGCTTAAAAGCAAGATTCAACTCAATTCTAGAGAAAGGTTTCGCCATGAAATCTGATTTTGAGTGGAAGTTAAATTTATTAATTACAGATAATACAAAAAGGAGGGCCTGGAACTGACGGTGGGGCTGATGTATCTAACATACTGTCAACTAGGTCCTGCGTAATAACGTTTTTTTTTTGTTGGGAATATTTGTTGTCGATAGCTGTAACTTTTGTTTAACTTACTAAGATATTCGATCCAACGACTCTTTTGTTTGTGTTTGAAGTAGGGTGTAGGCTTTTTTTAACGACATAGCTTGAACCGCTGAGTCGGAAATTATTCCCAAAATTTGGCATTCGAACTTAAATTTTTATTTCTATATTATTTTGAAAAACTTGCCAGTTAGCACTTAGCACGCGAGTCATTCCACATAACGATGGGGTCATGGTCCGACCCCCAGTATCTGGATTTACTTCCCAAGTGATTTTGCTGGCTAGCGTTGGAGAAGTTATTGTTATGTCGACAGGCGATTTGTGTTGATTCAAAGGTGTTATTCTAGTTGGACTTCCATCATTCAAAATGACCATATCCAAATCGTCTACAACTTCTGCTAGGATTTTCCCTTGTGGAGTATCCGGGTGTGGTGTCCATACACTAAAATGTGCGTTGAAATCACAACCGAAAATGGTCGTGAAAGGAAACTGGCCAAATAAAATTTCCCAATCTCTTTTGGTTGCCATGATGTCCGGGGGTTTGTATGTAGAGACAATTAAAATTGTTAACCGTAATTTCCGTAGCACACGCTTCTATTTGTGTTTACGTTTATTTATTTGTAATTTAAACTGTCGATGTCCTTTTAGAACGTGTTTACCTGATTAAGAAAGCTCAGATTGTTTCATGAATCCTGAAGTTGGTAAATGGTTCATCATGAGAAGTTCTAAAAGGGTCTGGATTGTTTTGAATGAGTTCAGTCGCTTCAATTTTTGCGGTGCCCAAAATTTCGTAAACTTCTTCCCATTCTGGGTCTGAAATAGGAGCTCGCGATTGGGCATCAGGGAGTGTGTGTTCTTTTCCTTGGGTAGCGGGGGAACCTGTGCTCTCATTCCCCTTCGACCGTTTCATTTTGGTGACCGTTCGTAGCATTCGACTTAATCTACCGGGCCTAAAGAAGTTTCACTTCAAAAATATAGTTTATTTAGAACATGATCGTTAACATTCATTTCACTGTAAATGAATTTTAATGTTTCTCAATTTCCCTGGTGATCTCTAAATTGGATCCCTACCACTCCAAAGCATTTTTGGATGTCATCCCCAATCCAATGACATGGTAGAGGAGGCCTTAAATCCGCCATAAAGTGTTACAAAACACTAACGCGGACAAAAATCATCCCGTGGGTACTACTTAGATATTAATGCAACTTCGGCTGAAAGTTACTCGGTCACAAGGTACGTCTGTCCCGAGAATTTTTAGCGGCCGGAACTTAACCATAATGTAAAATTGTAAAGGAACAGAATAGTTGATTACAGGTTAAAAAATAGTTATTTTCACGTAATTTCTCTTGAATGGCCTTTTTGTTTTTTAATTGTTTCAGACGGTTTTATGAGGGGCTTTTCGCAAACTTTTTAACGCCTTTTTCCGATGATACATGCTACACTGAAAAATATGATGAAAAAAGTAAGTGTGGTTAAAAAACTGTTAAAGGGATTTTAGTTTTTTGAGTAACAAGACAGAACCTGGTTTTGTTTTTTCCCCGACAGCAGTTTAGGGTCTAGGATTTTAAAGTTAAAAAAATCAAACTTTGATCGCTGTATAATGAATAGTATTGCGTGTTTTCCTAATACAATTTGAGATGTTTTACGGGGCTGGGATAGAACGCCGCATTTACAAGTGAGAGTGGAAAAAATGTAAACCAAGTTCGGAAATTGAAAGAGTATTAATTCCAGCAGGCCGTTTATACTGACATAAAAAATACGGTCTATTACTCAATGTAAAGGAAGTGACTAATAATTAAATTTCAAATGAAAACATTTAAAATCGCATGCGTGAGAGAACGTTCTAATTAGACGCAAAGTGATTTTCGTTATTACAAAGGTACCCTACGTAGGAATTACTTTTCGGAATTCACAAGGAGGTGTTGAAGTCTATTTGTCGTTAACCGACAATTATCACAGTGAAACTCAATAAAAACCTCGATAAAAACAATAAAGTGAATTTTGTTAAATATTCAAGTTATATACTAACAAAAAGTTCCCATTGTTGTTCAAACCAATTTATTACAAGAGTTATTAATTACCACTGTGGGTTGTTTGCATCTCCAAACGCGAGGATATACCAGAAATCACGACAATCAGAGCTTCTTTCAGCAATTTAATTTTAACTAAAGAAACATGGTGGCCGGGTAGCGAAGGTACATCAGCCGTCGCCTAGCGTTTAGGGGTCGTTATTGCTAAATGCAAGTGTCCAAATCATTCCTGGATCAAGAGAGACGTCGCCATATATAAGGTGCCATTTTATGTAACATTTCTGAAAGGTCTTTGAGGAGATGTTATCACTTAACTTCACCACTGATGATACAGCCTACTGGGCCCCACCACCACGGCAAGGTGTAGGTGAAGTAAATTATGTAACTATTCGATTGGTTACTAAAGAATGGAACCTCCGGATAATAAAAGCAGCTGTATTTTGGAGGTGATTTTTGAATTGAGTGTGGTAGATAATTAAGGTTAATTTTTTATACAATTAAGTAAAGGAAATTTGAGATTCACTGGGTTCCATTATTCTAATTATTTTAGGAAAATTGTTTATACGTGTACTATTTGGTATTACATCTAGCATTCAATTCAGATTATTCAAAAAAGAGATTTAAAATTGTTTTTTGAGTTCAAAGGGAAAAAAGAGTGCATAGAATGGGAAAGCCCATTCCAAGGGGCGTACTTCCGAAAGTTTCCAATTCTTGTGAAATTCGTAGTATCATCACCGTTATCATTTTCATTAATTTGTCCATTTCAGATTATTCTCGTATATTTGGGGTAACGCTTCGTGCTTTCCTGAAGTCTACAGTGGATCAAGAGGTGCGGAATCCATTTTGTCCTATCTGTCCATCAAATATACGTAGGTAAAATTGATTACTCTACAGCTATTTTGGATAAACTACCGTTTCTAGTAACTTTCAATTTTTAAATAAGTTAGATACCCACGTTCACATTTTGGGATGTAGCGAACATGTAGCTACGAGCCAACATAAATCCCCACAACCTTCCCTGCATTAATTACGTGAAGTATATGTGCCTAAACTAAATAAAAGAGATGTACCTAATATTATACTATTTTTAACCTCTGTGCAAAAAATAAATGAAACTGACACACCTGAATAATCTTTCAACTCTGAACTGCAGTTAAGTGGTATGCCAATTTTAACTTTTGCGGGGTTACTCTTTTTGGTAAACAATAAAGGGGCATTCGCATTCATATACCTACGATTAAAACGCTTTGAAGACAATACGCTGGTATAATAAACATAAATAATGTGGAAGTGGAATATAGGCCATATCCGTAGGCATGCGTGGGCTAAAAACCTTATTTTATTTTCGATGCACATTTTGACGTTTTATGCGCTCGTAAATTTGACTTTTATGTTTTTATACGCAGATTATTGTCAAATATAATTTGGAAGTGCCTTTAAACGTATGTTTTAAGAATACGGACATACCCAGTAATATTTTTATTATTGATCATCACAAAATACTGCTTCCAAGTTACACGAAAAATAAGATTTCTATTTATTTTTAAGTATACTTGTCGAAGCTGTCAGGAAAATAGATAAGTAAGTAACGTTAACAGACTTTATTTTCTTTCCCTTTCCACTCAAGTATAAATGAAATGAGTCTTTCATTACGACACGTGGTTTCTTAAACAGATCACTGCGAAAATGTTGTAATTTGATTCGTTCAGGTTTCATGTTCTTATTTGGCGGTAGTTATTATTCCTTATTATATCCTCTCATATTGAATGGGAAAATGATTTTTTCCGACAGTGTAGGTTTCATCCTATCAATTACGGAGTTATGTAATTTCATTGTCCTTACTCCTTGGGGGCAAAATTCCTAACGTCTCAAGACAAAATTCTTATCAAAGCAGTAACACCATACCTATATAACTCCAAAAATTATATTAAAGCCCGCTATCTTCTAAGAATTTAACGATAAAATGGTTAATTTTGTAACAAAATACTTAATTTCCGGGATCTTCAGTCGAGCCTCTCTGTTAGAGATTGCGGATATACTGCAAACACCTTTGCTTTTACTATTTAACACTCTTCATCAACGGGATCAAAAATCAACGCACAATAAGGCGCAGTTTTTCTACATAGATTATCACATTGTGGAGAGTATCTTTTTGGTTCTTATAAGAAAGAGCTGTTTTATAGTTTTCCTGATAAAATTAGTAGTAAAACATGATTTTGGTTAAATGTGGACATCATCCCGAAAGGGCTTGCAAAAATTCTTTGGTCCTGAATTAGGGAGCTGCATTATAACGATGTGGGAGCTGAACAATATGTGTGTTTCTGTCTTATTCTGCTTCCAAATGGTTGTTATTGGTAAGGTTATTAAACGAGTTTACGAAGTAAGAATACATCAATATTAAAAAAAAACATAAAGAGCATAAGCGTTCAGAACGAGTTATTTTTAATGAAGCTTTCTTATTAGATATCCACTAAGGCATTTAATCTTCAAATCCATGGCAAGTAACCAAATGTACTTGGTTTTAGTCCAACGTAAAATGCAAAATTAATAATAATAACTATAACTATAGAGCTGAATACAAAAAATAAGTACATAACGAAACTAAGAAAAATAAATATTGCCAAAATCCGAAGTAGTTTGAACTACTTGTAATGGATATGGGATATGGGAATAACAAATTAAAAAAGAACAACCTTAGTTAGCCATCTAGGAAACTTAAGTATGAATCTTTCGCTTGGAGTTGGATTCGTAATCCATTGCAAATAATTTTTAAACGTAACCGTTTACCTCAGGCAAGTGTTACAGGCGAATGCAAGTCTAATTAAAAGGATAATTATTTATGTATTTGTTTCATTCATATCATCCCTTATATAGCGTCATTAACATTGCAACATACTGTAGCGAATATTCTAGACATCGAGGCGTCGTGAAAGATTAGTCATCGGAGATAAAGAACGAAGGTGGATGTGACGCAATCTTTCACGGAAATATGACGTGTTTGTTCTAGAATTCCCTGAAGCGTCCTTCAACAGTCAAAACGAATGTTCTTTGTTATATAAGCAAATCGAATTGTGGTTCGAGTTCAGTTTAAACTTCGATGCGCTTGTATTATGTTGTATTGTAAATGATAAACAATAATTACCGTTATAAATTAATCAATTTTAAGACTGCCTATGCATCCCGGTTGATAAGATTGGCGTATTCTACGCTAATGTTAGAAGATGGTCTTCTAAAGAAAGTTGTAGAAAATGACGACGACACGATCACAACTTTGCAGCTAGTGATACCAGTAAGCCAGAAATCTGAAGTACTACAACAGATGCACGTTACTTAGACAACATGAAAACTCTATTCGGGTCGCACAATGGATTCGAATAAACACAATTGACAATGATAAAAATTTATTTCGGAAAAATAAAACAAAATCCCTGAAGGAAAGAAAAGCTTACACAGCTTGTTTGGACATTAACCCGGCGGGCGACAAATAAAATACCAAATCTTATAATCAACTACATGAGGACATCTAGGCGTGTCGAAAAAATCCTGGTTGAGGTGCGGGAACGATTTTACTGGGTAAACGGTCCACTTTCGCAGAATTTATGGCACATTTCTCTGGAACTCAGAAGGCACGCTTAGCTGTTGTCTGTGAGGAATCTAAAGACTTGTTTGAAGCACTAGCGGAATACGGTTTGGCTCATTGCGTAGCCAAGGATGTCATGTTCCGAGGTATTGCCGTAGAATTCAAATTCCAGTATGGGCGCTTAGGAGTAATTTATCCCCAACGTTCCGATGTGGGTAAGGTGTGTTTTCTACAGCAGTAGAGATGGTTCCTTTGTTATCTGGTAACGAAAGACCGGTATTGCGATAAACCGTGTTATGAAGATTTATACACTCCAACTACAAATCCATGGTTTTACGGAGATTGGATGTGGCATTGATAAGTTGGAGTGGCGCATCGTGCGCAATATGAGATGGTTGATTGCCTTTTCTTCAAGAACAGAAGATGCACGAGAGGGTCGTCGTGCAAGTTCTCTCTCAAGTTTGAGTTACAGAACCAGAGTTGCCTGGGAATGTGCCTCCGCCTACTACCACCGTCGTCCGTGTTGTGAGACGCTACAGTTTTAAGAGGGGGCAGAGTAGCGAACATTCCAGAAATCTCCACAGATATCGAGGCGCCATAAAAAGTTAAAGCTGTTTGTGAATGGACTATTTCGTTTTTCATAAATTTCAGGCGTAATTATAGTCCGATTTTTTTGAAATTTTGCACATTTGTGCAGTTAACTGTTACTATTTGCGCTGAGATCTCAAAAATTGAATAGTTTTAAAAACAAGCAAAAATTTTTGTAAATAATAGACATATCAAAAATCGAAGATCTCAGCGCGTACTATCAATGAAACATAATAGGGTTTTATGAAATGACAAATTTCCATTTTTTTGTAAATAAATCTGTAATTTATGAAAAAAGGTTTAATTTAATTTTGCTACAGACGGTGCTGCCTCTAGCAGTATATCAAATTAGTGTATGTTAACTCCGCCGCTTACTCCCACCACTGACAATGCGAGTTGCGAGCACATTCGGTTAGAATTTTTATTTCTTCACCTTCTTTTCTTTATCATTATTATGGTAATTTTAAAATAAAAAAAATTATATTTACATGAGCATTTTAGATTAGGGGGGGCAATACGTTTTGGGAAAGTAAAATGAAAAGTAAATTATCAAACTTTTATGAAACATGTCTTCTCCCCGAAATTATTGACCCTAGATTTCCTAGGAATTTATCCATAAGGAACCCTGAACGATAATTATTTTAACACTTTTCTTATCCGAAGCGTGGGTAGGCAAAAATTTGTTACGACTTTATATTTATTTTTGCATTTTAGTGAGTTTGTCGAGGTGGATAAAATTTCATTTACTTTGCACATTTTAATTGAAACTTCAAATCACATATACATTTAGCAACGAATTACAAGCAAAAAAGTCAACGCATTGCTTTCCCAATTCCAATATACGTGAAAACCGCGGAGAAGGGTTTCGGTACTATTCGGATACTGTACGGAATAAAAAGGTACGTTCTAATTGACTAGCGCGTATTACATTGGTTCTTGTCTTTCCGCCTTAATTCTGTATTCCCTTTACCGTTACCCCGCAGGTGCAAGTCGAATGATAGTTACAAACAACCTTAATCATCGGCGTCATGTGACGTAATCTTTCCGAGAAATATGACGTGTTTCTTCGAGAACATTTTGAAGCGTCCTTGAGCACACGAGAATATTTGATATATACGCAAACGGAATTGTGTTTTTAGTCAGTTCCAGACGACGCGGCTGTGCCATGTTATAAATTGCAAGTGATAAATACTAATTACTGTTATAAATTAATCCATTTTAAGACTGTTAAATTTATTGCTAATTTGGTTGTAACAAACCACGTAATTAAATTTGTTACAATACGTTCTCAATTTGAATCGAAATAGTCCTTAAACGTAATTATTTTCCCTAGGCATGGGTTATGAGGGAATTTAAGGCTAATTTAAGTGTAGTCCGAGCACCGCACTAAAAATGGATTTTAATCACAAACCTTTAATCTATTTTTGGAGCTAACTTTTAGATGAGTTATCTTCAGCAAAAAAAATTCTGATTGTGTGAGTCAATACACGACATAATATAAAAGAAGGTCAAGTAAAATTGCCTGACTAGGAACTTCGTTTAAATAAGTAAGGGTTAAGTGGAAGAACAGATGGTAGAAGTTTTCAACTACCAATCTGTACTCGTCCTTTTGAATTTAACGGTGAACATTTCATCTATGTTTTTTTACTGTATCTGCTTTTCCATTTTACTGTTATTTCAATAAATGGATATTATTATTATATAATATCAAAAATGGTGAAATTAATATGGAACAGAGTAATAGAAAAATGAAAACTCAGCAAGGCATAGATACACACATAAAAATCAGGTGTCGAAGGTTACCAAAAGGAAAAATTACAAGAAGTAGCAGACTACTATGAAAGGTTTGAAGCTAGAATCTAAAGCGGACGATAAGAAAGTTGAAAAGAGACTCGCAACAACCGACATTGCTTCATTGTATCCTACAGGCCCCAACGATCGGTTGTGCAACATCATAATATGCAGCAATACGTTTTATCCTGCTGTATTTGATTAAATCATAATTAAAAGCATCATAATTTAATTACCAGTTACCCCGTATGGTGGAGTAATTAGATTTAGTAACAATTTGTATGTTGCAAACGTTTGCAATTTTTTTTAATAAATGTGAAATGAATAGCAGTTGCAAGTATACTAGAATGCAATTATTCGCTACTCTCCATGATAAAGCGAAACAATTGCAATTTATATGGAATATGTATTTATTTGCTCTTCAAAGGATTCGCGGAAGCTAAAATATGCGCTTATATTTAGTGTAAATTGTTACCAATAAAGCTACAAAATAATTAAATACACATGTATAATAAATAGACCTACAAGCGTCATGTGGAAAATTGATATGCTGCAATTGTTTTAATTTATATTGCCGATTTGCACAGGTGAACAAATTTGAAACGTTTAAAAGCAAAATTAGCAAAAACGAACACTTTGGGAGCATTTGCGTGGACCAAATTTACATATTTCCACTGAAAGAAATGAATGAATTTCATCCGAGTCGATCAAAATTAACAGTTTCAAATAAACATAACGCATAAATAAAAAAAATATCCTCACTTTAAAACCACACTCATGCATCCAAGTTTCGATATATAACTCCAATTGTTTGATTTTTTAATGATTCGAAAAAATCAAACAATTGGAGTTATATATTGAAACTTTCCGTGGGCAAATTCGATAGATTATTCAGTGAATCGCTATATTCTGGACGTAGCTTTCTCGCTATGGAATGCAGGTAAGCCAAATACTTTCTTTCAAAACAAAATGAATAGCAAAATCGCGTAACATTGTTTCGACTTCCAGCAGTTGAAGCACTAAGCAAATGTTTAACAATGTCCAATGGATTGAAAGTTCGGTATACTAAATTTTCAATAGGTAGTTTGGTAAGTTTGCCGATTCAGAATCCAACCGGCGTATCCCACGTGTAAAGTACTAAATGCGAATGATACTGACATTTCACCGTTCTAACTGATGACAATCGTCCCACAAGCATCCCTCGAAAGCCTCGTGTCACGAGATATCTCGTTTCCTGAATATTGAGGATGTATCCTATAATTGCTGTGGTTGAAAAGTTTATCCTATATACTTATCTAAAATCGTTGCTTTGCTGGAAACTAAAGTTTAACGGATTGTCTACTCTGAGATAATTAATTAGGGATGCTGTGTTCATATCAAGTATCAAGCCCATAATAAAGCGCTCCAATGCATTTGCGGAACTTAAATCATAGAGGGTAGAAATTACGACAAAAGTACCTACAAACTTCCGCAATTAAAACTATACCAATTCATTGAACTGGTTACATTCCGACAGATTTCAATATTCTAAGGGCTCCCATATTTACTGCTCTGATTCTAAAATGAATTAAATGACATAGTTTCATTTGCCGGCGTCGACTTGAATCGATCACTGCAGTTTCAGCGTTCCTGCATTTCGTGACCGAAGACATTACAAAATACGATTTGATCATGGATTAATATTTTAAGACAACATAACGTCCTACGAAATTATGGATTGCGTGCGTAATGTACTAAGCGATTGCTACATTGAAGACACTTGAATTTAAAAAGGGAATGGGGAAATGCTTTGATCTTAAATTCAGTGCAAATTAGTGTGCCCGATGCCTATACTAAATTGGAGTAGAGATCTGCATGTAGAGAGCATGTAAATAATTAACTATACATAAAGTCTAGTTAGCACTTTACAATATAACAGAAAGTAAATACAATTCAAGCGTAAAGCCCATCTGCCCAGTCCCGTTTAATTTTTAAGGTCACCAATAATACATACTAACTCCCTCCCCATCAACCAACTAATAATTATATCTTTCATGGCATTCTAATTAAGGGTCTCGACAAATTGCGAGTCAATGAGATCTCAACTTTTTGTTTCGCGTTATTATTTATTTATTATCCCATTCTTATTCTGGGCTCTCAACAGGCTTGTGCCCGCATAATGCTTTTGACATGCTCAAAAACCGGTGTTCGCAATCTAGCTCAAGTTAGGAAGCTAAAAGTCCAGAAATTCTAAATTCAACGTGCAAACTCCTGTTGAAGGGAATAAATCAAAGAACAATAATTTTCAGTACAAGGTGCCCCCATTCAAAAATTTCTAATTTGTTAAACGTCCGTGAAGTTGGCACCGCCCATTGTTCATATTAATATTATTTGTATGCACATCGTTTGTTTATCGTTTGTTTACGTTTGTTTAACTATTTTCATCGTTTGTTTACATTTCCGTATGTCTTTTTTAAAAATTCCAAATGGGCGAACTATCTTCACGGTGGCTGGCCCAAAATCATTAATGTTGCTAAGTTTGCAAGTCAATTGCTTATCGTCTGTGGACGCGTAAACTTTACTGTCATTATGTTATTTTTCATCACGATATGTATTTTTTTAAAAAATGTTAAATGGAAAATTAACTTTATGGTGGTGCAGCGAAAATTCGCTTATGAACTCTACAATTGTAGCAGTAGCATGCATGCGGTGATTAGGTAAACGTAAAAGGCTCTAATAAATTAGTCACTGTTCTTCAATCAATTCTCTAATTTTCATATTAAAATGTACGATGGTACTTAGAACTGCCTACCGTTTCAATACAATGCTATAAAAAATGAGTTGCTGTCGAGTCACCTTTTGAATTTTTGTTTACATGGGAAATTGTAACACAGATTTAAATAGTATAGTATACTTAATTCTTCAGCGCCGCTCGCGAGCGTTTTTTCCGCTCCCGAACGTTTTTTTCGCTCTCGAAAGTTTTTTTCTGCTCCCGAGCGCTTTTTCCGCTCTTGAGCTTTTTTTCGGCTCACCAGCACTTTTCCCAAGCGCTCGCGATAAACCACTCGAGCACTTTTAGGAGTGTTCGGAACTCGCAAGCGGTCTCGCGTTGAAATTATGGATTCTACAGGCCACGTTCTATAAGAATTTTTTTTCCGGGTCGATGTGAGACAAATTTTTTTTCGGGCCTCAAAAAAAGGCAGTGTATAAACCTTCCTTTTTTACCAAAAATCGACCACACCAAAATTTCTCGGGAAAACACTTTTTCTTATTAATTTTGGTGTGTAGAATCCAAAACAAGTCGTACTTTTTCGATCAGACTGCTCAATCAAAAGTTATTACACTACATCTTTTTCAAGTGTAATTCAGAAACTGTAAGATATATTTCAGAAGACATTAATTGTAATTCAGATTAGAGAATTTAAATTCAGAAAGTGTTAAGTGTAATTCAGAATAGTAAATTGAATTTGAGAAATCATCACATGTAATTCAGGATAGTCATTTTAATTTCAGAAAGCGTAAATTGTAATTCAGATTAGTAACTTGTATTGCAGATAGGGTAAATTGTTTTTCAGAGTCCGTCATTTGTAATTGAGAATTTATCAATTGTAATTCAGAATTCGTTATTTTTCTTTAAAAATTAAATTATCAAAATACCTCTGGATGTGATTTTGTTATTGTTGTCAAGGTATGTTTGCAAGCGTTAATTATTAAATAAAAAAAGTGTGAGTTAGTGTAAATATTCAACAATATTATGAATTTAAAAGATAATTGTGCAATTTGTCAAATTGCTATGACAAGAAATGCAGTAATTCAATTGCAAATATGCAGGCACCTGTTACATCCAAAATGTGCTGAACCCTTGCAGAATGGTCAAGACATTTTTTGTGCAATATTGAAAAGTTGCGCCACAATAGTGTCCAAGTGTGACACTACCCTAAGTTACTGATCTGAATTACACTCCATAGTTTCTGAATTACATTTTATACACTCTCCGAAATTGAAATTACGGTTCTGAATTACATGTGATGGTTTCTGAATTACAATTAACATTTTCTGAAATCCAATTGACTAATCTAAATTACAATTTACGCTTTCTGAAATTAAATTAACTAATCTGAATTACATTTGATAGTTTCTGAAATTTAGTTTACTAATCTGAATCACATTTAACACTTTCTGAAATCCAATTGACTAATCTGAATTACAATGTGATGGTTTCTGAATTACACTTGAAAAAGGTGTAGATGTCATTTAACCCTCATAAGGTANAAAAAATTCAAAGGGCTGTAACTTTTCAACTAGTAGCCCAATCTTGGAACTGTTTGAAATTATGGATTCTACAGGCCACATTCTATAAGAAAATTTTTTTCCGTGTCGATCTGAGACAATTTTTTTTTCGGGCCTCAAAAAAAGGCAGTGTATAACCTTCCTTTTTTACCAAAAATCGACTGCACCAAAATTTCTCGGGAAAACACTTTTTTCTATTAATTTTGGTGCGTAGAATCCAAAACAATTCGTACTTTTTCGATCAGACTTCTCAATCAAAAGTTATAGACTAGAAACCAATTTCGAAAGAAAATTCAATTCCGGGTCGATCTGAGCTTTTTTCATACAATTAGAACGCGCGTCGCTCGAGCGGTTTTTTAGAACACTCGATCCAGCTCTGTCTCAACTAATAACGGGCGATCGAAAATGAGTTGCTGTTGAGTCTCCTTTGGAAGTTCAAGTTAAGTACAATCACAGATTTAAATACAATACAATTTCCCATGTAAAGAAAAATTCCAAAGGTGACTCGACAGCAACTCATTTTTTATCGCATTGTATTAAAACGGTAGGCGGTTCTAAGTACCATCGTACATTTTAATTTGAAAATTAGAGAATTGTTTGAAGAACAGTGACTAATTTATTAGAGCCTTTTACGTTTACCTAATCACCGCATGCATGCTACTGCTACAATTGTAGAGTTCATAAGCGAATTTTCGCTGCACCACCATAAAGTTAATTTTCCATTTAACATTTTCTAAGAAAGATGCATATCGTGATGAAAAATAATATAATGACAGTAAGTTTACGCGCCCACAGACGATAAACAAATGACTTGCAAACTTAACAACATTATGATTTGGGGTCAGCCACCGTGAAGTTAGTTCGCCCATTTGGAATTTTGAAAAAAGACATACGGAAATGCAAACAAACGATGAAAATAGTTAAGCAAACGTAAACAAACGATAAACAAACGACCTGCATCGATAAACAAATAAAATTATAATTTTGGGCGAGCCACCGTGAAGTTAGCTCGCCCATTTTGAATTTTTAAAAAAGACATTTGTTAACACACATCAGACACAGACGCATAATCGTGGTATTTACATTAATTTAATAATCTGTACATGGGCACCTACACCTACCTTTCCCTAACTAACCAATTAAAAGATCGTTTTAAGTTAAACCGAGGTGTTGGATTAGAGATTTCCTCCAGAGGGAATCTAATTTGTTTTCATTCTAGGTCGTACAAATAAACTTTATCGCATATCTTTAAAGTGGAGGAAAGCGTATTACGACTATCCAAGTGCGGTAGAAACTGAAAATTACCGTGGAGTTTAGCTTAGTTCCTTTAACGCTTTTCTATCTATTATATGGGCCATTTAATACATTTTTCCCCTGACTTTTTCAGTTTCGTTTTACAGTTTCTCAAACCGATTTCCACCAATTTTGTTTCACCCCGTCTGCTGGGTACACAAAAATCGTGTTAATTTCTCTCAAGTTGATAAAACTTATTTTTTGTGAAGGGGAGACATGATCGATGCATTGGCTTGAAGACCTTCCCAGCCTAATCTTTCCTACATATGTTTCAGAACGCGTATCGTGATGTAATCTGCCCTCTATCCCCTTCCATATTAAACCGTTGCTGGCGATGACAATTCAACGCCTTTGGAATATTAAATAAATTTGGGGGGTGCGTCTTTTTCGATTTCCGTTCGTCTGTTTACAGTTGCTCAATTATAATAGAATTTCCCTTAATCGCTTTAAAGTAAGTTTCTAACTGTTGTACATGGAGCATAAAATGGTGCCAGATTTAATTTATATGGAGGCGGTATTCTTAACCGGGAATACATAATGCAATTTTTGTTCCCCAGGAACAAGATGTTTGCAATATAAAATGACAAGACGAACATGGAATTAGAGTTCCTCCAATAAAACGCAACATAGTGTAAGTATCTATAAATACGAATTCTAATTTCATCATTTTTATAGACCACTTTCACCTTAAAACGTGCAATTCATTTCGAACATTAAAGCAGGTTTTTTTTATGTATACGTGTAACGTCTATGAGGTCTCGGAATTCGATTGTATAGTTTATGCAAACTTAGAAAAGTTCTTCTTTAAAGAAAATAAACCCCTAAAGCCAGAGACAGAGAGGCGTGACCGCACGGTGTCATTGGATGAATCGTTTTCGATAGGTTTGTTGCATGTGGCATGTAGGTCAACTGTGTAAAATTTGAACCGATTCGGTCCAAGCTCGGGTCCAAGCGTTTGGCATTTATCGTGTTCACGGACGGACAGACGGACACCATCGACCCCCCTATAAAGCTTACATCGCACTGCTTTGCCGCTTAATATGGGTTATAATTTTAAGTGCAATAACCTATGTAAAATAACATTGGGGGGTTAATTGTGGATATTACAACTGAAATTGTTCAATAAACAAAATGAAAAACCAAAGTCACTCGTCGAAGAAATCGTTCACCAATAAAATAGAACATTTAAACGTCTTATTTACTACGAAATGGATCAGAATGTACTCAGCTCATGAACTAAACAACGAGAAAATTATATTTCCAAACACTTTGGCACACAGTATTGCGACAGTGATCATTGTATACCAAAAAAACTTTCGTAAATTTAATAAAAGGGCGGAAGCGAGACGATACCGGTTCTGCCAATACAAGTGCTTCAAATAAAAACGATTGAAGTTTGCAGCTGAAATTCAGAAACGTACTGCGATCTGCTGTTAATTAAACATCATCAAACTGAATATTAAATAAATGTGCTTTCAAACAGGTATGTAAGGGTAGACATCAATTGCAGGGTGTGCTAGCTGTCGTGCACAGAATTAGGAGAAAGGCAAGCTCTAATTTCGTACTTACCATAACAAAAATATAAAGATTATTTATTACTCATTAGAATGTTGACTACGGGTACTTAACGAAGTAAATTGCTTATGATATTCTCAAGCCAACTATTATTTAGATCAGGGTTACCTAGTATAATTTGTAACTTGAGAGTAGGGTTGAAGAAAACTTTCAACCTCCCCCATACTTTAGTAGTAATTGATAAAAATGTAAAAGGGACAGTTGACAAGGGGCTACATCAGATTGTCGAAAGTGGCGACTAGTGGTTACATGTTAACAATTGCTTTACACACTTATTGTGCTTTGTTCAGCTGTAACATGGCAATTAATCCATTTTCTTAACAGTTAACATTTCTTATGTATATAATAAATGTAGGGTCATTTGACTCCATTAGCATATTGTTATAAATTGCTTTTCTTTCATTCAATATGTAAATTTTAAGTAATTTTTAACAATTAAACACATAGTAAAATATGGGAGAAGTTTCTTCAACCCTACTTTATAAAAAAAATCAAATTACAATTGTGTGCTCTTACAGTTTCAAATTTTTTCTATCGTGTGCATTTTTAATTGTTTTGACATTGTAACGTAAAATTAACTACGTGCTTTATTTATTACAACAAATTAACAATCAACTTATAACAGTAATTATTATTTATCACTAACTTAAGCGCTTCGAAGTTGGAACTCTCTGAAATACGCTACAATTTGCTTATATGGTAAACTACAATTGTTCTTAGAACGATTCGGAATGTCATTTTTCCCGGAAGGACTGCGTCACATCCGCCTTCGCTGTTATCGCCTATTAATCTTTCATGGTGCCTCCATGTCTAATGTCTATGGGGATTTCTGGGAATGTTCGCTTCGCTGTTGCGTCACTGTAGCGACGGTAGCGGAGACAGTCTCAGGCAACTCTGGTTCTGTAAAGCGAACTTCATGCCGATACTTGCACGAGTGACTTTTTTAGATAGCAATAAATTATACAGCTTCCCAATATTGTAGGTAAAGCACCTTCCAAATAGTGCTGTTTTGTGGTAGGGGGTGTAATCAGAAGATTGAATGTATTCCTTGTATACCTCTATTTGCCAAATGCATTGACAATCTCTTGCTGAATTTTATTTAACTCGGTTCCTCTAAAAACCTGTTTTTGAATTAACGAAGTCCATTTAAAAAGGGTGGCGGTGATCAATGTTAGTTAGGTATTTAATAATAGTAACAAATTAAGGGTATCTTAGGTTTGATTTATTTTTCAATATATTCGCGTTGGAATTGTTTTTGTTTATTAACCATGAACGTGGAATCAATAGAAGAATTAAAACTTCAAAGAAGGGAGTCGTTTCTCCATTAGTTTTCTTGCAATAATTACCGCAATTTCATTCTATGCTATTCGGGATAAGAAGGTACAAAGTAAAGACCACGAGAAAAGGAGTGTCCTCCTAACTATGAAATAGGATAGCCCATTTTATTGTATTTAGAAGATGCAAATTTCGTGCCACATCAAATTTTTGTGTTTAAATAATCTATAAACAACCCTCCAATTTTATTAAAAAAAACCAATCCTGATTTCAAATTACGTAATTTTTTAGAACATTTCTGTCGTAGAGGCTGTAACTTTTACGGTATGATCAAATATTTTGTTTTTTTGGTAGTTTGATTAAATGAGCGACAAGGGACCCTCTAATCGCTTTCTAAAAAAATCTATCCTGTTTTCAAATTACGTAGAGCTTTTTTAGAAAATTTGCTCTTACATGTACAGCAATTCTTGGTATTTATTGGTTTGATAGATTATATTTTTGTGATGCTGAAATTATTAAATATGGATAAACTGCCTCCTCGTTTTTAACTTCAAAAATTCACGTTAACATATGATTAAGTGATCCAGAAGGGTCTCTTCAAACATCATTTAAAAATAAAATCCCATCCTGTCTTCCAATTACGTAATTCTTGTAGAAAGTTTCTATCGTAGGGAGGCACAAATCAGAACAGAACGATTACAAATCTGAATTTAGTAGCGATCGAAATGCTGGTAACTCCAAATTAAAAATTCCCTATATCACCGTTGGTTTTGACGCACAGAACGCGGAATTTGGTGCACAAATCAGCACATAATGAGCACAATTGAACTCAATTGGAAATAGTACACAGGCATTAAGATTAAGATTAAAAATTCTATCTCGATTAAATAACGAAACAAAGCGTAAGTAGTGGTTCACACACCCAGCACAAATTGAGCACACACTAAACTTTCCTCCGGTGCTTCTAATCAATCACCTTAGCATGGCGGAAAAGTTAGAGGTTAGAACAATATCGATAATTGTCAAAAGGAATTATAAATAAATCAAATCAAATCAAAATCAAAAGTTATAGACTAGAAACCAATTTCGTAAGAAATTTCAAAGGGCTGTAACTTTTGATCTAGTAGCCCAATCTTGGAACTGTTTGAAATTATGGATTCTACAGGCCACATTCTATAAGAAATTTTTTGTTCCGGCCGATCTGAGACAATTTTTTCTTTCGGGCGAAAAAAAAGGCAGTGTATAACCTTACTTTTTTTACCAAAAATCGACTACACCAACATTTCTCGGGAAAACACTTTTTCGTATTAATTTTGGTGCGTAAATCCAAAACGATTTGTACTTTTTCGATTAGACGTCTCAATCAAAAGTGATAGACTAGAATCCAATTTCGTATGAAACTTCAAAGGCAGGTTCAAAGGGCTGTAACTTTTGATCTAGTAGCCCAATCTTGGAACTGTTTGAAATTATGATTCTACAGGCCACATTCTATAAGAAATTTTTTTTTCTGGCCGATCCGAGACAGTTTTTTCTTTTGGCCGAAAAAAAAGGCAGTGTATAACCTTCCTTTTTGATCTAGTAGCCCAATCTTGGAACTGTTTGAAATTATGGATTCTACAGGCCACATTCTATAAGAAATTTTTTTTTCTAGCCGATCTGAGACAGTTTTTTCTTTTGGCCGAAAAAAAAGGCAGTGTATAACCTTTCCTTTTTTACCAAACAACGACTACACCAAAATTTGTCGGGAAACACTTTTTCTTATTAATGTTGGGGCGTAGAATCCAAAACAATTCGTTCTTTTCGATTAGACTTCTCAATCAAAAGTTATAGAATAGAAACCAATTTCAAAAAAAAATTCATAGGGCTGTAACTTTTGAACTAGTAGCCCAATCTTGGAACTGTTTGAAATTATGGAGTCTACAGGTCACATTCTATAAGAAATTCTTTTTTCCGGCCGATCTGCGACAATTTTTTATTTTGACCGAAAAAAATGCAGTGTAACCTTCCTTTTTTACCAAAAATCTACTACACCAAAATTTGTCGGGAAAACACTTTTTCGTATTAATTTTGGTGCGTGGAATCCTAAACGATTCGTACTTTTTCGATTAGACGTCTCAATCAAAAGTTATAGACTAGAATCCAATTTCGTAAGAAACTTCAAAGGGCTGTAACTTTTGATCTAGTAGTCCAATCTTGGAACTATTTGAAATTATGGAGTCTACAGGCCACATTCTATAAGAAATTCTTTTTTCCGGCCGATCTGAGACAATTTTTTCTTTTGGCCGAAAAAAAAGGCAGTGTATAACCTTCCTTTTTTACCAAAAATCTACTACACCAAAATTTGTCGGGAAAACACTGTTTCGTATTAATTGTGGTGCGTAGAATCCAAAACGATTCGTACTTTTTCGATTAGACTTCTCAATCAAAAGTTACAGACGAAACCAATTTCGTAAGAAATTTCAAAGGGCTGTAACTTTTCATCTATAATAATGAGTGATTCATTACTTGCGAGTCCAAGTCTATCATTGGGATTTCGAAAACCATAGAAGATACGAATATACAAAGAAACGACTCCTAACGATCAAATTCCTTGGATAGGGTTTCTTTCCTCAAGTTCGTTCAGGGGGCGCTATCTTGAAGCGGAAGTTGGATCACACTGAACCTCACTTTCGAATAGCACAATGTCCGTGTGATATTTTTTGGGGGTTGGTTTCCCTTTCCTCTAGGAATCGATTAATTTTATCTCGACCCCGAAAAATTCGCCCATGAAAATGGAGTTTTTAAATGTGGAGCTGAATATTTCCCTTTGAAGAGAATAATTGTGGGGAGGAATTTTCGAAGTTGGTAGGAACTGTTCTTGATCCCACAATAGAATTTACTTGAAAGCAGTTAATTAAACCTAACGAAAGCGGGATCGAAAAGTTTTAGATGCAAAAATTAGTTTTAACTACATTTTCCAGCATCTTCACTTCAGGACTGCTAGAAAGAATTTTCCATTTAAATCGTTTGTCGAGCGGTTTGTTATCGATATGTTGACTAGCATGTGAATTTCTTACCACTCGACGTCTCTACAAATTGAACAGCGTGCTCTACTTTATCGGTGGTTTTCAAAGCGAAGTAACACAAAGGTATTTATTGGAAAGTTTTCTATAAATTCCTTGTCTCAAAGGTACACTGCTACTAATGATCGTGTTTGATTTCCAAGTAAATGGAAACAAAAAAGAGGATAGATTGAAATTTAGGGATCGGGAGACATTCTTTACATTCCCCATTCGTTACCGAAAACAAATTGTCGACTTAATAAAATCATGACTTTTATTTTGGGTTGCTAAACCCAAATTATAACAAACAACTGTTGGCAGTATTAAAACACTCGAAAACGCACATTCGTATAGGGAAAATCAGTACAAGAGTACCTATACTCTATTTCTACTTACCATAAACCCCAAGAAGGTATAGATTTAGGCTAATGAGACAAGTTCTCGAATTGTTTTCGGGTCTCGCCTGAGTAGCTGGGTGACCAACTGGGTCGAGGGGTGGGGTAATTGTGATGTGCTTTTACGTCGTTTCTCCGCTGAATTCCTACTGACACTCTTCTAAGTGAACGTAAACCTGATGGGTCTTAACGTATTCGCTTGCAGTTACAGATCTGTTTTAGCATGTACCAACGCTTTCAATAGATATTTTACAAGGGTCGGCTGAAAGCGATTCTAAATCGACTAGCTTTTTTTAACTATCGTTTTCGTGAAATGTGTCAGGTTTCAGTTATAAATTAGATGCTCGTTCTGTGGCTGTGAGCTATGATTTTTATGATTTCAAGTGTAGTTTAACGATAAGGGAATGAAACCCTTACAACACAAGGCCGGCTCAAAGCAAAAGTTACGTGTAAACAAGCACTGAGCACCAGGACACGCCTTAATCACGGCACAATGAAAAATGACAATCTCGACTTCAAATTCCAAATTCTACGGCGCGATGAAATTCCTTAAATTCCAAAAGAATTACTAAGACAAATTTTGAAGACACCTGAAATAAACTTTGGGTACGGATCAATAAAATTAATCATAATTATAAGCATGAGACATTTATCTGGATCGCTAAAGGGTTCGAATAGACATACGATTTACATGAGTTAGACAGACATCATTTATTCTAAAAACACAACATTTTAGTTAACAAAATGAACTATAACAGTCATTTTACACACCCCAAATAAGCGTTCGATATCAATTAAACAAATTAGTGCAATCTTATTTTACTTACAGTTTTCTGTAAAATCCAATAAATTCAGGTTAAAACCACTAATTGCGACAGAGAACTAACGCACTCACAATCGTGGTCCATCACACTTTTTTGTCTATAATAATAATAATAATATTTAATTCATGTGCAGAAACAGCTTACAATCGTCATATAAATGGAAAATCAAGGCATTATACATTTATATAGATATAGCGTAATTTAGATACTCATCTAAACTTATCTACTAGCTTATCTACCTACTCCTCGGGACGAACGTAATTTTTTTTGCATTGAATTGGACTGGCTAGCTAACGCACGACCGATGAAACGTTGGATGTTCGAAACAACCGACGAATATCTTCAATGAAACATTTCACGTCAAATCCTTCACTCGAACTCTGCTGACTTCCTGATTAAAGCGTTATGAACTTTACTTGTTGAACAATTAGGAAGCGCGTCTTCTAACCTTTCAACGAACAGCACCCCGGTCTCAAAATTGACAAAAAGCCCCCTTCTTATACCAACTTCAGTATTTAAAATCCCTCTTCCAATTGCAAAATTCAAAAATCTTCATCCAACTAACAGACGCGTAGCAACAGCCAATCCTGCATACGTTCCTTGTTCCTCCTTAACATATCCAAATTTTTACGCGGAATTCTCTTGTTTTTTCCGTCAAGGAACTACGCCAGTTCTTGGGTAGGCTGAATTTTTTTAGAAGTTTCTTACCCAAAACTGCGTTAATACAAAACTTTTGTGCGTAATGTGAAAGGCAAAATACTAGTTATCTGGACACCAGAAGCTATCACGGGGTTCGCAAAGATATCGATAGACCAGGGTCGTAGCCAGATTGATTACTAAGAGCGAGTCAATAAATCCACAGAACGGGCGAGCGAAATAATGTTTTGCGTGAAATACCATCCGCTGTAGAAATTCGTTTTTCTTGGAAAATACAGTTCACATAAGGTTTATATAATTGACTTAATAAATAAAAAAAGATCATTTTTAAAACCTTTTCAGCTGTTGACCTTCGCCTAAGAACGCATTTGCAAACTAGTTACTTTCGGTTCAGTGGTTGGCACAGACACACGGACTGACGATCATTGAGATCTGGGCTCCTAGGGATTCAAAACGCAGATATCTGTCATAAAAGTGGGAGGTCATTTGTTACCTATTGTACATGCAAGATAAGTACGTCTATTATTATCATGCTTTAAAGAAAACCAGAAAATTCTGATCACTTTCGAAGATATGCGAGAAAAACCCAAATTTCGTTTTTATTTTTTCTGATATTATTTGGCCCAGATACAAAGAAAAAAAAACACTTTCTCATTTCCACTATTTCAGCTCAAGATAGCGTTGTGAGATTTTTAATAAAACGCTTTCTTTTGGATCATTAATTTTATTTTTTATATGGCTCGTAAAAAAAGTACATACCGTATTGAGTAGAATTTTTTTTTATTGTAAATACAAAAATGTACGGCACACAAAGAAAAAACAAAAGTTGGAAACTCTTGGTTTCAACAGGATGGTGCCCCGCCCACAACGCCTTAATCGTGCGAGAATACCCATCCAACATATTTTCCAGGGAATTTGTTAGACAGATAAACTCGATGTTGAAAATGAAACTGGCCTACAGTCTTTTTGTTTTTGAGTTATGGGCAGTTTTAGATTTTTAATTAGAAGCCTACAATTTCTTTTTTATTAAGTTATCGGAAATGTGTTTATTACAAAAGTCTCTTTGTATTGATTCGGACTCAACCTCATTTTTTAAATGGATCCGATTTAAAAGATTAAAAAGAAATTAAAAAATTTTGTGAAATTGGTGTTGTTGAATCGTTCTTTAATACCAGCCCTGGTATAGTTTTGAAAAGAGAATTTAATATGCTATCTGTATAGATTAAACTATACAGGGTGTTCCATTACAAAAAATGAGGTCAAATCCTATAACTTTTTTACTTGATTCCGTATACTTATTTTTGAAATTGTAGATTATGCAACAATCATTTGCAATACACATTTCCGATAAAGAAATGATATGCTTGTATCTAAAAATCGAAAAAGGCAACTTTTACCCATCAATCAAAAACAAAGGACTGTAGGCTAGTTTGGTTTATCTCAAAAAACATATCGAGACTGTGATGTCATTCAGTTATAGTTACACCATCGACCAAATTTGGGTACCCTGTATAGAGAGGATAATTTATGCACAAATGCGAATTGTCTAATTTTAATAGTCGATAATTCCGAATATCAGGTGCGTTTCTGTATATTAGATCATTTATGAGCGTGCGATAGGTATTCGTCATATTAAGCACTCAAAACCGCATTTGCATTACTCAATGATCACAAGGACTCCCACGACATCTACCAATCGACATTCTACGTCATCCCCAGTAACAACCAGGTCGGGAAGGCGAGTGCCTCGGCGAGTGCAGTTTCCGCAAAGGATTTTAAGAAAAAAACAACTACCGAATATCCTCAAGCTTATTCAGTGAGTTGGAGTAGGTAAGACCAATTAAGATACTCAATTTAGCTCTAGTTACAGAGACATCTCGCCTCCAGACATCCGGAACCCTTTATGAAAACAATGTACTGCTGAAATTAAAAGACTCAGAAAGGACAACCTTCAGATCCACCTAATTGTTACAGATTTACCCTTTAAATTCCACTAGCCACAATTTATTGGAAAATTGGCCCTCTAAACTTCGACACCCTGTAAATTTTTAGCTTCCTAACATGAACTAGGTAGCTATTGCGATCACCGTTTTTTGGACATGTCAAAATTTCATCAAATGTCGACGTTTTACATCATTTTAAGCAACTTTCAAAGAATAAAATTTTTTCCGTTTGTCTGTTGGCAATTTTCTGAGGTAACTGCTCGAGAGATTCGGTTCAAATTTTGGATATGTGTATTAGGCATACGGAAACGAAAAATAACGGGCCGGATTTTTGAAAAAAAATTTTGGAGCGCCGCAAAGGCATCGAACTTGTTTTTGTCAATCAACCGCACAACCTACAAAAATTATGCCATTACAAAAAAAATGAGAAAAAAAATGTCAAAGTTAAAAAACTAAAATTTTTTCGCCAAAACTAAATTAATTCTAATTATGAATTATATGATGCCTTGTGACATTAAAATAAAAACATAAATAAAATCAATAGACAAACGTGAGCAAAAATTAAAAAAAAAAGAGAGGTGTTCTCGCTGTTGTTTAACTTCGGTGATAGGACGAAAATCGGCGTTTTCAATATGGTATTTCCGTTGTCGAGACAGTTCCTGTTCTAACGGAAACAAATGCAGAATCTCTTCTTAAAAAAAGGGCACCTGAAAAGGATGCAAAAGCGACGCGAATTTCGCAATTTGGGGGTTTCTCATGCTTGACGGAAATTGCATCAAAATAGCAGAGGGAAAATACGTCCTGTGTTAAGAAAAAGATGCACACAACAATAGAAGAAATCCAAAGCAAAGCAATTCTCAATTGAAAAATCAATTGAAAATCAAAAAATTGACCATCATTAATAATTGTTTAAGATATTTTGAATTCTGTTAGAGGTCAATAAAAATTTATACGTCAGCTCGATCAGGTATGAATGGACCAAAATCACTACTGCATAGGCGTTTCCAGCGCAATTCTTGGTTCGGATAAGCACATATTAATAAGGGTATGATACTCAAAATCGATGCATAAATAACATTTTTGACATCCCTTGGACGATAACCCTTTGATAATATATTCAATTTTTGTTATTAAAATCAATTATTTTTCATTTGTGGTGGCATAATACTTGCAATAAGTATTGAAAGGGAAATGGGTATTAAACATTTTATAAATGGCTGTTGTCGTGTGTCTATTTCAATTTACTGCTTGCCTGCTTTACCGAGTTAACGCCCCGCGCGCCCTTCAATTTGAAAAAAGCCGATACAATAAAAGGCCCAGATCAGTTTTATATTTGAAAAGCAGAGAGTAGTGCAGTAATAAGCCCTAAGATCTAATCTCCATTTTTACAAACAATGAATATTTTTTAGTACTGTTCTTTGAGTTTTCAAAATTAAAGCAAAAGAAAATTTTTGATTCATGAGATCCTTGCGGAAACGTTTTATCTTTCGGCAATTGCACGCTTGTAATGTAATTTAATTGCTTATTTATTTTTCTCTGCAGGGATCCCCGACAGGGTTGTCGGTTGCGTGTATAACTAAAATAGCTCCTCTTATGTATTGTTGAAGTGCTTTATTAATTCATGCTATCGTGACCGCTCCCAGCACTAATATACAAACGTCTGTAGCTGCAAAAGCTTCCATATTCTATTTAAACTGAAATTCTAGGTATTACTTATTATTTACAATCCTTGCGCTTGGCTGTGACGTAAGAACATTACATTTTGCACTTTACACGACTTCCACTTGTTAAAAGTATTTTTTTTTCCAGATTGTAAACGCGATCTTCAATTAGGTAAGTAGTTTCTTGAATAAGTACCGAGGCATATTTAATGTGGGAAAGACACTGTGATATTGGCGTTTCCTAAAAATTAACGTAGCCCATTATATTTATTTTCTTTAAATCTACTTTACCGTTTTCATGAATATTTGAAACAGTTTACTTAAACAGTCTTAACAAGCGGCACGGCTAAGGGTTTATTTCCCGGTCTGTAATGTTGACGTTCAAATAAATTGTATTTTAAAGTTTAGTTAGGACTGAGTGCATTTCATCGTACAAAATTTTCGAAAACAAATCTCATTAGTATAACTGACTTCCGAAATTATATTTTCCCATTGCTATTTTGGATACGTTTGGCATAAGGGTACTAGAGAAAACTTAAAAGGGATTTCAGGTTCTAAATAAGCTATTCAGCATGCGATTGGCCTTATTGAAGGAATATCAATTTGTTGCAGGAACGCCGTTCGGTTGTCATTTATTTATACGATTGACTTTGCGATGTCAATACCCTGCTTCATTTTGATATAGGTGCGCTTGTATTTTACAATCGAAATTCTACCCCTTCACGTTAACCCTTTATAATGCATGCAGCTAAATGGCCAAGTCATACGTCAGTGACTTGATATCTTGTGCATTGTGTATTTAGAATGTCTTCACATAGTTAAATCGCTAAACTAATACGAAAATTATGGACAATTGTGATAATTGTTCAAAGTTTCGAGATAAAGTTTCAATTGATTGCTTAGTAGTATAATGTAATACTCACGTACCTACTGATATAAGCTTAATAATAATAATAATCTTTATTGTACATACAGCAATAACACCAATATACTTAAACAGTATTTATAAAAATTATATGTAAGAGATGAAGTGCAATTAAGATTAACTAAAACTGAAAATTAATTAATTATTAGATTTAAAACGAAGGAGAGAGAGGAGAGAACACCGATTTCAAAAATCTTTATTAGCGCGGATCCAAAACCTTTTATTAGAATACTATAAAATTAGCCCCCTCCCCCATCCGTTCTTTTGATAACAAGTCAGAAGTAGGACGGTAGTTGGTAGAAAACAGTTTCTTTGATTGAGACCTTTAATTGGAATAAAATTATAGTTTGTACAAACCAATTCATTTTGATGAGCCCCTCATTAGAATACCGTGTAAGGTAGAACGTTTACCCCCCCCCCGCCCTCTCCCCATTTTCAAAAATGTTGCTTGGTACCACTAAAGGCATGCGTATCAAAGATCATTTAATTGTCGCATGTAAAAGCTATGCACGTGTTACATTCAAAAACAGCATCTCGGGAATAATTCAGGGGGGGGGGCTTGAGACAGCAAAATTTGATGGTCCTCTGGCACACCTTCAAGGTATAGGTTACATTTACATATTGCCAAAAATTCCAAGATTCTAGGACCATTCCCCTAAAAGTAGTTCAAAACGCAGAGGTGGGTTCAGACAGACGGACAGACGGACAGACGGATAGACGGACAGACGAACGAACAAAACCCAAACAATAGCAAATTTTTTTTAATTCTTAAAAAATTCGCTAAAAATATTTTAATCAGAAAACAATTTTATAATAAATATCAATCAAATTTAACCAAATCATGTTTTTCTGGAACAAAAAACAACAAAATAACTGTGGCGCGCGACGCCATTGGTTGAATTGCTTCACGTGGTTGTGGTTTCTTTTGAATTTTTATTCAAGACGTTACGTTATTTTTTTCCGGGATTTATATATGTAAAACTGGGATCCGAGACAGTGCAGATAATTCCGGAACAAGCCCGGAAAATCCTGGTCATGTGCAAAGCCTACACGAATTTGAACCACTCTGTTCGTAAGTAGTGTGTAATTATGTCTATTACTGTGAACCGTAGCTGGCTAGTTACACATTAACATTACCTTCATTTCCGACCCCTCCCTTGCCTCCTTATAGTAATGCAATGTATATTTTTAAATCTTTTCTCCATGTTTCATAGCAAAGATGTCAAGTAGTTTATGTAACTACATGTAATATAATTTTTTAATCGAATATTTTTGTGCATATTGATTAAAGCATATCACATGTTGTTTTATGTAAATAATGTTTTTTACAAATAGTAGAAAACACTATAGTAATAGTTTAATGTAAACGTAAAATTTTTTCTTTTTAAAGAAGCGAAATGCTGGGATCAAAAAGCTTTAAAAACCTTGAACTTAATTTTGTAAAATTTCGGGGGAAGGATCAAATTCATTGAGATAGACCTTGGTCTTTTTCCCAACGATCTTGGTGCATTGAAAACCATTTTGACATGTTTTGATCATATTCTTAACAAAAATGCATCAGATTCGTGTCTTGAGCATTGAGATACTGCTCTTAGTCCTCAGGTTTTCATGTTCCCCAGTCACTCTAAGTTTTGTTCCTGTTGAGCCAGTTTCCTGAAAGTCAATAGCGTCCTACCTTAGCGGCCAAGAATGCAATCGCCTTTAAACGCCTCAAAATTAAAATTACTAATAACTAAATCCAGTGTCCTATTATTTACATTAACGATGTTATTTAATTGTACACAATTAAAATGCTCCAGGAAATGAATAAAATAGTTATCCAATACGACATTGGAGATATTTGGAAGATCAGAATCTCCAAGGATGATAATCTTTCCGTTACATATTACGTTTAGAAATGATAATGCTTCGAAGAAGTCTCGAAATTCACTTTTTGATAAGTTGGATGGTATGTATAAGTTCACCATGTACACTGTCGACTTACCCTACCACATTTTACGGTATAATCCTTGGGGAATTTTCAGCATTATCGGGGCTTAACCACGTTTCACTGAGACAAATAATATCGTAGTTGGAGGTTACACGTTTTTGATGCACAAAAACCATTTTTGAGTTCAGACCACGCACGTTTTCTAATCTTAAATACGTTATATGTACCTAATGAAGATTTTGCAACCCCTTTAGATTCTAATTACCTGAGAAAACACTTTTTAATAGTGTTTAGTGTGAAACAGGACAAAGCTTAGTAGTTCCAATGGAACTGCTAAGTAATCACTTCCGTGCACCCACCCGAACAGTTTTTTTTTAAATAGCATCGTAAGCTCGTAGCGTGGACACTCAGATTAGACGCCTTAAACCTCATTTGATAT
This sequence comes from Photinus pyralis, assembly GCF_008802855.1. Classification (NCBI taxonomy): domain Eukaryota; kingdom Metazoa; phylum Arthropoda; class Insecta; order Coleoptera; family Lampyridae; genus Photinus; species Photinus pyralis. The sequence goes on from NW_022170510.1 coordinate 1,789,115, forward strand.
TACCACTTCCAATGGATCCACAAAAATTTACGAACGCAACCGTCGACAATATACTTCGCACAGTCGCTGCTTTAAGCTCGCAACTGAATAAAAGGAAGTCCTAGTAAAAAGGGGGCATTAACAATTCCGCTGTTTCAGACATACCATAAAAGTTCAGAGTAGATTCATAATATGAATAGATTAGACGTAAAGTTTTCCGGCTGTCGCAAGATCAATAATCGTCGTTTGTTTAAATTAGCATTTCGAAATGGAAAGGATTTTGTTTTCCTTTAATCGAAAGACAAACCGTATGTATATGAGATCTTACCCGAAATAGCTTTTAATGGGCGCACTTAAAGGGCTTTCTTTTATTGATCTGAATTATTCACCATGTCTTTCCTTTTAACGATTCTTTTAGGACGGACGCCTACGACCCTATACTCTGACGCTCACCTCACACGAATTTAAAGTTCAATGGATGTAAATGTCATGATTTAAGTGGAAAGGATTCATCTGAAAGCTAAATGAGACAGTTGCTGTGCTATGTCGCTCTTTCACTGGAAGTAGGTTCAATTTTTGAAACAGTCCACAATTTTCCATATATTATTGTTTAAGGCCGGTCACAAAAAAAATGGGAAAAACTGATGCCTTCAACCCTAACGGCTATACTAATAAAAATAGTTCCTATGTATAGCTAGATAGGCTATTTTTAGGATAAAATTTTAAAAAAAGCTCGTGTCTGTCTGTTGGACCGTACCACTCAGGTCTCTAAAAGCTATGCATGTACTTTTTTCGCTGTCTCGGTAGCTTTGCTTCATAAAATTTTAACAGCAGATTTTAATGAAACCGGGATTGTGCTATAAATGAATAACTAAGACCGAATTGGTGATGTTCCAAGAAGGATAAGAGAGTTGAATAGATCCGTTGAATTAATTCCCTCCTATTCATTATTTTTATAACGAGATTTAGTTTAATGTAATTTGAAAGGAATTTACTAGTAGCCAAAAAATTTGCAACCTATTAAAAACGTCGATATTTTTTATGTACAGGGGATGTTGATGTCTCGGACATCAATAGACAACAGTACTATTTCGTACTTCCGAGGTCAATGGAATTGGTTACTTACCTTTAGGGATGAGCTTGTACTTGTCATCTACCATTTTGAGTATGCACCCATTTGTGGTGCCAAATAAAGTATTACACTATTTTGGATTTCGGGGGCGGGGGTTTCGATATTGTTTAGGCATTGAATTTATCAGAAATAGAGATGGAAACGGGACTGGAACTGTTTCCGGATGACAAAACCTGTTTCTATTTCGACGAATACTTCGTGGAAATTGAAGAAAGCGGACAACCCCTGATACAAGTATTCCTTATTGAGAACTTGTTGGTGCTTTAACTTACTTGTCAACTTGCACCAGACCCGACATAAGTTGTGCCGTAATATGGCTCTGACGGACGCGGACGGCACTAAGGACGCCAAATGAAATTAGGGATAGTTATCTATGAAGATAACATGGTTGAAAATCCGTCTTTTCATACACGGAGTAAGGATATCGATATAAGATCCCATTTTGTTCGAGATGCTCTGAAGAACGAAGTCATTGAGGTGAAACACATTTCCACGGCAGAAATGATTGCTGATGTATTTACCAAGGGTCTTTCTGGCACGCGGAAGATGTGAAAGTGTTAACTTTATGCCCCCACTGCGGTTAGTGAGTGATCATTATATAATTTATCAACTCTTAAATTAAGCGAAAATCTCCATGACAGAAGAGTATACGAAAGTAGGGAGAATACGGTATGCGGCAAAAAAAACGTTCTGAAATTATAAAACTATTATTATTTATGCATTTATTTTACATTATATAACGATAACATTATATAGTCGTCGTGAATAATGTTTGTAACGCTATATAATGTTAAAGTATCGTTTATTTTGCCGCATACGGTTGGTAGTTCTTTCACAAGTGGGTGTACGAATATGCGACATAAACGGGCTTGATCTACCTTTTATTTGTTGAAAATAGTGAGGGGATGCGAATGGGGATTAACCCTGAAGTTTTTACCTACTGTAATTTCTAATATCCTCCGATTTCAAAATACATTCAACTTGAGATATTTCTCCAATCCGTCGTACTTGTACCGTTGTCATATTGCCTTTTAATTATGACCAAATTACAGAGAGAGAGGGAGTTTCGTGCAATCTGCTTCTTTGGAAGGGATCTAAATCCAAAGGGTCTACATGGAAACCCGAAATGGAGAGTTTTTATGTCACATACGGTTCTTAGATGCGTATTAAAGTATGCTATTCCTAAGGAAGATCTTTAAGAGCTTATAACGAATGTTTTGCATTGTAATTTTCTATTTAACTTGCGATAATTATTGAACTGGTTCACCATTCAATTGCGAGTGTACGTACAATGACCGAGCAAAGAATTAATTGGGCAATACTTCGCTCGAAATAACGTTAGTTTAATTGATTTTGGTCTATCTAAATTTCGCAATTTCCTAATCATTCTGATTGCAAAAATATTCCACCTAATTTTCGTGGCTTAATTACCTCTTTCATGGAAAGAATTGGATCTCTTCCATGCATTGGACAAGATGGTGAAAATCCAGTTGAATGGTAAATATTTGTATTATATACAGGTTGAAATTGTGGTAGCCAATCTTTGCAATTTCACATATAATACGAAAGGAGATACTTTAGTACTGGAGGGGCGATTTATTTTTTTGGAATCTCATCTCAAACCGTTTAGGGGTTACTTTTCAAAAAGAAGTGTCAATGCCTTATAAGTAATAAGTTTCTCACTCTATGCTACCCTCGATTCTATTCGCCTTGTTAGTGTGATTTAGAATCTACCCTTACTTTTTCCTTCAATGCCACCTTTTAGTAAGTTTTCTAGTGGATTTTCGCCTAGTGTGATTTAGAATCAGCCGTATATAACTACTACAGGGCCGATTATAAACCACAGAGAGGGCTGAACCTCCCTTCTTTTAAATAAAATTTTGACTTTCTAAGTGAATTTTTTAGCGCCATAATTAACTGACCAACGGCTAGATCCTAACACAAAATTTTACGATACCAGGGTCAAGTTCGTGGCCACGGTCTTTGTGAATTAACCTTAACTTTTCGAGTACTGTAATGGGTGTACATATTTTCAATTACACATAATGATTTTGGCCTGGGCGTGAAGGAATAACATTTTGTAATTAGCTGTATATAATGTATATTGAATTTTGTAGACGTATTATTTGTTGTAAGTTTAAATTTAGAATAGTAGGAATGTGCCTCTGTTGAATTGAATATAACGGTGCAGCGGAGAGAGAGACGGGATTCAGATGAGGTTGGACTGGTGGTTGAGAAAGTACAGAGTACACAGAGCGCCTCATTTTTAAATGCACCATAAGCCCATTGTCGTTTTAGGGCAATAATATGAAAGTAGAAAGTGTGAAGTAAAGCGAGTGTTCGAATTCGAGTGCCAAATAATCGTGTCCTTATAGTCACGGGAGGAATTGCATCATTTTCGCGTCCCAACTATACCGGTGTGGAAAAAAAAGAAGCGAAATCGGATTGGCGCCCCTCTATTAAATATCAGGAACTAGCACAAAAGGCTTGAAGTGGGTGTTCGCGGAGATGTAGTTTTGATCGATACGAGGTTCGATACATAAAATCAAGGAGGGTTGCAGATTTCCAAGCACCAGTACGTGTCTATCCACTACAATTAGGCGGGTCTCCGGCCCATTTATCGAGTTCAACAGATCGGCTGTATCAGAGACCACATTCATAAGGTACATGACACTCTTTATCATACGCATAAAACCCAAAGTGCATGTGTTAGATTTTTAGGTTAACATAACTGTGAATATTTGCTTTCTTTGTGATTCAATTAAAATAAATGTATTCTAATTAACGTAATCTTTTGCAAATGCAATTACAATGGCTACTCTTTACTAACAGGAGTAAAATGTTTGAAATTCGGAAGTACACCGAATTATGAAAGTTGCGTAATTCCTCTGGGCATAGTGGAGTATCAATTTCTAAACAACATTTGGGTTAAATTTTGATTATTGACATGAACGAAATACCCGTGAAAACGAAATTCACTCAATTATCTCCTATTATTAACCTGCGCTAGCTAGAAAAAAAAAAGGATAATTAAGGTAAGTTCCGAAATCCTTAACCAACGATGCTGAGAAAATAAAATGGTAAGAAGAATATACACAGCGAACCAGTGGCGGTTTCTCAATAAGTGCACATGAGCACGTGCACTCCCAAAAATCATTTTAAAAAAACGAAAACAATAACAATTCTATTTATGTATTTAACATTCTTGCACGTTTGTATCTCGCAATAAAAATAGTTCACTTATCTTATCTGAAATGCAAAACCTAACAGGTACACTGACACACCGCTGAACGTGTATTAAGAATTATTCCCATTCCGCCTTCCCGTGCAGTGCACGATTAGCTACGATCTCTGATTCGTTCAAACGCTACGTCGCCTTTCCCCGTGCGCCCCGCGAAGGTCCAAGTTGTAAAGTATAGCAAGAGCACACTCTCATTGTGAACCAGTATTCGCCGGACTACGAAGTAGGGCTTGTTGATCGTTTCGGTTTTAACAAGTAACGTTGCGACGTTACCGACGTTACCGTTAATTATTTAAAGACAATTATTAAATTTAATTTACTAAAATTAGAAGATCAAATTAAAATAAAAAATGCGGGTCGCCCAAAACCGAGTTTCGAAATATCGAAAATCAATAAAGGAAGTCGAGATTATAAACGATCGTTTAAAATAGACATGTATGAAAAAACTGACTGGTTATTCGGTTGTACCTTTAACAATAGTATATTGTTTTCCGTGTTTGTTGTTTGGTGATGAGGCATAAGAATGGACAAAGAATGGCGTTACAGACTTAGTGCATTTATCCGAAAAAATTAAAAAATATCAATCTTCAAAGGCACATCATATATCTGCTAAATTGAGATTTAATTTATTAGGTAAGCAAGATGTACGGCAACAGTTAAATAGTGCATACCGTTTGAGTATCGAAAAACGTAATGAGGAAGTAAAAAGAATGCACTTGTAGATAACGCTGTCGATATAAAAATCAGCTCGGAACACCCTCCTTATAACGACAATGATGCTGATAATTAACTGATGGAGTTGTACAGTGGAATTTTCGAGTCGGAGAATATCCCTCGGTAAAATATTCGGGGACTAACCAAGGTTCGTTAAATCGGTTTCCCGGTCAAGTGGTGACCTTACAAAGAAAATTTTCGTGCGTGGAAAGGACCCCCATTTTCAAAGCAAAGGCACTCCCAAAACTAAATCGTAGGCCAATAATTCATATTTTCAGATTGTACTAGTTACAATATTTTGTCATATTAGCTAACCCTGAAAACACTAACGGGGTAATTCAAACGATACCCACCACTCAGGAAACAAAAGGACCATTGTGCTCAAGGAATTAATTTTCGTAAATGTCCACTCAGATCACTTGGTGGAAAATTATAGAATGCACAAACCGCGAGACTACCTTCCGTTACCAGTCAACTTCAAAGGAGAAGATTTTCGAGCCAATTCAAAGAGCGCATACGTATTCTCAAAATTTTAATATACGAACTCAGTACCATCAAGTTGTCTGAAGTGTAGCAGTTAGTTTTCAGGTAAACAAATGTTGCTGAGCGAAAGGTGTCGAGAATTCGTTTATGGGCAGTAAAATTGTACGTTCTTAGATCATTTGTTTCTAAAGTACAAATGGAATAATTAACAGAATAAACGAGGAGCGATTAAATTCAAAATTATTAATTACCAAGACATGGACATGGAAAGCCCTGACACAATTTTAGGACGAAGTAATTATATGCTTTGCTATGCATTGCACGTTAGTGTACCCACTCCCCCAAAGTGAAACACGGTATCGCTTCCTGAGATGTCAATTATGCATAATGCAACGTTAAGTTTATGTGGCGTGTGGACAATATTTATAATGGATGTATGGGGAGGTATCTGTCTAATGTCATTCTTTAAAGTTAGGTAGTGCAGCTTAACGAGAACCCGCTTTTTCCGTAAACAAATAATTAACAAAGTTTTAGTGATGTGAAAAATCGTTTTATTTTACGCTGAATTTTCTGAAAGTTACGGTAAGAATGCAACATAACATCCAGGGAACTTATGACGGAGGACTAAGGTTTAGCTCTGATGGAGACGATGCCACGAATTTTAGAAAATCAATGTCTGTATAACCATTAAGATCGTTTGTCGTCTTCCCGTTTATTCTTGTCTGGAGAATGAAAAACCATTCCATATTAATCCTGTTTATTGTTAATTACTCTATTCAATCAGGTGAGTACATAAATAACTTAAAAAGGGGGTAAAGCAATGATTTACATCATAAAGGGCGACGCAGTAGATTAATTCCATTAAGGGACATAAGGGAGGTGAGGATAAAAGTAGAAATTATGGCCATCAATTGTGCTTTTAGAAGTATGAAATATGGGAATTTTATTGAAAATATGCTTAAAACTTCTCCTTCGTACAATAGGTCAATTGCTCCTTTCAGGAGACCATTAAACGGAGTTATACCCATAAATTCTTGACAATGTCCGGCATAAAACTGCTGCATTCAATATATGTCAAAATAGCAGCTACAAATGTACTGAATTGTAAATGAAACGTCGTGACATACGTTGCAACTTGAAGCCGACAAAATAAACCAACTGAAGCTCTAAACGGAATCGAAAGCTATGGAATACTAAGTGAGTTTAGAAACGTACGGATGGCAGAATGTCACTTCGCCGACTTAAAACAACGTGTTAAAAAACCATAGAAATGCTGTGCAATAAAACATCGCTCTACGAATAGGTGAATTAGTTTCAGTTATTTCACCATCACAATTTTAACAAGTTTCTATTTGAACTTGTATACCACTTCTGTACACTAAGTGCATGAAGAAAAACATGTTTAAGTATTTACGTAATGAATTAAAAAAGCGTTTTATATTTAAGCTTTTGATGTTACACCCGTTACTATAATTTGGTTTGTGTATAAAACAAATTTTAATTGCTTATGGCTCATCATAAGAGAATGATGTAGCCCGGTGCTCCAGCGACCACTCCATTGGAACAATTGCATAAGAGTTTATTTGACTGCTACCGGTAAGAATATTAAACAAACCAAAATATTGTAACAACATTCCATCAAAGATTAGTTATCGGCGATAAATAACGATGTGACGTAATTTTTCCTAGAAATATTACGTGTTTGTTTGAGAACATTCCTAAGTGTCCTTGAGCACTCGGGAACATTCTAAAAACATGTTACAAAGCTTGTTGTTTGCTACGTATTATAAGCAAATTGTGTTTCAAGTTCAGTTCCTACTTCGATTCCTTCTTGTTATGTTACAAATTGTAAGTGATAAACTGAAATTACCGTTATAAATTAATCCATTTTAAGACTGTTGTAAATTTATTGTTAATTAATTGTTAATATATAACGACGTAATTAAATTTACGTTACACTGGTGTCAAGTGTCATTAGCTACAATCGTCAAAACTGAGGCTGAATACGGCCACTGGTAATCAAACCCTTGTGCTGGGACAGATGACGGTCGATATTGGTATTGGATTCAAGAAATGTACGCACCAAGTGCTGGTAGCAGACACCGTCGATGGGCCTATTTTGAGAATGGACTTAAGAGAAAGTTCGGGTGAGTTGCGTTTAGACCGGCAAGGAAAGAGGACGTGCACGGCAAGTTTTGTGTTTACTTTATTTACTTTAGTAAAGAATTGGGTAAATTTTGAGCGCAAGGAGGGTTCGGGCTTACACTCGAAGCTCAAGCGGAATTTGTCTTTATCAAGACACTAATAATACACGAGGTCATGTGGAAACCAAACCAACGGGACAACCGGGTGAAAAGCTAAGTACTAGGATTATACGGTGAGGGAGTAAAAAATTAGAATTAGACCCTTATGAAAGGAAACATAAACCTGTCAATCGGCGAAATACAAGCACCCTAACCCGTGAAGCTAGCTATTTAAACTATCAAGTTGGCGACACTTCTTTGTATACTTGGGGAAACCCTTAGGTCAATAATAGTGCATTCCGAGGGCTGGCAAGGTTTTGTGCGGGTAGAATTACATACTGGTCAAATAAATTCATTAACGGGATAATTATTAAGTTTACTCCCTTCGCTCGACTCAATTAATCTGAATTTCACTTCCCACACATATTATACGGGGTGGTTAAGTTAGACTAGACTGAACGGGCATGTCTCACTGTTCCAAATCATAATTCAATTCAATTATCTCGTTCAGCGTTCACTTTTTCTTAGCGATTAGCAACAGCGGCGAAACAGGATGACCGAAGAAGTACCCACAAAGGAGTACATCCTAAGGCGCGCCGGGATAAATAAGGATGGGGACTGCCTGTTCGGCGCTATTGGGCCGGGATTCCCGGTGTCATCGGAATCACAAAGGATATTAACCAAAAGGATTAGGGAAGAAACCAACACATACATCATGGAGAATCTGGAAGAATTGTACCCACAATTGGCAAGGAACGTAGAGGAATTAGGACCCCAATAAGACCAATACACCAATAACGAGGAGAAGGTTGAAGCACCACAGGCCACTGCTGCATATCATACAGACTAGGGAGTAACAATGTCCGGAACCACTACGACAGCATGCTGAGGGCAGTAAACATGATAGGGGAGGTAGACGATGAAGAGGAACACCGGAGAGCAAGGGTGATGGGGGAGTACGAGGAAGCGAGAGGAGACGTCATCTCAAACGATTATGGTCTGGGGATGTTATCCGGGAGGACTGCCACGCCGAGAAGGAGTGGAAATAACCGCCACAGCATGAGAGTAGTCACGTTGAATGTACAAGGGACAAACGAGCCAAATAAAAGGGAGCTAATCGACGAAGAATTAAGCAAACACAATGTAGACGTAGCCAGCATACAAGAAACCAAACTAACAAGTGGGATGGCCGCGACAAGGAACTACGACTAGTGGATAGGAGTAGGGAAGAAGGAAAGAGCCATCAGAGACACATCAATCATAATCAGGAAACACCGAGACATAGAGGTTGAGAAATTTGAAGAACGAAGCGAGAGTATATGTATGGCCCAAATCAGGACAAGCTTAGGAAGACTAACGGTCATAGGATGCCACATCCCCTCGGACAAAAGAGCAAAAGCGGAAGGGGAGGAACAAAGGAGGCAAAATGCTCAATCACGAGCAAGACTGCATGGACTAAGGGTGGAAAACACATTCAGGAAATCTAAAACGGTGCTGACAACATGGAGTAGAAGGAACTCTGAGTCACCGATCGACCACATAGTAAGGACCAAGCCAAAGAAAATAAGCATCACGAACACAGTAGGAGTATGATGGGACAGTTCAGTAGGATAGGCCCACATAATGGCAAGGGAGAAAAGAAGAGGGGGGTAGGGGCGAAGGAAGCGAAAAGAAAGCAAAGAAAGGGTATGGAGCAAAGCGGAAAAGCTGAATGGTGGAATGTGATACTTCTGAAAGGGGAGACAAAAAGGGAGGAGTATAGAAAGGGGCAGGGCGGGATCAGGCACCAAAAGGGAGGAGGAACCACCTTGGAACAGGATAGCCGAGACGCTTAAAGACGCATGTTACCGATAGGAAGCAAGCCAAACTTTACGATTAACCTAAAGAATGAAGTGCTTCGAGTGGACCATGAGGAAGTTCTCCTATTCATAGAGAAGAATACGGGCTGATACGTGTTACGCTTGTGGATGATGTCACCCCGAGTGCCGGAGTGTTGCGATGGCTAACTGATTGGGAGTGATGGAACCCAGTTATACCAATACGGGTCGAGGAATTTTGATTGGCAAGGTGCTAGTAAATGCTACTGAATACGGGGTTTCTGGGGCTGTGCACGTACGATTTGTTCTTGGAATTGCCGATATTGCAAAGAGGGTCACAGAGATTGTAAATGGGATGATGGGTGTAAGCGGGCTTTTGAAGATCTCAAAAAAGCTTTAGTTACGGACCTGGTAAGGAAGAAAGTGTTGGAAACGAGTACGTGGAGAACCTGCGACAGAAAGTGGGCGCCACCCATGACTAAAGTGCGCGATAAAATGCGGTTAGCTAGCGCCAGAATGAAAGAGCAGTACGATTTGGATGTATCGTCCCCAAAAGAAAGAAGAATAAACGACTTAATATGTCGGATACAGAAACTTCCACGAGGAAAACCTGATAGTCTGGACTGGCTCGTTGTGTGATTAATGCTGGCGCTACACAATTTTGGTCCTTTGTTACCCAATGGAAGGGCGAACCTTGGAAGATCTACCCCAACGTCGTGTGCTATGACGATCCCGATTCATTTGGTAGGGGGGGGGGGGGATTAGTAACAATTTGAGTAATGGTTAAGGACTGTAGTGGAGTGTTGACTTTACCATTATTACGTATACCTATTTAATTTAATCCACAATCTAAAACATTTCCTCAGATATGGCAAAAGCTCGTGTGTCCAGTTTTTCACAACGTATTTATGTGATAGATTCCAGTCTGTCGAGGTCGAGAATTCTCGATCAAACACGTTTATCGCGGCATCAGGTGTGCCGCAAGGTTCTAACCTTGGATCTCTACTTCTTATACTTTCTATTAAAGACCTAAAGACCAAGCGCAGCTGATCATTATACAAAATTGGATGTGATAATCCATTATTGTTAACGGAGCGTTTCCAGTTTCAATCCTTAGACGATCGAAGAACCACCATGGGAGTACTGCAGTTGTTACTGCATAATGAAGTTGACTGCATGGAATGGATTTCTTCAGTTTTGAAGTACCACACTCGTCCCGTAGATTTTACTGTGAGAAGGCGCGCACTAGTTTGCTCAAGAGGACACCTATTGGTGAGTCAATAACATTTCTAGTATGTGCGACATACACCATGATACCTTAGCTGCAATACCCGCCGTCCGTGTTGCGAACCGCAACAGTTTTAAGAGGGGGGCAGTGTAACAAACATTTCAGAAATCTCGATAGACTTCGAGGCGCCATGAAAGATTAGTCATCGGCTATAAAAAACGAACGCGTATGTGATGTAATCTTTCCTAGAAATATGACGTGTTTGTTCGAGAACATTCTGAAGCGTCCTTGAGCACTCGAGAACATTCTAAGAACATTTTAGTATATAAGCAAATCGAATTGTGTTTCGAGTTCAGTTCCCACATCGGTGCGTTCGTGTTATGTTATAAACTGTAAGTGATAAATTCAATTACTGTTATAAATCAATTCATTTTCAGACTGTTAATTAATATATAAATAAACGACGTAATTAAATTTACGTTACAATATTCTAAACTGCAGTGTAGAGAAAGATGAGGTCTATGAAGTTGGGGTATCGGCTTGTTGAATTGTTGAACAAAAGAAGAAAAATAAAACAATAATACCTATTTATTTATTAAGGAAGCTGTTCTTATTCTCTTAACTGCCCTGTTAGAAGGAAAATAACAGTTACTAAATGGGGAAGAAGGTAACCTGTAAATGAATTTATATAACTTTGGGAGGAACATTTATTTCTTTGCCATTTTCTATAAAAATTGAATGAATAAACAATCGTGGGTCTATGTTGTTTATGGAGAGCAGCTTTCCCTCTGCACTTTCGGAGATATAAGTGTTGTTCACATTGTAATCGACGTAACCAGCTTGTTATCACTAATCAGTGTGACTTGCGACGTTTCGCGTTAGACACCCAAATGGTGACGGTAGGAATACAATTACTGGCTGTAATTGCATTCAGTATCTCAAACATCCGCCCAGGAGTTTATACAATTATGTCTCAAGCAGTACTCGAAGGGGGTCGTAAGTTTGCATTTAGTGAATTCGATATTGATTAGTTTTAAACCCAGCACAATTCAATGAAATGAATGTTTTTGATACCAATACATATAGTTATTAGTATAATAAACTTTTGTATAAATATACATAGTAAATTAGAGGGAAACGTTACTCTAGCGGAAAATGTATATCTGAGGCAATCTACAAATAATTACCGACTTAATGGTTGAAAATTATCTTTGCAATCAAAATGATTAGGAAATTGCGAAATCTAGGTAGACCATTGGTTTGGATGATAATCAATCTTACGGAAATCACGAGTTAACGTTATTTCGAGCGAAGAATTACCCAATTAATTCCTTGCTCGTTCAATGTACCTACACTCGAACACCAACTTTGCAGAATTGAATAGAGAACTACCTTAAAATACCGAATTTAGTAATTGATGAATACAAAATTGCAAATGGAAACAATTTGAAAGCGTACTCATTCGTTATAAGATCGCCCTTAGGAAAGGCACACTTTTATACGCATTTAACAACCGTATGTTACATAAAAGGTATTTTCGTCCGAAGAGAAACTCCCCATTTCGTGTTTCCATGTAGACCCTTTGGATTTAGATCCCTTCCAAAAAAGCAGATTGCACAAAACTCCCTTTCTCTCTTAAGTGTAATTTGGTCATAATTAAAAGGCAATTTGATAACGGAACCCGAATGTAAACGACGGGAAGCACTGGAATCGGATTGGGGTTTAGTTAAAATACCTCAAGATGCATGTATTTTGAGTTTGTCTTTCATGTTTTACTGGTATTGATATTACAATTGCAATAAAAAGAGGCTCCCCTCACGATAGAACCATTAATTCATCTCAACAAACGAGAGGTAGGCCAAGCACGGTCCAGTTTATGTCAGAGATTCGCACAATCACTTTCGAAAAAACTATTTGGTCCTATTTTCGTATACTCTCCTGTTATGGAGATATTTTTCGCGAGATTTAAGACGTACCCGAAATATTCGCCCCCAAAACTCTTTTACATTTTGCTCCTGTGCTTTAAATTTAAAGGTGAGTGGGGATGAATTTATAGACATTTTTCCATTGTTATCCTTATGTTGGGAGTTACGCGCCCTTACAGATTGGTCGACTAACTGAGAATACGGCCCTAGGAATGAGGATGAGGTATTATATGACCTTCATGACCCATTGAAATTTTTAGTCAATCTAAAAGAGAAAATAGATATAGGTAATCCTTTGGAAGGCCAGGTCTATTCGGACGTAGCTCCAGGGCCGTAGCCAGATTGGTTTCTAAGAGCGGGCAAATAAATCTAGAGAGAGGTGCTGTGTGCCACGCAATTACCACCCGCTGAAGAAATTCGGTCTGTCGTTCTGTGCTATAGCTCAATCCCTAGACTTTTTCTTTCTTATATAAAATAGGTTCCAAGTGTGTAAGATATCACAAATTAACTCTTGGAATCATCACGTTGTTGCCCTAAATCGGTCCAAATCGTTATTTCCAATTTTGTTGGGAAAAAGATAAAACTCAATGACCAACAAATGATACATGTGTATTTTTGGTGACCAAAATATTTTTACTCAAAGGATGTCAAAATCGTTATTGGTGCATCAATTTTCTTGGGAAACTTGATTGCTCAAATCCTAAGTGGTCCATGTGTATTGTAGGTGACAACATATTTTTGGGCAAAAAATGTCAAAATTGTTACTGACCCTTTTTTCTGAGAAAAAGGCTTCGTATCGACTTCGGGTTTCGCGATATGAGGTTCCACATGTGCAACTAGTAAAAATTAATTTTGGCTTCTGTCCATAAAAGTCGGGGGTACCTCTCTTATACCTGTACTACGTATTGCAGGTGGTAAAAAAGATAATTAAAGTGATAATATATTGTAGCGAATATTCCAGACATCCCAATAGACACCGAGACGGCATAAATGATTAGTCATCGCCGATAAAGAACGTAAGCGGATGTGACGCAACCTTTCATGGAAATATGACGTGTTTGTTCTAGAACATTCTGATTCAGAACATTCTAAAACGAATGTTGCTTGCTATATAAGCAAATCGAATTGTAGTTCCAACTTCGATGTTGTAAGTGATAAATAATAATTACTGTTATACATTAATCCATTTTAAACCTAATTAAATTTACGTTACAATATGTAAGTATCACTTATGCGCCCACAAACTGCAAAACACAACCAGGGAAACACACAATGAACCTAACTCATTTAATTATAGAAAACAAACTATTAAATCCATCTTTCAACCTAAAACCTTTTTAATTAATATCGCCATTTAAATTGGTTGAAGTTTTCTATATCTACTTTTGTTAAATTGTTTGATAAATGTCTGAACCAGTTATGAGTATGCTACATTGTGTCATATTAAGCAATTTTCAAAAGGGGCAACTGGCTGCGGCCCTGCGTAGCCCCCCCCCCCTCTTTTTCCTTTACTTATCCCAAAGCAATTTTTATCCATCAATTCCGAGTTATTTTACAGCTTTCACTTACAATCAATTTTAATTTTTGTCGCTCGTGGTCTATATTGGTTTGAAACAGTTTATTTATTATTTTTAAGCATACGTGGCGAGCGATTTAAGAGTTACTTATAAGTAATTCTAATTTTTCAGCTCGACCCCTATAAAGCAAAAATCTACATACTGCTATATGCAATGACAAACGGTAACTAAACCACCCACCTGTGCACCTCTTACTTTGGTCGAAATTAAAGACAAGGCAATTTACACATGAAAATCGGATTTATGGCTCCGTGGTAAGAGCATTGGGTTATAAATCCGGAGGTCGGGTGTTCGAACCTGGGTTGAGGTGAATTTTTCATCTGTGGCGGAGAAGGAAATTACCTTAGACCAGTTCCGAGCATTCTACCGGCTACTCCGAATTAGGTTTTCCTGCAGTTTTCCTAATTCGTAAGGTAAATACCGGTAGTATAGACCATCTTAAGACCTTCTGCAGAGGCACCTCTAAATAGCATTATGCGGGTCACTCTGTAATTGGGCGCATGCCTGTTGAGGGCCCAAAACAAGAGAGGGATAATAAAATGAAAAAAAATAAAAAGAAACAATTTATTCGACATAAATCAATCAATAAAGCTAAAATAAAAATAGGCATTCAGGGCCAGATGATAAACTACACGCACATGCGTTCGATTGAAACAAGTTAATGTTCTAATTACATTAAAGTTAATAAGCCTTAATAGCCCGTCAACTGCCATATATACTGATAATGCTTCCAAAACTTCACTGTTGCTTTATCCTTGATATCAACGACACTGACTTCGATGCTATTTTATACTGTATAGTGTATATGCGGCTTTTTTGGTGGTGGAAACATTCAATTTAACGGGTAACTTCCAAACCTTATAGAAAGGCTCTAAAATTTTATGCTTGCGATATAAAAAACTCCTAAATAACTCATAAATTTGATACACTTGGCTCATAATAGTAGGGTGGGGAGAGAGCTAGGTCCAGCGGGTATTGTAGACGTAGAGGAGGTGGATGTACGACCGTAGCTATTGGTTTGCGTGACTTACACACGAACAAACTAACAAACAAGACAGTAACCATTGAAACATATTTTAAATATAATCGTAAATATCATGCACAAAGAAATTTATTCTACTCTGTTTTCCAAAATTCATTTTCTACGACCCAGAGAAATAGCCCAATTTGGTAGTGGTCAAAAGTTCCACTGTGAGAAACACTCAATGTTTTGTCGTCTATCATAGCATATTACATCCACTTGTCCGGCTCTGATCATCACCATCTCACAGAAATGACCCCGTACGAATGCCTAAACCATCATTAATGAATTGGGTTACCCGTGGTTATGTTAAAATTTTACCTGCAGCTGAATGTAACGTGTTAAGAAAGTACAAAGTCCGTTCTGAGCCTCATACGGTTCCGTTTTGATCAAATATCTACATCCAGTATCACAAAGTTCGTGATACGATTCCTCATTTTCGCTTACAATTACCATGATTATTTTAATATAAGTTGCTTGACCAAGGATAACTGAGCCATTTTGCACCTTACACTCGCATATTCTACCTTCAACAACGAAGATTCTACCATCCCACTGAACAGAATGTTTAGGTGTTTCATCAAACATTGGATTTTGGTACACTTCGCGAATGTAACATGTTACCATCATATTGGAACAGCTACAAAATCGTACAAAAAACTACTAAACACTTAATTAAAAATTACTTACTAAAATAACAACAATATTACTACCAACATTACGCGGCATGCGTCTACACTGTTCAGCAAATAATAAACTTTTTTAGTAATTACTCCATGGTCAAGGGGAGGAGTCAAGGAAAAGCTTAACCCTGAACTCCACGCTCCCAGTTGACATTGGAAATTAGGGAATTTGATGTCTTTACTAAAAATATAGTGGCATTATTTTCTACGATAAGATGTAGTCCTACACCGAAGAATGTCAGATCTTATGCGAAGTATTTGATACCAAATCTCTTGGAAGATACCAACCACCCTAATATCAATAGTAATTCGATTAAGAGATATAATTAACTTATTGCAACGGAATTGCGTCATTGAACAAACACGATTACTAGTTATCAAATATTTAACATAAACGATTACCTACGTATTATCATCAAATTCTGCAAACTCATCTATCGCATTGCAATAACACTTCTATATCGCTAAGTTCGTTTAGAATTTCTTCGATCTGTTTCGAATGCCTACTAGTACCAAAAGTGTGGTCATTAATACCTACCCCCGTTGAATCACTAGGGCAGTAGAAATTTTATTCCCAAAACCAATAGAACTTCTGCATCGCAACATTGGTGCAATATGACATCACGCTAAATCAAAAACCACAGAGTGAACAGTGGATGTTTTCATGGTGCAACCATAACGGCGACAGAGCATCGCGCGTGGAATGGAAAGGAATGTTCGAGCACGCCGGTTTGGATTGCTAACGATTCTTCTATTGGTGCCCATGTCGCAACTTAAGGCCTGATCTACGCTTCAAAAAATGTATGTGATACAAAATTCTAGACAACTATTGGAACAAAACGTGCACCCGGTTGTATAAGAAGGTGGTGTTTTGAATTTCTGAATCCTTCACTAATTATTATTTGACCACTGACTGGATCTATAGCAGTTTATCTCATCTCATTGTAAAAATCGGAAATTTTTTTCGATTAATTCTAGACCAAACGCAGTTTTACAGAAATCTAATTTTTGGTGGGTTCATTATTGCATGAAAAATAAAACAGCTTCAACCACTTTTAAACTGAGCTCTTTAAGAATTTACTAATTAAAAATATTTTATGAACTTTTAAATGTCAGTCAAGTTTAAAATTACAATGATTTCTTCTTAAAGATTCAATCCTTTAATTGAGATGTGGTTTGGCTAGTGCAGGGGTTGGTATTGAAACGGAAGAGCCAACAGTTACAATGTACAAAATTTCCGTTTTTCGAGAGTCACTAAACATTTTTATTCAATATTGTAGTATTTGGTTCTGCAACGGTGCTTGGGTCTTTCCTAGCTGATACCTAGTAAAAAAATATTTAAAAATATTTTGTGAAAATGTCAACTATAGATGGTTGCGCATCTACAGAAATTATTTTTGAATGTACAGTGTGTCCCATTTTCACGGTGTCAATAAATAACTGATTTTTAAATAGAACATCCTGCATATTTTTACTTGTTTCAATGTCATTTGTTCAAAGTGCCATAACTATTCTTTTTCAAACGGAACTACCACTATTTTATTTCGCTATTCGATTGTCTTTTGTGTTCTCTCTTCAAAATTTATAAGGAGTGTCCCCATAGTGTTTTAGGTTATTCAATAGTTTTCACTAAAGTACCTACCCATGAATTAATTACATGATTATACATCGGAGTAGGCTGTGACAATAAAAAACAAAAGAATGCCAGAGAGCAAACAAGTGTCACAGGTGAATTATTTGCTGCAAGTGTTTCAATTTCGTAATAACATAAGGTTAATTAAATTCGAAAAAATGAACAAATTTTTTTAGATAAATGCGGAGTCGCAGGTTGCTGGCGTAGTGCAATGGGTGTAAATATTTTCTATTACAAATAATGCTTTTTGACCTGGGTGTGAAGGAATAAAATTTTGTAATTAGGTGTATTGCATTTTGTAGACGTATTATTTATAAATTTAAATTGAGATAAATATAAGCCGTTAGTTAATCGGTAAGAAATGTACGTTGGAGCAATTAAAGGTAACATAGCGGAGAGAGATGAGAATTTATTAGCGGAGATAGAGATGAACTGAATTATTAATGTGTCTTATTGTCGCAATTAAGAAGCGAAAAAAACTTCTCGATTTGTGACGTTTCGCTCTCGCAACTTAAAATCGAATTCACTAACAAATTGGTTGATATTTTGCAAATCTTCGGATTGCTCCGCGGGCTTCCATGGGAACCAATCCTTTGTAAGTCTTTTTTCTGAAACCACGAAGTACGGTCTTCAAACCCGAATGAATAAAAAATCTCCCAGAATCACTCACACTCACTCTTAATTAATGCCACCCGCAAAGTGGCGAAGTACTAATACAGGCGGCCATGTCTACTCATTCATTCGCTACTGTCTTTCTGCACTACCAATTATAGATGATGTAGGGTTGCTAATCAACATGCTTTTGTCAGTCATTCTTGAATACGAGACTTAACGTCGCCCTCATTTTCGTTACTCATATAATACAGTGCACAGTTGCACGACTAAATACAAATATTTCCCCAGAAACGAATTTTTAGAATAACAAAAACTCAATAACGTCTTTGATGAAAAGTGGCTGCTCTGGCTTTTATTTTTGAGCGGATGGCAACTTCACGCAGTCCGTATTGGGGTTGTTGCAACTAAGAAAAGAGTAGCCGTTCCGTGTTCGTTCACACACGCCAATTACATCGCCGTCTACGAGTAATGCTCTCTGGTGTTATTTCCGCTATGACAAACCAACAAACAGACCTTTTAACCCCTGTACAGCTGAGTTTGATAAAACTCGTTTCCCACAATGTAGTCGCAGTTACGCCACCAGAAGCTTTTTAGAAAAGCGCGTTGTTTATCCTATCGAAGCAGCGGATTATAAAATTGTACGTACATCAGCAGCAATACATTACAACTGGCAGAGTTGTGAACAAAAAAACTATTTTCGTATTTTAAAAATGCGAATGACTTAAATCTAAATATCAATATACCCACCAAACACTGCAGAAATTTTTACAAATAGAAAAAGCGAATAGGGCAATGTGAAATTTGTTTCATCAAACCTCTTAAATCGGATACTGCCGTTGATATAAGAACTGAAGGAAAATTGTACATATTCTTAGAATTAGAAGTTAACTAATCAATCGCTGAATTTAGTTCAAAGAAACCTTCAGGAAATTTTGTGACCGAACATAGACGGACGACGTGTCCAATTGTCTCTTCTTAGGCACAATTACACAAAGGATTTGAAAGCGCTCCATTTAAATAGCTAAATACCACTTTATTTAGATCAAAGAATCCTAAAATAATTAAATCCGGGAAGCGAATCTTTAGGATATAAATAACCGCTTCTGACTTAAATAATTTCCATTCATTTTCAATTACAAAATTTTGGATTCAATTGGATGCCTTGAAGATTGTTTAACATTTGACTTACCTGGTTTGATGATCAATTTGTTCCATATGCTCCCTATTTATGTATGTCTCAAGTTTGAGGTGTCAGGCATCGGGTAGAATGATCAATCACAAGCTAAACCATTGCCACAGCTTTCAGCCAGAATACGATGGTGCAACAAAAAGGTTCACCAGCTCATAGACTATTAAAAGGGCGCAAATTGTGGTTAATTGAAGCTCAACTTTCAACACTAATCAAAGTAGAGATATTAGATTATTGAGAACAGAAATTTTGTATGCATACCAGGAGTCTCTTTACCATAGTTTTTCGCTTCAGTTCTTATCAGATAAATCAGCATGGTCAAAATACAAATATATCTTCACAAGAGGAGGTATAACGTTGCTACCCCTAATAAACTTCAACCCGGGACGGTGCGCCCCTACGCTAAACCACTGCTGTGATGGCTACTAGCAGCTTTATTACTGCAATCACTTCAAAAGGCTTGCACGATAAATAAATAGCTTCGAGTGCCTTTGTAAAGCACAAATTGGAGACATTTAATTTACAAACTCCCTTCTCATAATAATCCTTTCATAAATAATTAACTTTTGGACGTTTATGTTTTCATTGGTCAAGTGAAAGCGTCTTGAAAATGAGAATGTGGGGAAATTGACTCAGTAATAATTTTAAACAAAACTAATTAAAAGGTCCGTTAGCTATTAACGTACCTATGTCGGATCGAACAAATACCATTTGCTGATTAAAGAAATCTTTGCGCAGCAGTAGTACTTCCTATTGAAAGTTAGCAACTAATTTCATATTTTTTTATATTATATATTACTCGTATATAAACTAATACAAACAGCTACAATATTTATTACTTTATTCATTTCCTCCAGTAAAATAAATCTGGGCATGTTCTTCACCCAGGCGCCGAATTTGTCCAAATAATTGAGCTCCATATCTCAAAAGTCTGATATACAATCTTACCTATCAATAAACAAATAACATTGAACTGGAATTACAATAAACATTGGATCGTTAAAATTGAGCAAGTATAGAGATTTTTAATTCCACATTCGATAATAATCAGTCATGTAAGTTTAACTACGGAATTTTATTTAATACAACTAATTAACAATAAATTTATAACAATCTTAAAAAGAATTAATGTATAACAGTAATTATTATTTATCACTTACATAACTTAACGTAACTCAAGTGCATCAAAGTCAAAAGACCTGAACTGAAATACGCTACAATTTGTTTATAGAGTAAATGACAATGGTTCTAGAAGGATTTGGAATATATGTACTATGAATATATAAAGCGAATTTGTGATTAACTTGTTTAATTTTGTGGGAAATTCAAAAACAATGACGGTTTACACTATAGCGCAAGGAGTGGAAATTGTTTCGATTTTTTTTTAAATGGCGATTCTGCCTTCAAAAATTCGCTTCCTTGCTTGTGCACTTATTGCACTTATGTCAGATGTTCTTTTCTGACACAAGCTCTTAGTTATTTCAACTTCAACGCCTACTTAATAAAGGGCCCTTCAAATCCATTTAAATCGAGTTTTCTCTGGAACTACTGATCGGATTTGAAAAATAAAAACAGTTATGAAAACATAATAAACAGTCCTTTCGACCTATCTAACATTTACTACCCCTTCCTATTTAAAATTTTTGGGGTGCGATTCACCCCCTTCTCAGGGTTAAAGTTATGTAAGTAGTATTATTTAATTTAACTCTCCCCCTCAAAACTAAAATTGTAGTTGGCAAAATTGGCATTGACTGTTTTTAGTGGGCCACCCTGTATACAACGGACGAAAGGATAGGAATTCAAGGACGGTGTCACGTTGTGTAATTTTTAGGTACCCCGACACAGGGCTGTATCATGGAATCTGGTTGTCATTCAAGGTAATGTTCTCGGTCCCTTCCAAATGAGGCCGGTTAAGTTTAACGCCCATAAAAGGACCCTAACGTAACGTGAGGTCGGCAGGATTACATACCATACCAGAATTGACGTTATCGATAGTACATGCAAGTATGATGGGAAAAATTAAATAGAAATTAACATTAGTAAATGAATAAAACGGAAAATAAGCGGAACAGTAATTCAGTAACAGTAATAAATAATTAAGACTCTGGAAAAGTATCGTCTGGAATACAACGCAATACGGTTCTGGATTAATATCTGGTTATGAATTCTGGTATGTTAGTGAGTTTTGGCAAAGCGGTTTTCAAATAAAATCCCTTCGTTGCCAATTTCAATATTTTCCTTACAAGGTGGAGGTGACACTGGTCCAGGTCCAGGGACTGGTTGGATCTCGGCCATTGCAAGTTCGTGCCGAGATTACCTATACTGAAGTACGTTTAGGCGGCATTTTTAGCGCATTTCCACAAAAAAAATGCCCTATTGTGGTCACTTTGTCTGTCCGTTCGTCCGTCCGTCCGCCCGTCCGTCCGTCCATCTGGACGCTACTAGTTCTTTATCTTAAGAGCCTTTGTTCTACTTTTTGGCTATTTTGTTCGTTATGGTGTCGAGGCTTGCACCAAGGAAGGAATTTTTTTGCGTTTATTGCTAAAAAAGTTATTGTAAAAAAACTAAAAAACCATTTTTGACATGTTTCATAATTTTACACGTTTGCCGTTTATTAACGATCCTAGAGATCGTTTATAATTTTGTATTGCTGTCTGTCGTCTGTTTGTTGGTCTGCCCGTCTGTTCCTTTGTCTCTCTGTCCATCTATCTGTTCGTGTGAACGATAACTTTGTTTAGAAATGTCCGATCGCTTTGAAATTTGGTACAAATGTTCTTAGTTAAAAGTAAAATTAATGCTTTTCAAAATTTGTTTTGCGTATGCGCAATCTAATTTTTTCAATTGGTAAGGTATTTAAATGGAATTTTGTATGTATAAGCACCTCGAATAAAAGTAAAACTAATGCCGAATCAAGAAATTTGTTTTGCGCATGCGCAATCTAATTTTTAGCGCATTTCCACCAAAATTATAAAAAAATACGCCATTGTGGCCTCTTTGTCTATCCGTCCGTCCATCTGTACGTCTGTCCGCCCGTCCGGTCGCTACTAGTTCTTTATCTTAAGAGTTATTGTTCTACTTTTTTCGCTATTTGGTTCGTTATGGTGTTGACACTTGCACCGAGGAAGGATTTTTTCTGTGCCGCTTAAGAAAAAGTTATAGTAAAAATCTATGTTTTTCATGTCCGTGTGCAATTTTGCGTTGTCCACGATAACTTTTGTATTTGCGCAGTCCAATTTTCCTTTGTTAAGATATTTAAATGAAATTTTGTATGGAGCACCTCGAATAAAGGTAAACTAATTCCGAATCAAATAAATTTGTTTTGAGCATGCGCAATTCGATCCGACTAAAAACATGCAATACAATAAATGTTGCGCATGTCCAGACCCACATTCGCTATGTGTGAACCAATTCTTCTATAATTTTAGGATAGGATTATTGTTAGAAACTGAAATTGAAGTAGCAGGTCAAAAATGGATTGCACATATGCAACTCTAACTTTCTTACCTAACCTTACAAATGAGAAATGAATGCCAGTGGAAATGAGCTTTTTGTAAATCGTTTACGATTACTTTTTTGACTTGTTGTGGTTGTACTGGTTGGGGTTATGTGCGACACTTCTTCGTTAGATATTGATCTCCACATCTGGGTGTTTGCCTGCCTGCTTTGAGAATTCCTCTGGGAGGGGGTAGCACTCGTCGATGTGGTAAATTTGGGGTGGACTGTGCCCATTTCGTTCTCATAGGAATATTCTAGATTTCTTCGTCCTCTTCTGTTCGGCGCCGAAAGTGCGCTTTCCCTCGTTGATTCAGAGGTATCCGAAGACGCACCCTCGGCGACAATTAATTCTCGATTGGAACAAAAAACAGGTTCAGCCTTTTAGCTCTACCCGACGCGGAACTTGAGAGAGGGGTCGTTTAAAAGAATACAATTCGTGTGGGTGATATTATAATAAGAAACAAAATTATGCTCAATCAAATAGTACACAAGTTGCCGTTACGTTATAAGTTTTCTATTTCTGGAAAAATAGCGAATTTCTTCCAAAAGCGATAGCGTTCTTCGTACAAAGCCTCCTCCATCTTAATTTTGGTAGGTCCCATAATCGACAAATATTTAAATGTATTATTTTGAATCGGTTCCCATTTTACGGCAACTGGCTCGCTTCTTCCGGGCGTAGGATTGCTAAATAATTACCCAATTACAGTGGATGCTATTTAAAACTACTGGCAACCTTACCCAAAGCTGGCGAAGTTGTAGAGTAGCGTTGTCACTACGTGATTCATGTTTAGATCGGTTTGCGTTGATTCGTAGTCGTCAAAAAGTTCGTTGCTGAGGGAGTAAATCAAATCATCGCAATGACAAACCCCTGTAAACATATAATAAGGCTACGTTTGTCAAAACACCACCCACCGTAGTCATATGTCGGGTTACCAAAGTAGATGGATACACTTTTGCTACCCCTGTACCCGAAAAGATAAAAGTAGACAGGACGAGTCGAGTATTTTGCATGTAGTTCGCTACCGGCCCTTTGTGGGTAGTAAAACAACCCATCGGTAAAAAGCTATCAAAATAATAATATCACACCCTTAAATTGGTTTACTTACATCTGTTAGTTGCGATTTTGTGTTAGAATCAATTGACCTATTTTGGAAGTAGAATGCCCTAATCATCTGGGATGCCGCTCCCTTCCAGCTCTGATCATCATAATAGAACATTACTGGGGCCAAATCCGTAAATTCGCTATCCATCTGATTAACTAAGGCGTCATCATCATAGATTGCTGGAACAACAGTAAATGAGACGGTCGAAGTATTAAGTATAGTTGCACCTACCAGCCGACTTAATGGCACCGTCCTCCGTCGTTACTCCGTTCATGTAGGGTACATGGTTGAACTTTCCAGATTTAATGATGTGAAGGGGATGGTCACTTATAAAAGATCCATGCAGTTTTGGTTCAATAACTGGTCTGTAAGGGATGCTTTTCTCGTAGCTGAACTCCTAAAAGTAGACTGACTGGGGAGTTGTTTGACGGATGGTGTGGTATACCATTGATTTATAAACTAATTCAACTATATCACGTTGGTCGACTGTCTGTAAACATTTGATTATTAATGCACTGGATGATGTAGTACAATTAAAGGTTTTCGCTAGCTTTATAGCTTGCGCTTTTGCCTCGCCACGTTTTGCCATCGCCCAAGAACTCGTGGCTATTCCGCTACTGGAGATGGCGTAATGAAACAATCCTAAACATTAAAAGATAAAACAAGTAGAAACGCCACAAACCGCCCACCTTTACTAAGCGGGGATAGTATATGATAATAAACGCTTGCGCCACCCGCTGAATTTCCAAAAATCGTTACTTTGCCGGAATTTCCTCCAAACCTAATGATATTATCTTTCACCCATCGCAACGCTAAACTTTGATCCTTCAATCCGTTATTTCCTGGCAGTACGCTGTCTTCCAAACTTAAAAAGCCCAAAGCCCCTAATCTATAATTAATTGTGACCAAGACAAGGTCCTTATCTAATAGAATATCAGGTCCGTACAAATCAGGATTTCCACTGTCGCTGGTGAAAGCTCCACCGTGGATGTACACAATTACAGGTAAAAGCTTGCGAGTCTAAAATATCATATTTGTACTAACTAACTTAGTTTGCACGTACTTACCGTGGGAGTATACACGTTAAGGTACAAACAGTCTTCTTCCACAAACACATTAATGCTATCGTAAAATAAGTCCTTCTGCGGGCAATAGGCATGCGGGCCTGTGGCATCCAAAACACCTCCCCAAGCTCTTGCCGGGGTCGGCGGCTACATTATAAGTACAAATTAGTATCGCTGAGATTTACATACGGTACCTGAAACCGTCGATCTCCAATAGGAGGTTCTGCATATGGAATGCCTTGGAAAGCTAGGATCGATCTTCCACCCCAGGTCTTCCTTAGCGATCCCCGTAGTGTTCCTTGCTTGACTCGAACAAGCAGATCAGCTTCTTGAGTCGTCACAAAAATTGGAAGGATAATTAGCAAAAGTAACCGCCATATCATTTCTAGAACACATTAATAGTACCAAAACGGAAAGCCACTAAAATGTTATGGTACCTCGTGCCATTCATGCATAATGTAGTAAAATTTAAATGGTACTGAGCAGGTTAATTTTCTTAGAACAATAGATCCTGAAATTTCTCGTAACAACAAAAAAACGTTCGTCACGTGAGTAGCTACGATTAACGTTTTTTTGCCATTCTTATTGGGGAAAAGCAACGAAAAGGTTGTAATCTAATTACACCAATAAATTATGCCATTAAATTACCTTGCGGTATTTCCAAGATGACTAAGAAGCTGCAAGAAATGAATGGCGAGGTTGTAAAGATGTCCTTGATTGCCAAATTCTCGACGTGATTCCGTACAGGTACCAAGAATCAACAGATGCGGCATTTTGACATTGCGCCGTGCTGGAGATGGTCCAGGGCATCTTACCTTGAAAGTTTCTGGCGGTATATTATCGCTTCCGCCGTTTATAAAAAAAAACAGAAAAATAATTTCGTCCTTGATCTAATACAAGCGATTATTTTCTGTAGATAGTCAGTAATTACGTAAAATTACCTCTATAAAGCTCGTATCATACAAATTATCAATCATTATACGTTAATTTATAATGTCTTAATGATATCTAACCACAAATCTTTTTTTATTGCATGCTTTAATGTTACTAGGATTACAATTATCTGTAAGTGTAGGACTTGGTTATTTCTTGCGTGTCAGTCAGGAAGTAATACTCAGGATGGACTATCAATGACGGGGTAACTGTGGTCTCGTTACATACTGGAAATGGTTAAATTGGACTCGGGCTTCCTGAAAAAATCTCACCAATTCTCACTAACACAAAATTGCAATACTGGTGCTGCTAATAAATGGCCACCTCATATTAAACGAAAATTTTAAAAACAACACAATATATCTACATATAAGAAATAAAACACACAGTCCTGTTTTAACTAGGAGGAAAATCAACTAAGATGAACCACCTAAAATTTTAAAGATAATGGTTTTACACTAGCAGGCCACATCCAGGAAATGATGCCATAATTAATGCTACTGGGTTGAGTGGAAGATCAAACTTAGTAGTTGCTTGAATTCAAACAGTGAGCAGTTATTCCAGTTCTCTTTGGAGATTATGTGTGATCTTTATTTTTGTTTATTTTGAACATCATATAATTATGCAAAGTTATTTTCCATAAATGGATTATTATGTGTGGCCGAACTCAAGACCGATTTGGTATGAAAACGCGATCTGGTATTTGAGGGTTAAAATGGTCTGCTGTTTACAGAACCAAAGTTCTGGCTTCAACTGTTAAAAGTCCTTAATTAGGGTAAATTATTAATTACGAAGCTGCCACTCCAAATTTATCTAAATTACTCCAATGCACGTTCATCGAGTTCACTGAGAAATGAAATATAAGTCAAATACATAAAGACAAGCAAAAAAGAATAATTAATTCTTTCAGCTAAATTTAATGTAATTTACACTAGCTGCTCGTATATTTGGGCAAAACTTAATTCCAATTAGAAATAATGACATTTACCGGACGCCTTATTTCGCATGGCTTAGTTTTTAATTAATTAGGTATAATTAATGTTGGCATAATCTCGCGAAGGCTACATTTTTAAGTAACACAAAGTGTTGAATATGAGCGTAACACATGATTGGCAAAATTTTAATTAAGCCCTTAGTGGTTGATCTAAGATGCAGTCATCTCAAGGCAATTAAACCACGTCGCAAGTTTTGTGAATTATAAAAGCTACGTGCAATTCACTTAATCAGTGCCAAATGGAAAGATATTACCTTCCAGCAATATAAAATTTGAACTTAACAGTATTGCACATTTGTACTAACTTCACTTGTTCACTTTCTTTACAAGTGTTTGGATTTAAAAATAACTAACAAAGACACATAAATTATTATTTACCCACACCCCGAACGGGTCGCTTATGTTTAGAGACTTTAAGGTGGCCATATCAGCCTAGAAGATTTAACGGAAGTCCGCCATTAGTATTTTTTAGGATTTTTTGAATTTCCGTCAGATTTTAATGGGTTTTATAGTCTTCTGTGTATTTTGATTTTGCACGACAATTAATACGAGTTTCAAGTTCCCATTGCAGGTCCTTCAGACCACGCCGCTTCACGGTAATCGTGTAAAATGGCATTCAGGTGAAATAAAGCGTAGGGGGAATTGCTGAACATTAACATTCCCCCTCAATTCCGAAATCATAAAACATCAAACATCGTTCTGTTGGTTTTATTTCCAACCTGTTCGCTCGTGAGGCTATAAAATCAACTTCCTTGTCGCACATTACCTTTCTTTGCTTGCTTATTCTTGGGACACTCGAATTGGTGGTGCCCTCGGACACTCCAGCCGAAGCACTTGTAGAGAAACTTCTCGGGTAACTTATTTGGAGGAAACATTTAGGGAAATTTCTTTTCTTACTGTTATGACTCAAGGAAGTGTTGAACTTCGATGGGCTCACTTTCCATCCATTACTTTGGATTTCAGCTCCTCGCTCAGTGACTTACCTTCTATAAAGTCGAGTGTTGTCTTGGCAGTTTTCTTCCTGGACCCATAACCTATAGAATGGCATTCAGATCAAATTAAGCAATACCAAGTATTTAATTATGAAAGTAAAAACACCCAGGGTACAATGAACTTTTTACAATGTCAAACATACTAAAAGATACAATACAAATCACTGCGCCATCTGGAGCATTGAATCTTAAAATGGTAAATATAACAGGGGCGTATTAAGGAAATAATTGGGGAATTGCTGAACATTAACAATCCGTTCCTCTCAATAAAGGATAGGACCCTGTTTAACCTTCGTTTCTTCGCCCTCCCCGGTTCCAGATAACTGTTCCCAAGGAACTCATGTTGGTCTCTGATCAAGGCGTCACAGTAACGGACCACATGCTCGGTATCTATCTCGCCATAGAACCTGCAGCTGGGATCCTTCACAAGCCCCATGTTATTCAGGCGATAGTGCCCCGTGAGAGCGCCGGTGATTTTGCTAATCTTATCCAGACCCTTGTGTTCATTGAGTCTGGAATTGACTGGTAATCCAATTTTTAATCCTGGCCCTGACAACGGAGGGAGCAATTTCTAGCGCATGTTTCTCCCTGGTAGGTGGAGTGACTTCTGAGTTGTACAGGAGATAAGACTCGATTCATCTACGGAAATAAATGCAAGTTCTAGTCGAAGTCAAAAACCGCCAGACGAGTCAAAACATCTTCCTCGACCACTAAGGGCGTCAGTAGTAATCCAAACGCCTCTTGGAGGTTACTCCGCGGTAGAGCGTTAAAAAAACGCGAAAATTTCTGATTGGATTCAAGTGTGTTACCCATTGTAAAATAAACGTTCCGAGAGGAATATTTAACCCAGTAGTACTATCGTGAAAACAACAGTTTTGTTTCTACCCTCTCTTGTTCTGGGTCCTTAACAGGCTGTGCAATTACAATTACGTATTCAGAACTATCAAAAAAATGAAGGTACCAATGGAGCCCCCCCCCCCCCTCCCCACATAAATCGGGGTTAGGGTGACGGCTTTAATTAAAAAGCGGAAGTTAAAAGAGACAAATTAACACTGATAGTGAGCTGTACCATAGGGAAACCATCGATTCTAGAAACCGCTAAAATTAAGGTAACGCAAAATTTTTGGTTTGTGTAAAAACAACGATCGGTTCTCTTAAAGAAATTGTAACAAATTTTGATCAGAAAAATTCTTAAAAGGCGTAGACTTACAGTATTTGTTGTACCCGTAAAACGTTTAAGTAAGAACAATGTAGGATAAGTGGAATTTGGGTCCCTGGTACCAGATTATTGATTATTCAGGAAGTAAAAAGGCCAATATTTCCATAAGGTGATTGAATTAGAATTTGTATTTGAGCTAGGCGTCGCGTCGGTCAGGAAATACCTTTAATAAAGTTTATTATTGCAGTATAAAGTTAATTGTAATTGATACGATCAAGAGTTTTCAATCCTTGTGTTGTAAAAAACAGTTACGAGGACCGTAATTTAAAAACATAATAAAAACATGTTACTAAAATAGTTCGACTTGGAATTTACAAAGGCTTTTCCTTTCGATTTTGAAATATTGTAGAGTTTTGCTTATTTACTGAGTTGATTTACGTCTTTACCTTATTTAAAATTACAACTGTTCCCCAAATAAGTGGTGAAATTATCCCTGTTATTGAGGTCTTCTGACGTATATTAAAGGAAATTTTGCTATTAGTATCTTTGGGTTGTTTATCCTTGGAACCATTAATCAAGGGTTGTAAAGTTCCACATATATCAGACTTGCAACGTAATACGGGCTACCGAACTCAGATCAATTGTCTTGTGGACGGGAAATTCTTTCACAGGTAATGCTAGTAATTACTGCCGTATTTTATTTTCCAGGTTGTGTAACTAAAAACCAAATGCATTATGCATTAGACGAGATGAGGATTAAATCGAAAATCTGTCACCAGACACATTTTGATATAGGTGAATCTAAAAACAACTCTTTCGTGCTGCACCACATGCATTTAAATGAACTATAAACTTAAACCTTAAATGGCAGTTTACTGTTCAAACCGGGAACAAATTATACTTCTCTCGCTTTATCTTAAAATTTCAGTCTACAGAACAATCTTCCTAACGATTTGCCGATGTTTTGCAGCTTTAGTCCAAATCGTATTATTTGATTCTATCTAATTTACTGCATTCGAGTGGCGATTTAAAATTTCGAACACGCTCTTATAACCCGTTCGGGTTTCATTTGAATTCGACTGCAAAATGCACATATAAGGGGCTCAAACGCGTTTATAATTATTATGAATGGCACTGTGGGGATGGGCGTAATCCTTACCGGATATTAAAATCTCTTAGAGTATTTCTATCTAATGCGCATCCTAAAATTATTAAGTACCTGGATTATAAGTTCAGGAGAGACCGGCGCTTCCATGGATACAAGCAACACCTTCATAACCTTCCTCGCCAAGATTTTCAAAAACATTAATCTTTCGTTTGTGGGGCAAGTTCATTACTTCTTCGAACTTTACGTAGCATAATAATAAGTCTCCCAGGGCAATAAATTTTAGGCTGCACTGTGTCAATTTTATCCTGTTGACACTAGTAATGGAAATTGTATTTTTTCCATTGCTGTCCTTAAACTATGAGCTCAAAAGTTCCTCATTGGTGTATTGTTTTGAGTCGGTATTCACCACCCTCAGCTTTTGAACTCGTTCCTAAAGTAATTTTCAAAAAATAGACTGATAACTGCACTTTAATTTATCACATAAAAGATGAAAAGGCACTAATTTCCAATTCATGTTTATATCGCATCTAAAATCTAAAAATATCTTGCTAACATCGTGCCAAATAACACCTTAAGAATTAGTTCCATTTTTGAGCATATTTCAGAAAGCAAGGTCGATCCGAAAAAGGCACAACGTGCATGCACCCTTTTTCCCAAGGAAGATAATTCAAAAGAAACTTCCGACCGAGGGATTACAAAAAATTTCTGGTATTTCTAAGGGTTCTAAGGGGGAATTTTAATAATGGACATAATCAAGTTTAGTGTTTTTCTCCTTGGAAATCGTGGGGTTAACTCGAACAACAAACTTTACCGTACAAATTGGAAAACTGGACGGAAAGCAATTTTAAAATGGTTGTTTTCGTTTTATGTATAATAAATAGGAGTATTCTTTTTCCATTAGTGCTATGGATGGTAGTAATGCGGTCATCACAAACGTTATTAAAACAAAAACGTAGATAAAACGTGTGTTTAATCTCTTGTTTACCCCAACCCTTCCATGGGCATATTTAACACCGTTCGTGCTGATATCAGATTGTATAAAAAAGGTAGTACATTATTCGTACAACCGAGATTAAATTTTAATCGATTGGTTATTACAGGATTCCATTTATTACATCGTTATAAGTTAGGTTGGGCTCGCTAAAAACTTGGAGCGTATTACAATTTAAGGCGTGTTTTTCATTATCATCCAGCAATTCGCCTGTTATTAGATTTTAGACAGAGCTGAAGGCAACTGCAAAAATCGTTAGAATTACGAAACGGTGCGGTATGGGTATATGCTTCGTATACGTTGTCAGATTCCTTGCTGCAGATAAAATAAAGTGGAAACGTCACATTCACAAATGTTACAAATTTGTTGAGTATAACAGGAAACTTTTGACGCGATAACGGTTTACATACTAGAGGAATGTAAATTTTGCTTCATTGGCGTGAATTACGGAAGCATGTCAATTCCAGACAAAACACCCTCTGTTATTGAAAAGTTTTATCTAAGGTTGTACAGCCGCATCCCTACTCATTCCATATTGCTGTGTGAACCACCTGGTCCCCAGTACACAAAAACACGAAATACAGAAATGTCACGAAGGGCTAACATTTAAAATAAATTAATGAGATCGTCACCCCACTATTCGTCACACACGGTCGGCTTGCCTAAATTACACAAGGCGCTAATTTCGTGGGTTCGTAAACACACGTGACAAAATTTAAATGCACCCTAAAACCCCAATACTACCTAAGTTAAATCAACCTACAACAAAGACAACGTTCATGAAAAAATCTCACTTTTCAAACACTTGTATGATCGAATTTCCAAAACCTGCTCTTAAATTTGTAATCTTTAAGTTGCAAAAGCACCAGACTACTGTAAGAAAATTCGACCCGGAAAATCGACCCCGGTAAAACTCCCCTCGAAAATTCTCCTCAGAAATAATTTCTTTCAATAAATTTCACCTCCGAAACGTTTATTCTCAAGATATGCTAAGGAATATTCGCTCCGAAAGATTGTTCCTTGGAAGATTTACCCTGTAGATAACAAGGCAGTACACTTGCTTTTTTTGGGGACGGCAAAAAAAAATTGTCTGAGATCGACCGGGACAAAACATTTTCTTGTGGCCTGTAGAATCCATAATTTCAAACAGTTTCAAGATTGGGCTACTAGTTCAAAATTTACAGCCCTTTGAATTTTCTTTCGAAATTGGTTGGTCTATAACTTTTGATTGAGAAGTCTGATCGAAAAAGTACGAATTGTTTTGGATTTTACGCACCAAAATGAATAAGAAAATGTCTTTTCCTGAGAAATTTTGGTGCAGTCGATTTATGGTAAAAAAGGAAGGTTATACACTGCCTTTTTTTGAGGCCTGTAGAAAAAATTGTCTCAGATCGACCCGGAAAAAAAATTGTCTTATAGAATGTGGCCTGTAGAATCCATAATTTCAAACAGTTTCAAGATTGGGCTACTAGTTCAAAAGTTACAGCCCTTTGTATTTTCTTTCGAAATTGGTTTCTAGTCTATAACTTTTGATTGAGAAGTCGGATCGAAAAAGTACGAATTGTTTTGGATTCTACGCACCAGAATTAATAAGAAAAAGTCTTTTCCCGAGAAATTTTGGTGCAGTCGATTTTTGGTAAAAAAGGAAGGAAAACACTTTTTTGATTGGACCTCTCAATCAAAAGTTATGGACTAAAAACGGTGCAATTTTACCAATATATAAAATTAAAAAAAAATTAACCTGTGGAACGAGCTCCCGTTACACAATCTGCTGATTTTGAACCAGATAAAAAAAAGTGTTTAAACTTATAACTAAGTTTATCTCAACTAATTTCGTCCAATTTATAGGTGGCATTTTGAGTATGGTTCTCAAAAATCAATTGCACTTGAAATAAATTGAATGGCCTAAAGCAAAGTCTGAAGCCTAGAAAAATGGCTTAAAACTTGACCTTTTTTCAAGTCTAAACGCGTTAAATTTGTATACTCCACAAACTCTGCGTAAACAAGATCGTTATGGTGATACCGGTCAAGTCCAAACAACGGTGTACAGATAATTCCTGTACTTGATTAATGAATTAAAGCCCCATTTAATTTTGCCCTACTAATCCCCTAAGAGTACGTGAGGATCTGAGTTAAATACATAGGCCATTTTGCTACTACCTGGCATAGAACGAATCTGCTGCCACATTTGCGGAAGTCCTATTAAAAATGTGAAAGGTAGATTTAAAGGCTTAAGGTATAGGAATTGACAGCTCGGTGAAGGTGTCATATACACCGCTGCCGTTACTTGGAAAGGAACTTTTTACTATTCAACAGGAGTAGCAAATATCCTAATAGCAGGTTGATGTATGACGCAGATATTCAAACATGCCAAACGTTCGTTCGCTTACAGCAGATACGTTGTATTGGATGATTATAGGTAATATGCCAAAAATTGTTAAGTTGGTACATTTTACAGTAAAAGATGATTACTGTAATTTAAAACGTGCTGCCGTAATGGATGGCTAATGATCTGAATTGTTGAACAAAATGACTGTAATTTATGATCGAACGCTCCAGTGCCGTTGTAATTCATTTCTCTACAAGGCAATTGATTCGATTGAGTAATTGCATATGTAATTTGAATTAGATATGAACTCATAATGAAAAATGGGCCGTAAGTGAGCGATAAAACAAATTTAGTTAACAATGCTCCGAGATGAACATAATTCACCATCGCATTTAAGTTTGAAGTAGATGATTTTGCTTATAGTAACCTAAGGTTTGTCACGTAAGACGGCCAAAGGCTTTAGAGGAGGCGTAATTTTAATTAGCGTTTTAACAATGTGCAATAAATTTCCATTTTGTGGTTATATTAATATCCTGCCTGACGTTACGTACATGCCAGAAATCAATTTCCTTAATTTTACACTTTTCGTTCTCTACACAAAACAGATTTGGTATTGTGCTGCCTGCAGTTTACACCTACCCGAAGAACTTGTGAGGCCACTTGCACCCGGATCACCAAGGTAATTAAGTGGGCAGTGACGTTACTATTGTTAATGAAAGCCAGACAATTGCGCCATAAGATTAGGTGGGGTTTGTGACACACTTTGTGTATTTGGGAGGATGTCGGCGAAGGAGATTCACAAATGGATGGTAGGTGATACAACTCCTTCGTACGAAATAATTTGCAAATGGGCGAGTGACTTCAAAATGGGAAAAACGAGGCTTGCCGATGCGTCAGGTTCTGGGCCACCCATTTCCGCTGTTACCTACTCTAGAAATCATCGCCAAACTCTACGGTTACATTAAGAGATACAGGATACAGTCGACAAAGAAGCAAAAAAGTTGATTGCAAAATTCATAAAAAGCCTTCCTGTCGTAGATCGATTGAAAAATGAAGATTTCTGATAACCTGAAGAGCTGGCAAAGAGGAAAGTTACAACGTAACAAAGAACGATACTTATCCGTTGCCCTGAATATATGACACGCTAGATACACTAACGGGTGGCGTATTGGCATTCTGTACTATTATTCAGAGCAGCTCTGGTCTGATTCACAGTATACTATGGTTTCACGTTATGCGCAATTTGATAATACATTATATACTGCGATTCAGAGCACTGATGTGGTTTAGTGTTTGTTTTATTACTAAGGTCAGCTAACCAAACCACTGGTCGCCCCAAACACTGTTAATATCTTCACCCATTTTTTTTTAATTTCGCTTTAAATCCATGTTCTACTAGTTCCAAATATCCGATCATTGAAAACGTATTCTCGTTGCACATCTCAACCAATACCTGTTTATAGATCATTTTAGTGCAGTTTGAGAACCTTGATTACGCACAAACAACAAAAAATATACTTTTCTTGCAACGCTAACAATAAAAACACACTTCTTGTAAGTGTATGACGCGCTTTATAGAAACCCATTATAAATACAGTGTTTGAGAAGTCTAAAGTTTAAACCACATCGGTTCTCTGAATCGCAGTATATAATGTATTATCAAATTGCGCATAACGTGAAGCCATAGTATACTGCGAATCAGACCAGAGCTGCTCTGAATAATAGTACAGAATGCCAATACGCTAACGGGTGCGAATTGGTTTTCCACCATAGATATGGAAAGCGGTTACTCTGGTCTTGGCAGGTTTAGCCTGGAAAACGTTCCTTGGATGACATAATTGTGATTGGTCGAACGTTCGAATAACACCTTAAGAATCTCGAAGACGTGTTTATAATAATAATGCCTGTATTGACTACTCAATACCCAAAGGGCGGAGTTCAGATTGTAATAAAAATTATTACTCCCTGCTCTTCCACTCTTCCTGCTCTTCTTCTTATGAGGTTGTGCGGTGCTAAACTCCAACTTAATACATAGAAGTGCAACCTTTTCCAAAAAGAAGGGACGTATCTTGGTCATCGCGTTTGGCAGAATGGAGTGACAGTAGATCCCGACAAAATTCGTGCAGTACAAGAATGGCCCCAGCCAAACGATACGGAGTTTCTTCTTGGGCCTGTGGATTTGCCGATATTGCAAAGCCGTTGACCAAGTTAACAGAGGATCAGATTTTAAGTGGGATGATGGATGTAAAGTACTTTTGAAGATCTCAAAAAAGCTTTAGTTACGGTTCCGGTGCTCCGCTATTCTTCTTCTTATTATTTAGTTCCATGCTTTATTATAGGAAGTTCCCAGTTCCAACAAAGCATTTCAATTGTGAGTATACATTCACAAAAACAGATAGACAAGATAACTAAACCTAAATAATAGCGATACTAATAATTGAAGACTTGTTAGATACAGACGTTGGTGATGTTGAAATGGGTGCTGTACTGTCCCCAATGCCGGGCGGGCACGAGAGAGTCATCGTATATTTCCGTAAAGTCTTCTCTAAACCGGAACGTAATTACCCTGTTACCCGTTTCCCGTGAGGATGCTACATTGCGATGGTTTAAGAGTGCAGAAGGTCAAGCAGCCAAGTGGTTGGAAGGACTGCAAGAGTACGATTTCGTAACAGAACACCTCGCGGGACGAAACCATCGTAATTCCGATGCCTTTGCTAAAAGACCATGTCCTGGGGATTGTCGTCACTATCTCACAACTAAAGCACAAATATGAAGAACAACACGTACAACGCACTACACTAGTAGAGTACTTGTGTATGATAACTGGGCACTACAAGACCTTCGGACAGCCCAAGAAAATAACCATGATTTGCGTATCATGATACACTGGAAAATGGAAAAAGGTATCTCGATATGGTGTAGTTTTCAAGGCACAATGGGACTCGTTACTGTTGGAAGATGGTCTTCACAAAAGGGTTCTGGAAAAGGGCGATGGCATGGCAATAAGTGTGCAGCTAGTGGTGACAGAAAGTAGGACATCTGAAGTACAGATGCACGACGGTATATCGGGAGGGCATCTAGGAGTCCGGTTCAGGTACGGGAACGATTTTACTGAGTGAAATGCAAACGAAATTTAAAGGAATGGTGCAGAAAATGTGCAATTTGCGCCACAAGCAACGGACAGGAAAGCAGAAGGCAGAAGCAGAAGTCCATTTGGGAGAATAGCTATTGATGTCGCAGGCCCCCTCCCCGAAACAGATTCTGTAAACAAATACATTTTTGGTTTTGAACTTGAACTATTTCAGCGAATGGACACAAGCAGAATCCATCTTACGTGTTGTTTGGGAGGGAACTCCTTCCGTTTGATTTAGAATTTGGCACAAAATCTGGCCAGGAATAAACTGTGGGAAACGAGTACGTGGAGAACCTGCGACAGAAATTGGGCCCCGTCCAAAGTTCGCGAAGGCGAAGGCCCATGCTAGTGGTTAGCAACCTGGAGATTTGGTTTGGTTGTATCGCCCGCAGAAGAGACACGGGCTACCTCCGAAATGACAAAGAGCTTCTGGAGGGCCGTCAAAGAAGTAAACGCCGTCCACTAGGAAAACCAGAGGTAGTGCACATAAATCGATTGGATCCATAAGGGGAACAGGACGATCCCGAGGAAGAGGAAGCAGCGCATGTGATGCGAGTGAGACCACGACAATCCACTTTCGCGGAATTTATGGCACGTTGCTCCGGAACGTAAAGAACATGCTTTGCTGTTGTCCGTAAGGAATCCAAATTTGTTTGAGGCCGGTATTGCCGTAGAATCCAAGTTCTGGTTGGGGCGCTTAAGTGAAATCTATACCTTCAATGTCACGAAGGTTGATAAAGCGTGTCTCCTATTGCAGCATGGACGATTTCTTCATTATCTGGAAAAAAGACCTGGTTACGAAGATTTACACTACAAATTCATGGTGTTATACCAAGTTGGGAATTCCAAAAATCGGATGTGATCTGGATAAGTTGGACTGTCGCAACGTGCGCAATAAGTTGGAGGTGGTATTCCAGCTCACGTAGGGGAAATATTGGTTTGTTGCTTCATCCCCAGAGGAACCCTGCAACCAATCGTATGATTGTTTTCTCTTCAATAATGGAAGATGCACGCCTCGTGCAAGTACGGCTATCAGGTTCGCGCTATAAAACAATAGTTGCCTGGTGTTGTGCGTCCGCTACAACCGTTTTAAGAGAGGGCCAGTGTAGCGAATATTCCAGAAATCCTGATACACATCGAGGCTCCATGAAAGATTAGTCACTGGCGATAAAGAACGAAGCTAGGTAAATTGACCGAAATCAATTGATCGAAAATCACTTGATCGAAACGACAATTGACCGAAATAGCAATTTACCGAAAACAGTTTGAGCGAAACATCAATTGTATTTACCTAAAAGTAACTGTTGACTTTTGCATTACATTCATACGCCTTCTAAAAGGTCATTTTTTGTTTTTGCATCTTTCCTTCACATCTTATCCAGGCTTAGGGCAGGCAGTATATTAGTTACTCGTGTGATTTGTGATTAACGGTAATTAGGGGCATTCTTTTAGAAATAACATACCCAACTAGAAAGTTGAAGGGGTTAGGAACACAATGTAAAGTTTTACACAAAAATTATTTATATAATTATTCGCTAAATAGATTTTCAAAACAACGTAAATAAAAAAAATTTCGAAACTCACTCGTGGATGTTGCCGCGTAACACGACTGTAAACGGGCAAATATAGACCATAGCAGCTATCAATTGGCGAAAACTCCAAGTCTCTAGGTGGCCTAGGGGGCGAGATCTTGAAGGAACAGACATACAGGCAACGGAAAATTGAGCATACTTCGTGGTGTTACGCTAAAAATCTGAATCAAAAGTTATACGCGAAAAACCAATTTCGAAAAAAAATTCAAGAAGCTGTAACTTTTGATCTAATGGATCACCCAATCTTCAAACTGTTGGCAGTTATGGATTCTACAAGCCAAAATCTATAGGAAAATGTTTTTTCCCGGTCGATTTCAGACAATTCATTTTTCGGACCCAACTTATAGGCAAGTGCCTTTGCATTTCACAGAAAATCGCCTGCCCTAAAAATGTTCGGGAAAACCTTTTCCTATTAATTTAGCTTCGTAGATCCCAAACGTCTCGTATTTTCTCGATCGGACCTCTGAATCAAAAGTTATAGGCAAAAAATCAAATCAAATCAAATGAAAAGTGGCCAATTTCAAAACAGGGCTAAGGCATTCTTGTTGGATAGAGTCATATACTGTGAGCGTAAATTTCTTGCTGCTATGTATTCGTATTCCTTGTAAATACTTGTGTGTCTGTGTGTGTTATGTTTATATGTTATATTTATATATTATTTTTATCATTGACGTGTAAATAATTGTTATTGCAATTTTTCTTACAAATAAACGTATGTTATGATTATGATTAAGAAAAAACCAATTTCGAAAAAAAATTTAAAGGGCTGTAACTTTTGATCTTGTGGCCCAATCTTTAAACCGTTTGAAGTTATGGATTCTACAGAGCAAAATCTATAAGAAAATGATTTTTCCCGGTCGATTTCATACAATTCATTTTTTCGACTCAAAATGTAGGAAAATCGGCTACTCCAAAAATGTTCGGGAAAACACTTTTTCCTATTAATGTAGCATAGTAGATTCCAAAACGTCTCGTATTTTGTTGATTGGACCTCGGAATCGAAAAAAAATTCAAGAGGCTGTAACTTTTGATCCCAATTTGAGCCCAATCTTCAAACTGTTTGAAGTTATGGATTCTACAGACCAAAATCTATAAGAAAATGTGCTTTCTCGGTCGATTTCAGACAATTAAGTTTTCCGACCCAAAATATAGGCCTTTGCATTTCACCGAAAATCGACTACCCCAAAAATGTTCAGGAAAACGTCTCGCATTTTGTCGATTGGACCTCTGAATCAGTACAGCTCCCAATGTTTCAAAAAAAATTATTTCGTTTAGTCCATGAACACTTTTCCTCAGTTTCAGTTCGCAAGCAGTTAGTGACTTTTTAGCACCCATAGAATCCATGTGACTAAAGGATTCGTCCTTAGGATTAAAAAAAACGGCTCCATTGTTTAGTATAGCGTTACCCGCACTTGTGCATTCCCGTTATGGTTACTTAAATATGTCATTCTGTCAAAATTAAGCAGTGAAAGCGACTATAACGTCGTAGCATGTAACATCAACATAAAGTCAAACCGACCTACTTTAGGATAGGGCACTCACCCACATCAGTTTTAGATTCGATCAGAGCATGTTTTCCAAAACAATTTTCCCATTCTTATTGCTATGCTACAACTTCCAAAAGGGTCAAGTAAAGCGCAGATAGAAGGTCCTTTCTTCTTGGAATAGAAGAATCATAAGACCTTAAAAAATGATTTGATGCAACCAAAAAACCAGAAAAATCCAAAATGTTCGAACAATCGAACAATCGAAGAATCAGAAAGCCCCTTTTCGTTAAGAATCAAACATATCACGAAAAAGGTAAAGCATCTAGACAATAAAATCAAGGTGGTTCTTAAACATTCCAATTACTAAAGACTATTTAAATGAAAGAAACTGCCGCGACATTTTCATATCCAACGCCGACATAAAGCATATATGATTTTTATATACTATTAACCCAGCACTTAGGAGTACTAGACAATACAAAAGAGTGAAGCTTAGCTTGTCGATTTTACGTCATTAACTCGATCCGGAAATGCGGAGTGCCACTTAATGTTTAAAAGGATGTTTGAAGTGTGTATAGAGATATGTATTTCTGAAATGCATAAGCATTCCGCACTACCACAATCGCTGTGAATAAACATCATTCGTATATCGTTTATTCATGACCGAGAACGAATGCTTAATTTTTAAAACTCCCCTATAACTAGCAATTGTATAACTTTAGCTTCTAATCCCCATTAGGAAACGAATGCCATTTTATAATATACTAACGATGGAACAGAGTAGCCGTGTTCAATAAGCAAAACGAAATTTCTAAGGTACGACAGCATGTAGCTTGTTAAAAGTTTGGAAGAAAAATAAATAATATAACAGGGCTGAGCCACAATTCCAACTTTATACCTTACTGATGAAATATTAATAAAATGTCACTCAAATTTATGATCAGAAAAACCGTTTACACTTAAATAAATATAACTTGGCAAGAAAGTATGAAAATAAGTTTAACTCATTTAACTTTTTTACTTGCATTATTCTGTTGAATTAATTGACTGCATTATTGGCTAAAGCTGTTCGGACGTATTTTTGTATTATCCCTGTTTAACCCAAGCCATACTTGTCAGGTTTAGCCTCTTCGCCACATTTTATGGTAAATTTTTGTCCACCGCATTTTGCTTCTGAACTTCTGAACCCATGGAGAGTCTACCAGAGAACATACATACATGCCAGTAACTCAACCAGCTTCAGCAATTTCCCTTTTCTTCTGGAATGGAGCATAGATATTGTTACCTATTCACAGTCTAGACCAAACCTAATAGCTTTTGTTAAGTCTTATAAACGTTGAACAAAGTACACCCGAATAAATTTTATTAGCTGTTCAGGTTCATTTTCTTATTTTCCAAAATTTTCCAAACTGGTAACGGTATTCCCGAGATACTACCTTCTTCCTCTCAGAGCCTGACGGTAATAATCTAGCTTGGAAAATTTTTTTCAATGTAACTGTCTGTCGCGCTTTTTTGCAAAACTGTTTTCAATTTCTTTTGAAGAAAAACCACTGCTCCATTTATAATGGAGAAAGCGAGGGAAAAGTGGTTGCTGTATACGTCACGCTCCACGCAACTGGATTCAGCTTTTTCAATGCAGTTTTGTTAGCAATTTACCCAGTTCTTTTCGATTTGTACATTTCATTTGTGAAAAAGCAGCATCGCCACGGGAAGTTGAAGGTTGAACCCTGGGTGTTTTAAGGAGCCGGTAAAAAACCGGACAATTTTGGTAAACACGTGTTTTTCCCTGTTTTTTTTTCTCGGGGGTAAGGAAAAATTGGGTGCGTATAACATGACTGTGTTATCAACGTTCTCTACACTATTTTTAAACCTACAATTAAGAATTCTGGACATCAAAAACTATGTCTCCCTTAAATTACAATAATTAAAGAACAATCGCACTGGCAAAGAAACGTGTACGCTATCGAGGTTTAACACAACAGGATAAGGGATTTCCCCTTGCAGGGCTGCAGACACGTGCCAGGGCGGTTTCCTAGGTCAAATATATATTGCAATGCAGTTTTGCAGTATAAATGCGACAAGGTAAAAATCATATGTTGCTAATTTTTCCCAAAGTTTCCAAATTTTTCGATAAATTGTAACGGACGGTTACAAATTATCGATGGTTCGCCGTGTATATTCTTCTTATCCTTCGTTTCTGGACGTCGATGTCGGTGTGAAGTATTTCGGAACTTACCTTAATTATACTTTTATAATTCCAGCTAGCTCAGGTAAATAAATGGGTAAATAATAGGGAATAATTGAGTTCACTTTGATTTTCGCAAGTACTTGGTTAGTGTCAATAACTTGTAATCAAAATTTGGGCAAAATATTACTACAGAAATGGGTACCTGGAGG
This sequence comes from Photinus pyralis, assembly GCF_008802855.1. Classification (NCBI taxonomy): domain Eukaryota; kingdom Metazoa; phylum Arthropoda; class Insecta; order Coleoptera; family Lampyridae; genus Photinus; species Photinus pyralis. Next base: position 1,831,372 of record NW_022170510.1, read on the forward strand.
AATTACGCAATTGTCATAATTCGGTGTACGTTTGAATTTCAGAACCTTTTTGTTGCTGTTAGTAAAGATTGTAATAATTACGATTCCAAAACATTAACTAGAATACATTTATTTTACTTAAATGTACAAATAAAGGAAATAATTACAGTTACGTTGAACCTAAAAAAAACTAAACAATTCTAATTTTTGAAAATACTTTAGTGCTTCAGTCCCCGGGTTAAATACAAACTTCGTAAATAATGAGTTTTGAAAATATGGACGCCGCTGGATTTTAATTAGTATAAAGGAATATTGTCTTTTACCTTATGAATGAAGCCTCTTTATACAGTTGAAGTTATTGAACTCGATGTCGAATCTTGGAATTTTTTCTGCGAGCCGCAAATAGTGGATGCCGTAGATGACCAGGTCCTGGTGCTTTGAAATCTGCAACCCTACGCTGCAGTCTCCCCGGATAAATCGACTCCAGTAACTTGATTTTGTATATCGATTGTTACTGCTCCTCTGCCAAATTATAAATAACGCCAGCGATAAAACTTGCAGGCGGTAAACAAACGCTTGAGCCGTTGGTAATTTGATAGTAGTTCGTAACTATGATTTAGGAAATTTTCCACATTGGTACATTTGTAATTTCTTCCTCGCTTAGCGACTTAAATGACACTTATTGACTTTTGATGTTATTGTCCTAAAACGACAATAGTTTTAAGGCGCCTTTAAAGTATTTCACAACGTTAAAATGGTGCGCGTTCAGAACTTGCGTTACAATGCGAGTTCCACAACGACTTAATTCGCACTGTTAAAATACCGTCTCTCTTTCTCTTCGTGCACAGTTACATATTTTTCTAGCTAAAGTACATTCCCTCTATTCTAAATTTAAACTTACAACAAATGATACGTTTACAAAACTTAATATACATTATATACAGTTAATTACAAAATTTTATTCCTTCATGCCCAGGCCAAAAAGCATTATGTGTAATTGAAAATATACACACCCATTATAGACTGGTTCACTTTTATAAAAAAAAACAGCGGTTTAACAAGTTCTAGGGGCATTTCAGACAACATTTGGCCAAATAGGCGTTTTTTTACTAATTTGGACCTGCTGAACACAAATATCGATGTTGGCACCTCGAAATCTGAACAGGAAGTTCAGAATTCAAAATGGCGGGAGATGCGGGAAAAACTGCAGCCTCTCTGGTACACAGGTCAACCGTCGCCACTATAAAGTAATATTGTTCTTAGTAGTTATTTAAGGTCTAAGGTTGGATGCTATTGACCAATGTGTATCATAAGCCAAATGAATATAAGACTAAAATTCGAGCCTTAGTTACTGATCACCATTTCAGCTTTCAATTAAATGCCTACGCTCAGATACCCAATTGAAGAATACAGTCACCATTTATACCGGCATCCAATATCCTGCAATGTTTACACGAGAAAGATGCAGGTGTATTTATTTGTTGGTTTTATTTATTCAACGTCCCTTCATTGTAGGTTCAAATATGCTTGGTTGATTAATTACTCCATTTTCAATGTACATTATTATTCTGCTTGAACGAAGGGAGAGAGAGAATATTGTGCTGCGGAATTTATGGATTTTATATACGGCATGATTAAATTGGTAACATTCAAACGGTGACCATGTAATAGTCAAGCGTAATTACGGTTATGTAAATAATTTATAAAATGTTCCAAATGGAAAATCATGAAAATAATTATGAGTGACAATAGGTTTTTTTGGTCTAATGGGGATGCGATACCACTTCCCCTTTATTTATTATTTAGATTTGATCGCTGAAGTTTTTATTGGGAAGGTTGCTCACGACTGCCCCTAACTTAATTAACGATGTCCGAAATACGCGAGCTGATAACTTGCGCGATACAGCACAAGATTTATAATGCTAAATACGTTTTCCACAAATACCTACTGGCCTCTCTCGTGAAACCTACCCCTACAGCTGGCTTTTTCTGTAGCTCTCAACATCAGAAGCCAATAGGACTCTAATTTCCTGAGCTACTCAGTCTCTTAGTGTGACACGACAAGCTTATTCTAGATCTAGAAGGATATCTAATTATCTGAAGGTAACTGTACGGTTTAACCAGGATATTGAAAACATGTTGCAAATGAACGTAAAAGACCATAGTAAATTTACTCTTAATTACACATCAAACATAATAACAGTATACGGATTTAAGCAAGTTTAAATGAAAAACTAATTTTTTTATAGCAGATCCAATGTCAATGAAACAAACGGCTTCAAATTACCCATACATTGGTGGGGGTGAGAAGCAGGAACTGGTCGAAAGTCGGCCGTCTCCAATGCACTCTCTTGACGCTTACCTTTGGTTTGGCGAGTTATTATTTCACCAGGTAATCGGAGTGTCGGGTTCTGTAGATCTTCCTTCAAAGTAGTACGAATTCCAAGCAGTACAATTGGAAGAGCTTTGAGCCAAGGTTTTCCGGGATACCACATAAGCGCAGCTTTCAGGATTTGCACTGCAGGATAGGGATCTTTCTACCCCAAAAATATTATTCAGGGTTCTGAATAAAGCAGACTCGAAACTGGCAAACCTTGATATGTAGTGATACATGCGGGCGAGTCAAATCGGGAAAACTAAAGCGCTCCCGAAACTTCTTCGGCAGTAATCGTTTCAAGAGGGCAAAATAAAGGTGCAGCAGTTCGACTACTAAAAAGAACGTTTTCATTAGGGGAATTTTTCGAAAGGAAAAAAATTCTGTCTGTCTGTTTGTCCGCCTTCGCCTCTATTGCTATTGAATATGAGCCGAATTGAAAGTCTGGTTTCCGAATACGAGCTGAGTGGCTAAAAATTCTCCTACTGAAAATCGTATTCGATTCTTAGTAGTAGTTGTTATCCCTTCTCCGTGGTAACCGTCCATAGCCGCAAGACCTATCGCAGTTGCCACACCACTCTCGATCTAATGGGATGATATTCTGCATTTATTGACTCCCCCAAGAAAGATTCTAGAAAAACTCGTAATTTTATGCCACATGCATCGTGAACTCCGAGTTGCTTGTACCTTTTCCCACATTTAACTTATTATTCAATTACAAAGTAAAAATCCGAGAAAAGTTTGAAACAAAAGATTTTAGAATCTCAATACTAAAATACAGTGAAGCGGCATTTAAAGTTATGCAAATTGAACGATCAGCCCAATTCATTTAAATAATAATTTAAATTCTTTTCGTGATCTATTATAAAAGATCAAGTTAAGAAGAGGAACTTTGTTTAAGTAACGATCATTGTATTATACTTTTAAATTTGTTAAATTAAGCACTACGAAATAAGGACAATTAATGAGATCAACATAAGGAAGTGTCTAGTTAGGCAGCAATTCAGAATTAGTGTGAGCTTTCACGTAGCCTTTGCTTTTTCCAGTAGGTATATAATTCAATAGCCGTCCTTAGATGAGACGCAAATTGAAGCTATATATAAAAGTAAAGCACAACATAAAATTTTAATGTAGCTGCCGTTCGTCTTTATTGCGAATAATATTTTTGGAATCGGTTTGCTTAGGCAAGCATATATCAAACTCTGTAACCGCGCAATTTCATACTATACCAATACCATGTTTTTTTTTGCAGCATCTTGTACGGAGGGAAGGTTTCATTTTCTACCCGGTGTTGTTGTTTCTTGTATAATTAATTTCGAATTTGAATTTTTGCTAACAAGTCTCTTGTAGTAATGTCTCCTGTGCAACAAACTACCCTCCATACGTCAATTTTACTGGATGAAAGAGATGAAAAAAACCGAACCTGCTTACTTGTAAACCAAAAGATTCGAGCTAAACTCTGAAATACATTTCATATGGTACCTATTGTGGGTCCATTAACCTGTTATTATTAAACTGATAAAGAACTAATGAAGCATAACTGGATTCAAATGTAAATATCATTAATTACAATAATTTTTTGTTCAGTCACAGGTAAAAAAGAACACAAAAAACTATGGCTAATTACGTAAAAACCCCATACGGCGCTTATTTAACAAATTTGATTTGAACTTGAATTAAGGAAATAATTAATTTATTTTCGTAAATGGGCCTTCTTGCGCTTTTTATGACTGGTACGATTTTTAAAACTGCCCATTTATCCTAATCCATACCTCCAATAATAACAAAGTTACCCATACAACCCTATCCCCTTTGGGACATACTAATCAGGCATAATCCCCATCATCTAAAATACGACCGAATAATGTGTGACTGTTCTATTTAAATCTACTTTTCCAATTCTATTGTCAGTGTGCGTACAACCCCCAACTACGTGTGCTATACGAAAAACGATAAGGCAATAAGAAGAGTATGATGAAAACTCAATATCCTCGTCCAATATTGAGAAAGTTTTGTTCACGCTAAACAAGAAATGTATCTGACGTTTTTGTAGGTACACAGCTAATAACAACAAACTTTTAATGTAGTATCCTCCGTACATTCTAAAATCTAGGTATATGTCCTATATCTCCTTTTGTACGCAGCTGTATTCTCATAGGAAGAAGTCCAGAAGGGTTAAATTAGTTAGTTTGACAGGCCGTGCAATTAGAAGGGGTAACTAAATGTACAATTCTTAGGTACTGATTTAATTGATCTTAATCTCGTTGTGATTTGGGTTCTATCCACATTGATAGGATTTTGCCTTTCTGTAAATGTAAATAGTGCAATCGCCTCTTTATTAATAGAGTGACTCGGATTCCAATCGGATTTTACTACGAACCTTTCTATTGAAGTTACAAATTCATTATGCATTCTAACGTAGTACTGATTGTAAGAAATTGTACAATAGGCACATCACGTGATTAACAACAGATGTTTCGTAAACGAGGCACTTACAAGTAATGGCGGCAAAGGTATTTGCACGTATAGCATACATCGTATTAACAGTAAGTAAAGTGGCGCTTAATATTAGAGGGAGTGTAAGCCCTTAAACGTTACGATCCTTCTTGGTAACTGGAGAAAGAGTTTTAAGTTCCAAAAATGGCGTTCTTTTCGGTGGTTAAAAAATACGAGTTCAGAGATTTATCTTTGCCAAGTGTTTACCAATTGCAATGTCCATCACCATTCTACTGAATTACTTACTTGCATCCATTGGGACCAAATATCCCCTAATTGTAAATCCTTGCAGCTTCACTCTTTTATATTGTCTAGAAATCTCGACAGACATCGAGGCGCTATGATCGGCGAAGGCGGAAAAATAACGTGCTATACAAGAAAGAATGTAACTACAGTCGACTTACATAGAAGAAATTAAAGTAATTTTAAAATATTTAGATAAAAATAGATTAATATTAAGTAAGGAGTAAGAATGCAAAATCAATGTAGTACAATAATATAACAGACAAAAGAGGAAAGAAAATAGAACAATTATTGACTTAACTTTGATAAGCCACAGTATAATTTGAAGTGAATGAAAATTTAACAGTTAGCGATCACAACACTATTACATTAAACATAGATTTTGGAAAACAAGACAAAATTATAATAGAAAATAATGGTGGTGGACAGATATTCAACAAATAAAAGGTAACTGGGAATTATTTGAAAAATTGTCAAATGAAAATACTTACTCTTTATGAAACAATAAAATTGGACAATATAAATGACATTGAAGGTAATATTAAAAAATTAACAAATAATATACAAAATATTTGCAATGAATCAATCCCAAAAATAAAATTTAGTAAAAGAAAATACAACACTTGGTGGAATGATCAACTGATAAGTAAGAGAAAGGAAATATAAAGAAAATGAGAAAATTATATCAGACAAACAACGATGAGGAAGAAAAATTAAAATTAAAATCACAATACAAAAATTTATACTGCATTAATTAGGAAAGCTAAAAATAAACATTTAAGAGAATTTGTTAGTAATTATGGAAATGAAGAACCATGGGGAGCGATTACAAGTTAACAAAAAATAAAAAGGAATCGATCCCTACTACAATTAAAGATAAGGAACTTCGTGGATAGAAACAGCTTAAAAATTAGTTACACAACTAATACCAGATGATGATTATATTGAGAAAAAGGAATTATAAAAAATTAAAAGAAGATCTTTGGAAACACAAATTCAAAATTACGAAAATTTCTAAAAATTTACACATAGTGAAATTTCAAATGCAGTACTTGTGCAAATGATAAAAAAGCTCCTGGTCCTGATTTAATAAACAATGAAATTATAAAAAAGGGTATCCTTTCATCAGAACAAAATTAAAAATTATTACCCGAAAGATTGGAAGCAAAGTACCTAATCTTATAATAATTCAAAAACCAGGGGGATAGGAAAGATCCGTTAAATATTAAAAGTTATAGGCTAATAATTATGTTATTATGTGGTTTAGGTAAGATATTGGAAAAATTGTTAAATGATCGAATCAACTACGTTTTGGAAAAAAAACAAAATTCTTTCAAACAAACAATGTGGGTTTAGGAGGGAAAATCAAGGGAGGATGCTATTATAGATTTATTTAAGAAAGTTGTAAATTCACAAAAGAAGTATGTGTTAGGAATTTCTGTACACATAGCGGGTGCTTTTGATAATGTATGGTGGCCGGCAATTATCTATGAATTAGAAAAAATTAAATGTGAAATTTCAATACAAAATATTATTAAAAGCTATTTAACTGATAGGATAACAATATATAGCAATGAATTTGAAAAATTACAAAAGAAATACGTAAAGGATGCCCACAAGGATCGGTATTAGGACTAACCCTCTGGAATAAAATATTCAATAATAACTTTCAAGAAAACGTAAAAGAAATTGCATATGCGGATGACAAAATTCAAGAAATAATTTAGAGATAACTGGAAATAGAATTATAGAAAATTTTGAAAAATGGTGCACAGAAAATAAACTTATAATATCACATAAAAAACTGAAATGATTCTTCTAAAAGGAAATTTGGGTATTAAACGACCGCCTACAATAAAAATTTACAATCAACACATCAAGATGGTAAATAACATAAAATAGTTAGGCATGATAATTCATGAAAAATTAAATCTAAAGTTACACGTGAAGTAGCATTAGAACCGGAACTACTATATGCATGGATCAGTAATATGGGAAAAAAGACTCAAAAAATTACAAGAGAGAAGAGAAAAATAATAAGTACTCAAACTTATTTTTAAGAAAGCTATTTAATATGTATGATAGAACCGCAACGAATGCAGTAACAACTATAGCTGGCAGTTTTTTGACTCCTAAATCTTTGTACTTTCTAGCGATACCGTTAATTTCCACTACTAAAATACCTATTTACCATTACCATCGATGACCTTTCCACGAGGAAATGAAGATAAATTAAATTTCCAAAAGGTCCCTATAAAAACACATGTACATAATCATATAAACAATCTACATGAATTGACGTCGTTCAGTAACAACATTTAGAATTCCCATTTACTAAAATTGCAACAATTAAAGAAATATTTTTTGTGTCTCGTAATTTACCTACGGACCCAACAAAAAAAAACAATTTGAATTTACAATGGCTATATAAAACAAAGGTCGCAATACCTTATTTGTTAACGTTTCTTGAAATGGATGTTTGCCGTTAGATGCTGGATGGATGGTTTTGCTATACAATGGAAAACTGCTTACGATTGTAAGATTCCGGCTGTATCAAGGGTGGGTAGACGATTACCGCCTTTGCAATTGGAGACTCCGGGGACAATTTTGAAGATAACATTTTAATGTTGTTACTAGACTCGGAAAATTCATGAATTTGGGTATCTTTTTAATTATTTTCTTACCACTTCATACATTTAAATTTTAAGTAACGCAAATTGTTCCTTCACTTGGTCTGTCGCCAGGAAACTTGTTAACTGATACGTTACGAGCTAAGTTTATCCTTTTAAAGCGAGTTTTTTTCAAGTAATCGACCGTCATCAGATTAAGTTTTTTAATTTGATCGCACTACTCGAAGCTCGGATTTCTTCTTTGATCCCCGACAACTTCCTAAGTAGGACAAGAATTTAACCAAACTGTACAAACGATTAACTTTTATTGCGATATTCTAACGTAATACTTCTTGTACTTCCACCAAACAACACTGTACTGAATTAGTACGAAAATTTTACAATATTTCTAATTAAAAGCGTGTATGCTAATATGTGAACTTAGCATCTCAGTCTTCGCAAATAAAAATAATCTCACTCGGATATTCACAACCACAACAACAGCACAAAAGATAACTTACATCTCTCGAAATCTAAGTATTCAACACTCTCCTGCGTCTCTGGCTCCGCATAATATATATAATTCCCTACCGCGGAATATAAAGAGCTCTTGTAGCCCGCCTAATTTTAAATGCAAACTTAAAACTTGATAACTCCATCGCTGAATCCTGCAATGAAAAGTAATTTGTGGAACTGTCTTAATGTCGTAGTTACTAGTTTTTTTTAAAGAAAATGCACACTACCTGCTTAGCAACCCTCGATTAACGGGGTTGTAATTTGTGATACACCAAATCGATTGCCGGGTCCCTCTGGGGTTAAAGCAACAGACTAATATTTCCACCTCAGTACCCTGGAATACCACCTCCAACATCTTGCGCATAGTGCGCTAATCCAACTTGTCAAGGTCACATCCAAACTTCGGAATTTGCCAACTTTGTAACGCCATGGTTGCCGTTTTAAGTACTGTTGTGTATTTAAAAAAAAATCGCCTGATTTTTGCTGAACATCCTTTTGCTGTAGTTCTGCAATCGTACGCAACACACCGAATTCATCTCCACGTAACGCAACTATCAGCAAAGTTGCCTACTCTTCCATTCTCTTCCACTGTCCACTTATTTGTATCGGCGGCAGCCTCCGTCTCTACTGGCATAAACTTTCACTAATTGCCCACTTACACACTACCCCACAACTGACACCAGTGTAACGTAAATTTAATTAATCATCAATAAATTTATAACAATTTTTAAACGAATTGATTTATGACAGTTTAAATATTGTTTATCACACACATATAACAGTGCGAACTATTTATTACTTCCGTAATAAATTAGAACTGAACTAAAACGCAATTAGACTTGCTTATATTGCAAATGCCCTCTCTTTCTCGAAAGATTTCGAGGGCTTCCGACCACAACCGACTATTTTAGAAGGTTCTCGAACAACACGTCATATTTATAGAAAAGATTACGTCACATCCGCATTCGTTCTTTATCGCCGGTGACTAATCCTTAATGGCGCCTCGATGTCTATCGAGGTTTTTGGAATGTTCCCTACAATACTTTAACGGTTTATTCGATTCTCTAACTAGGTCTCACTGTGGTTTTGCTTGCCATAGTTTTAGTTCAATAACATAGGATGATTTCTTGGTTTTAAAATATACAATACAATATACAAAAGATTTGAGGGTCTTTAATGTCTACTAGGCAGTAGTAATTTTAATTCTACAGGCGTGGCACATCAATATTGCTTTTTTTATGGAACGCCCTGTATATTATTCGATATTTCAATTCGTCTCTCAATTTTGAGCATATTTTGTAAGCAAATGCAATCGTTTTCGTTACCGAGTTTTCAAAATAAAGATGGTGATTCTGAAAAGAACCATTGTGAAGTTTGTTATGATTGTTTGGAATCAATTATTGATTTTTGTTAATGAATTTTAAAATATTAGCGTTTATTTTCAAAATTCGATAACCCGGAAACGATGGAATTTAGGTACATTATGCTTTGAGAGAAGAATTGAAATATTGAATATATTGTTATTCCATTAACAAAAATTTAATTTTAGTGTGCCACACCCTTATGAGCAACCCTGTATAATTAAAATTATTACTGCCTAGTAGGCATTTAAGAACTCCAAAACTTTTGTATAAATATAGATATCTTGTATATTTTCACCGATAATCGACTTATTAACGACCCTGTATAATGGATTTCAAGGGAATGAAATGGTGCAAATTTTGCTGGGTTGGTGAGTTGATGCGTTTGCAGAACCATTCAAAATTATTATGTTACGCCATTCGTCAAAATCAGCCAATATTTTTATTGCTTATCCTCATATTATCAGTAGATTTAAATAAAAGGTTCTCGAATATCTATATGGATTTCAAAGAATATCCCCGAGGACAGCACTTCACATTTTCATTTTCAGCTAGATCTTTCCGATAGAGTCCTATTATTCGATTAGTTCATCCAGTAAAAGAACGGCCAAAATGCCCGTTGACTTGTACTTGTACATGCAAAGGGTTACTAGTAGAAACCATCCCAACGTACACGGGCCCATTCTTCCTCTATGATCGCCCAAGCCAAAATTTTGCTTAAAACAATGTAAGAGTTTGCAATAAATTATAAATTATTCTTGCGGATAATAGTAAATGACTGTGTAATTGGAGTTTACAAGAAAAAAGGCCAATTATAGCAGTAAAACTGTTTTTGTGTATCTCCCCTTAAAGCTACGCCACAACTTTGCTACAAGTACAGTTTCAATTGATATGTAAGCTCGGTTTCTCTCGAGAACTGACAAGAGTTGTTCTATTTCTAATTATAGTTAGCGGCAAACTGAAGCAGCAAAATCTACGCTTCCATTCAAACAAGGAAATTTAACGTGAAACCATTGAATAATTATTCAATGGTGAAACGCAATGTGTAGTTACGAAAGAAATGCGCTACGCTCTTTCAATTTTTGCATGCTAAATGAAATGAAGCCTGTAAAGTGTAATGTTATTGACAGTTAAATGGATAACTTATAACCCCCTAAAGCTTTCTAAAATTACAATCGCGTCGTGTCAACTGCAAATAATTCTAAACTAAGTCCCTTGTGAATAATCGACAATAGGCGTCGTTTCAACGTAGGTCTAAAGGCGACAGACTTGTTTAAATATCAATTTGTCTTAATTCACAATGCTCGTGCGTATTTATTTTTATTTGACACCATCTTCACAACACCAATTTAAAATGGGCGAGAGCCCTGTGCATTTTAAGTTGTCCTTTACAAGAATCACAATTTGGAGTAGGTACTCGGGTCTTGGTTTGCGAAAATCCAAATGCAAGAGGCATTTTATGTAACAATTATGTTAAAACAGTTACCTGGACCCCACTGAATCCGAAAATGCCGTTTGCCAACTCGAAATTCCAACTGCAAGATGGCGTCCAAAAATAGCGCCAAATTTTCTGCTTTTGGTCACGTGTACGCGATCCAGGTGTCTATTCCTATGGTTTGGGGGGCACGATTAAGCACTTAAACATAAATTTTGTACATTAAAACACCGTTAAACGGTCACATTTTGACGAAAAATCGAAAAGTTAGCTGGAAATGTGTATTACCTATAAATGCTGTGCTATGTTGAGGGGATTCAGACCACGTTTAAATGCTCAAAAACGGTACTTAGGATATTAATTTAGTAAATTAAATTGACATTAATACTTTCTATATTAACGAGCCCCTAGCGAGTTTATAATTTTGCAGTGTTTGTCCGTCTCTCCGTCCGTTAGCACAATATCTCAAAAACTAGTGGTCCGATTACGATTCAATCTTGCAGGTGGATTATTTATCAAATTTGTACATCGGAGTTCGTGAATTGACAATGTAGGCCAAAAAATAAGGAAGGCTCTTTTGATATCTCCGTTAGTTATGAATTGTATTGCTTGAAATTCAAAATGAGCGTAGCTTTAGCCATATAATAAGTAATACCAAGCCGAGCCATACCCAGGAGCTCGTTTGCTATATTTGTTTAATTTATTTATCATCCTCACCTGTCCCAATCATGCACTTCGTTTTACATTTGTACAACTTTGTGGCTTTTCGTGACTTTTCTTGCACCCACACTGCCAGGGAAGGACGAAGCGGTTTCTTAAAGGGGGGAATTTGAAAAATTTTTGATTGATACTTCTTTTAAATTACGTTTATAATATTAAATTTACCATCTGTCGAAAGTTGCCATCTTCGTCACCCCCATTTCCTTTAAACGCCAACGTCTGTTTTCCTAAAGGTTTTGTGATATCTAATAAAACACTAATTACGTCTTTATTAAATGATATTTATTTTCCTCTTCTACCATAGCATTCCGTTTTTCTTCATTAACGAGCTCCTAGCGAGTTCATGACTTTGGACTTTCTGTCCGTCGGTCCATCGGTCCGTCTGTGGACAAGTTAATTTCCAAACGGTTTCGAATTTTCCAATTCTGTTTTCACTGTTTTGTTTATCATCACCCAAGGAACAACTGATTAAATGTTCAGTGACCCAGGAGCTCGTTTGCTATGTTTGTTACAAGTTTATTAACGAGCGACAAGAAGCGGGTTTATGATTTTGGACTTTCTGTCCGTCCGTTCGTTTTTTGCAGTAGGTAGACAATTGTTAATGGACTAATTGATTAAATTTTGATCAATATTCGTCAACCGGAAGTGACTTTGTCGCGACAACCCTACTATACGTGAATGTTCAACCTCACTATTTGAGGTGAAATATCAGGGTAAAAATTTGTTTAAATAAATTTAAACGCGAGCACGTCTGATCCTTCCGAACTGTAATTTTCAAATAATTTTTTCGCTATTCACAAAATATAAAATTTTCAGGATGCTCGTTACTGAATTTTGGTGTCCACCTAGGGTCACTAGTTGCTTCGGATGTTGTTTTTAGGTATACATAGGGAGCGGACAGGAGGTCCAACGGCAAACTGAGTCGATTACTTCCTGGGAAATTTTCAGCTAACACATTTTCAATTTTATACGACTTTTGCTTTTACCGGAAGTATTTTAAATGGTATATTCTGACTTCATTTTTTAAATCTACGCGAAGTGTGGACTACATTTGATACATTTTTTCGAAATTTTTGGAAATGATACTCCTTCGGTAAATAAATTGCCTTTTTATAAAGCAAATATAAAGCAGACCCATTATTTTCTGGATTTGCTTAAATAAGGAATGGGACTTACTTAATATGTATATTAACAGTTCAGAAAGTTTATACAGAGTGTTCAGGACTTCATGTCAAATTTCGCAGATTCGAAATTGCGAAAGCTTGGTTTTTTTAAGTGATGGTAACCTCAACACAACAGTACTTGTTTAATGAGGTACCTATCTGCGATTCATCTAGTATTATTTATTTGTTTTAGTTTATTATTTTTTAGAACATATTGTTATTTTTTGTCTGTTTTTGTGTATATCCAATTATGATGAACGTGGAAACAAAAGTATCTATCTATCTATCTATCTAATTAGGTATGACCTCAGTTATGACTTTCTGACCACTAAGTAAACATTTTTTAGTGAATTTTTACAAATGAGGTGAGTGCTATGCATTTGTGTTTTAGTATGATATATTTGAATGTGTGCAGTACCTACCACAAAAATAGAAGGGAAAGCGTTCGGAATGTATATCTATCAAACCTTTACAATTGAGTTTTGTTGAATTTTCCTTAAAATATGTCATTTTATTTGTGTTTTAATGCACCAAATTTGTTTTTAAGTATTTAATCGCGTTCTACGCCCCCGAAAACAGGAAAAGACACCTGGATCGCATACATCTGACCAAAAGCAGAAAAACTCTTAAATTTATTTGGATGCCATTTCGAATAACTCACTTCCGGTTGGAATTTTGAGTTGGCAAACGGTTGGGAAACGGTTTTAACTCATACATGAAATGCTTCTTGCATTGAAACGGAAAGCTTTTCTCAGATTTTACCCCCACTATGGTGTAGATAAATGCGAGACGACAACTTATGTAATATTTTGCCTGCTTATCGTTAGACCGCTCAATATTGGTATTTGTTCATAGGTTAAAGTAGATCATCTGTGAGAAGAGATGGTTTTATTCAAGTTTGTAAAAACCCTTGTCAAAGATTACGCCTTTACTAGTTGGAATATTATCAGCGCATTTAAACCCTCTAACATAGCGCATTTTTTTCCAATAACGTAATAAGAACACCTTGCAGGATCCTTGAATTAGTCGATGGAAGTTTGAAATTGAACACCAGAAATAATTATAGTCGAACTCCACTTGATGTGGTCGTTGCCCAGTAATCGAACGATGCAATAAGCTCTCATGACGTAATCAAACCTACACTACAGACATCATCAAAGCTTCTAAATGAGACCTGTGAGGAAAGTTCTCTTTACCTACATGAGCATAATTTATTGAAAAACATCAACTGAACTCACTTAAAATCTTACAGTTGGCTAGAAATGTTGAATAAGGGTCGCACGGAGTTATTTAGCAATCCAGAGTAAATATGTACAAACAAAAAAATCCCCCGAAGCAAAAAATTTCAAATTCTCACGGAGACACATAAATTCTCTTGCAACTCTACTAAAAGATAGATAATTGAGTTATTTTTTATTAAAAAAACTGTTTCCTTCTTTCTATTTGAGATAACGTTAATTGAGTTTTTTAGGTTAAATTATGAAATGTTCCCTTTGCAGAAGAGAATCGCGATTTTTATTTAATTATAAAACTAAACAATCGTTGCTTTTATATTGTAGCTCTCGAAGAAAACTATGAAGTAAAATAAAAGTTCTGACCGACTGTTCGGGAAGGGAATTTATGTGTTCACCTACATTTTCAATTCTAATTTATTGGGAGGCGCATTTTGCTACGGTCACGATTTGATAAAAGCCCAAATTTGGGCTGCTGGGTATTTCTTTGAATGGAGAGGATTTAATTTTATAAAAAAATGTTCAGGTTCACACTTCCATAATACAAAGCAACGCAATCTAATTAAATTATTTGTCGTAAATAGTTTAGTTAACGTTACCGCTAGTCAAGGTTCTTCTATGTTACAATCCCACTACTGCTTGGATATAGACTTTCGACGCTTAAATTGTTGGCGCCATCATCAAATCGAATGAATATTTTCATAAGTATTTATATGGACAGAAGGTCCGACCATGCAGCATTGCGATGGTTACTGCAATTTAAGAGCCCAGAAGGCATGGCACGGATCCATCTTACGATTGAGCCATCAATGCCAAGGTCTTCAGCAGCAACACTAATGGAATTGAACGTGGTGGTGTTAAACGGACCCGAAATATCTAGAAAAGCATCCACAGCATTCCCCTCTCCATCCTGCACACAAGGCTCTGAAGATCCGTCTCCGTGAACATACCACCCTGTCTCAAGACCAGTACCCCATTCCTTACATATGCATCCACCAGCTTCTCCACCCATAACATAACTTCAAAATTAAATATTTACAACCATAGGCTGATGGGCCAGTACTCCTTCGCCATGTCATACCCTAGAGCCAGGGAGGCTCTATACAGGTACAATAAATGCAAGAGCAGCGGTTCCAGGCCCTTCTGCAGAAGAACCGGAAATATCCCGTCTGGTTCTGCACTTTTAAATGGGCCGAACGTTCTCAGAGATCCCTCGGTAACCACCCGCGCAGTCGATCGGCCTTGCATCGATCCTTGTAGTGGATCCGAAGTTACGTAGTCTCCAGAGCCTGGAAAGTTTTTCAAGGAGACATGTGAGAGCCTCACCCGCAGTAGACGAATATCTGCCGCATGGAAGTCCCAAGGTCTTCCAAAAGGATTACCACAGAAGGTCCTCCATATGATCCTCGTTCAGACTTTCGCATATGGCCCTTCTACCTGTGCTGAGCGATCTCGAGATCATCCCAGTTCGCAAGCTGCGCAGTTCGCATGACCCTATTAAAGAACTTGCGAACTTCCTTACGAACCTTTTCAAGGTCTGAGTTCCATCAAGGTGTTCTCTTCGTTCCTCGAAAGATTCGCAGTTTGCAGCTGTCCTCATATGATGCTGTTATGGCGTCACTTACTAATGCGACAGCCTCTTGCACCTCCCCTGCTTTTCGACAGGGCACAGGTGGTACATACAACCGCTCTGACAGTATCACCACATTGCAGTCTCAGTCAGTAGATCGGGGTTTCCGAAACCTACAGTGCCTACAGTGAAATGCCAGGTTTAGTTGGAAAATAATATTCCTGTGATCCGAAGGAGACGGCTCATCAGACACCCTCCAACTCGTGATCATGTGGGCGAGAGCTGCTCCCTGATTTAAAACATTTAAATCAGTTGTTTGCAAGTACTCCAGGGGGTGGTTGCCCCTCGAGTTCCTTTCCGTGCATCGCAGCCGACCACAGAAGCGAGGCCGCTATTTCGATAGTACTCAGCCAGCTTCCTGTTAGGTGGAGCCTCTTATGATTCGTACGGCAGACCTGCTCCGTTCTCTGCATCTTCCAGCTGAAACAGAAATCAGCCATTACATAAGACTCGGTTCGTCTATCGACATAAATTCAAGTCATAGGGTTCAGTTGGCCGTCTCTCTTATAATAAAGAGACTCCTCCACATGATCTGGGCCCCTGCCTGGACCTCTTAGGCGTCCCCTGTAAATTCATGGTTCTGGTACTAGGCATACGCCTTTACAGCAAGATGAGAGCCCTCTTCTTACCTGGCGCAGCCGGAGCACTCGCTTTCGTCACAAATGTTACGTGCGTGACCCCTCATCGACACCAAATGCTAGGAGGACTAACCCTATCAGCCCCCTCCTTGCGGAAGAACGTCCTTCATAGGCTCGTCCTGAAACCAGGATTTTGCCTCTGGAGGAACTTCAAGAGACAGACCGACATCATCGAGATTTTGTTTGATTCGGATTCCTGGTGCTTCAAAACATGTACTTCCGTCAAATAATGGGAGGGGGGAGGGATTTTTTACCCCAATGTAACATGCGGGTGGTAAAAGGGGTAACGTTGCGTTGCCAGAATCTTTTTTCGCATCTTTCGTCACATGCGTAGGCTGACTAGTCACTCTTATAAACAACCAAAAATAGTACGATGTCGTATAAAATTTGTTGGAGGATAGTTTCCTCTTGAGTCGATAAATCCTATCTCAGCCACAAGTAAAATCGTCCACGAAAATTCTTGTCCCCAGAAAAGTCGCCCCAGAGATTCACCCTGCAAGATTCTCTCCCGGAGTCTCGTTCACGGATATAAAAAGAACTTTAATTGATTACTCTGCACTTATTTCAGGGATGTTCTTAGCCAAGGCGGATTTCCTTTAAGAATATTCCAGGGGCGGGGAGAGGTGCGTTTTCTTTGAATTGATCTTTTCGAAACGTACATTTTCTTTGAAACAAGTTCCTGTCATAAGGGTACTACAGCGGAAGCGAATATGTCTTGAGGACACGAAGCCATTTAACCTACTATAAAAAGAAAACTAGCTAACTAGCCAGAGGTCCAGTGACGGATTTACATATAGACACACTAGGCACGTGCCTAGGAGCGGCAGCTTTAGGGGCGGCATTTTTTGCAGTATATTTATTTTAGGTAACATTTTAAGTTTTAAAAGTCCCCTAACAAGTTACAAATGACAAAAATGTTTAATTAAACTTATGAAATAAATTGGAACTGGAGATTGAAATGAAAAATTTTAAAAAATATATGCGGAAATCACTGCTAGAAAAACAACATAGGTCTGTCTAAGCCCTTTTCTTTTTTTAGTTTTAATTTCATACACATAAGTGATATCGATCATTGGCTGACTAGGAACTTCGTTTAAATAAGCAAGGGTTAAGTGGAAGAACAGAGAGATTTCAACTACCAATCTGAACTTGGCCCTTTTGAACTTAACGGTGAGCATTTCCTCTATGTCTTTTTTTTTACTGCACCTGCTTTTCTGTTCACTGTTTTTTTCAATAAACGGATATTATTATTATTGTCGGTGTTTCTTGTGAGAACTCAGGTCTAACCTGGTTAACTAATCGCGGTGACGATTAGTGTCTGTGTCTGTGTCTAGTGCAGTTATGTAGGGTTCTAAAGAAAAATAAAAATTAAAAAATAAAATAAATATTCGCACACTCACATTGGAAATCTAGGGATAGTATGTAATTCATACTTACCAACATAGCTATTAATGGCCACAATAGTCAACGCTATCAGGAAAGAAGAAAACAAAACAAAAATATCATTATAATAATTCCTGTACTTTTATTAAATAGAGTTTATTGTGTAAGTGTTTCTTTGGCTTTGCGTTTGGGTTGTATACGAGTGGGTTGTGATAACGTGGTGTGTTTATGTGAAGAAGGAGTTTTGTGTTTTTTAACTGTGCTAGGACGTGTAACTTTATTGGGTGGACCTGTCTTTGTAGTGCAAGTTGCGTTACTTGCATTTATGGTGTTTCTTTGTTCTTGAGGTTGTATTTGTGTGGTTGCTTGGGTTTTTGGTGGAGATATTACAGTATGTTGTGAGCATGTAGTTCTGTTAAGGTTTTCGCGTTTCGGTTGAATACGAGTGGGTTGTGATAATGTGGTGTGTTTCTGTGAAGAAGGAGTTTTGTGTTTTTTAACTGTGCTAGGACGTGTAACTTTATTGGGTGGACCTGTCTTTGTAGTGCAAGTTGCGTTACTTGTATTTATGGTGTTTCTTTGTTCTAGAGGTTGTGTTTGTGTTGTTGCTCGCATTATTGGTGGAGACATTACGGTATTTTGTGAGCCTCTAGTGCTGTTAAGGCTCCTCTGTAGTCAATCCGCCATATTGGAATAATAGCTAAACGTTCTTATGAAATGCTGCTTTTGTAGTTGCAGTCTAACAAATTCTCGATAGTGGATATTCTTTGCAATGATGAAAAGAACGGCGGTACTTAAAAAAATTGAAATATCGGTCTTAGTTTTTTAGGAAGATCGATGAATAGAAAAATCGTTTTTTGTAGATAACAGCCGTTGTAATGAGGGTAGAAAAACGTACAGCACCAATTTGGAAATCCGACAGTATTTCTTACGGCGGTACTTAAAGATATTATTTCCATCTATTATGATAAGGCATATATTTTAAAAAATATGTTTCGCGATCTTCAGAAAAAAATCAAAACGCTAACGTAAGGATAGGCAACTCAAATTGCACTTATAACGCCTGAGGCGACAACTCATTACTTGAAAGGGAAAACAAAAGAAACTACCTGGCATTATCCTGCACATTGTTACGCCGTTCCTAATGATATGGATTAGATAAATTACTATATAATTAGCTAATGTTCATGAATGCTGTTGATTTGTGAATCATAATGTCACATATTCCCAAGACGAAAAGTGCACTAAATGCATATTTATTGTAGGTACATTGGAAATAATTTTTGATTTCTAAAACCTTTTTCATTCTATCAGGATGCTTCAAGAAATTTGTTTAGGAAGGTATCAAATAGTAGCCCAATTTTTAGCTAAACCCCTAGCCCTAGGCCGGAATACGACTGTACCAGTAATTAGAAGCATTTTTGCCGCAAATTTGTTCTTGTGTAGAAATGTGGCACCGTTTTGATTTTTTGGACTAACGCATGACCACCACACAAACGGATAGCACAGTATCACAATTCGCAAACACTACTACTGAGTCGAGACTTAGAGAGGCAAGTGCTACTTATTTTTTAAATACGATATCAGATATCAGGAATATCCGCTTATCAAAAAAATAAAGGAACGACAAATTTTGATTTTTACAAATAAATTGGCGAGAGAGTTGCGCCCAATAGTTTTCACATTCTGAGCCTACCATTTCAAAGAAATTCGATTGCACTTGTTCATTTTAACTGAAATGTTCCAATTCTCCTTTTTAGTTAAATTTCTAAGCGGGATACGATAACTAATACTACTAATAGGCGACACTGACAAATTTATTTTAAAAAATGTTCCAAAACCCACTCGTGGGTATTGCCGCGTAACACAAAGTATTGAAACGACGCATCGTCACCAAAAGCACACAAAATGTCGAATCTGCATATTGAAGAACGTCCACGTCCAGAGAAACAGAGGAGTTAAATAAGTAAAATAAAGTTTCAAAGAAATATTACCATACATAAGAAAGTTGGCTGAGCAGCCTGTGCAGTCACTGCGTATGCCCACATAATTTTTACTATGTGCGAAATGTTTGCCTTTACTAGAAGCGCCTGTGGTTAAAATTTCAAAGAAATATCTCCATAAATAAGAAAGTTAGCATTGCGCAGTCACTGCGCAGGCCCACATAATTTTTACTATGTGCGAAATGTTTACCTTTACTAGAAGCGCCTGTGGTTAAAATTTCAAAGAAATATCTCCATAAATAAGAAATTTGGCATTGCGCAGTATGCCCACACATCACTGCGCATGCCCACACATTATTTTTACTATGTGCGAAATGTTTGCCTTTACTAGAAGCGTCTGTGGTTAAAATTTCAAAGAAATATCCCCATAAATATGAAAGTTGGCATTGCGCAGTCTGCGCAAAATATGGAGTTAAATGAAACTGATCGAATTGGGCAAATATAGACCATAACAGTTATCAATTAGCGAAAACCCGAAGTCTCTAGGTGGCCCAGGGGCCGAGATCTCGATGGAACGGACGGACGGAAACACGAGCACATAAGCTTTACCTCAACTTCGTTGTGTTACGCTAAAAAGTGTCATTCTTTTGCTCGTGTCAAGTCAAGGTAGTGAGACATCACGAAAATGAGTATTTGTATCAAAACATGGGTGAAATTTTTAGTTTTCCCGGTAATTAGTGGTGGGTAAAAAAATTCTCCCACTTTTAAAAAATTTCAACTATTTATTTTTTCCGTTTGAGAATATGATGGAATCCCGCAAACTTCACATCAACTTAGCGAATATGAACTGATATCGTCTCAGATCTTGCCTCTCAGAAAATAGAGGATTAACCGCGGAATCAACAAAATACTTTTAATCATTGTAACGGAATTTTAAATGTTAGCTACCATTTTTATAAAAAACAATACATTTTTGGTTGTTGTTCACCCTTATTGTATAAGAAAATAAAGAGATTTATTTTAGGTGTTCGAAGTGCCGGTTTATTAGGTTCTACCATACCTAAGTCCTAAGTGAATTCATTCATGCACATGTCTATCTAATAACTATAAAAATCTATAAATCAGTAAAATTGATTAGAAAGATTCACAGGAAATAAAGGGGTAATTAAAAAATGTTATAACAATGCTAATCTAGTCAACTAATGAATCAGATAAGAATCAGATAAGAATCAGATAATTTACAGAAGGTGTCATTATAGAAAAATGCAGTAAATGCAGTGAATAAGTAATTTACTCAATAGTAAAAGAAATATGCATTTGTGCATCTCCATTCAAATATTGTACAGCTTTTCGCTAAACTTGTTTACATAATATTAGTCCTTGACCATTATACATTGTGTTTAACAATAAATGAAGAGAATATGCAAAACTGGAAAGGATAGAGATACATCGTTGGTCTCACTCAAGGAGTGGGTACATCGTCTAGAGATGTGTATTGTTGGTGGTCTAACCAATTGCAATAACATTGAAATACAAATTGACTACAGAGGAGCCTTAAGGTTGCTGCGTTTGGGTTGAGTACGAGTGGGTTGTGATAACGTGATGTGTATTGTGTTTTTTAGCTGTGCTAGGCCGTGTAACTTTATTGGGTGAGGGCGTCTTTGTAGTGCATGTTATTATTATTATTATTATTATTATTATTAATTAATCATATTCAGTGAGATAAATCTATTTTTAAAACTGTTTAGCGCATTTCATCTACGTCTACGTGAATTGTTCCTGTACGTTTGAGTTTTGGAAACTATGAAAGTTATTTACCTGGTTATTTATGAATTTAACATTCTTCCAAATTGCTTTTTTTTCATTAAAAAGTGTATCTCGCACTAATGTCAAAGGTAGGTTGCGCATAGCATTAAAAAATGAATATGCGCATGGGCGGATCAATTTAATATTTTTTGGGTATTATTAAGACCCCGGCATGTACTTTTTACAACAATACCGTAGCATTTAAATATGTAAAAAAAAGTCGGGGCAATTGGGACCAAAACAACCATTATTTTTAAATAAAGGGGGTACCATGGTGTTAACCCCAACTTTTTTTTTAATTTTTCTTACCAAACATAATGCACAGCCTTTTTGAGAGTTTTGTTCAAATTATTTCAAGACATCAAATGTTTTTATATTTTGAATATTTTGATTCCTCTCATCTTTAAAAAACCCGAAGATATACCTAATTTGGTTCAGATCATAATTTTTTTTCGTTCCTCCGTTTAGAGGGAGATTAGTTTAGAGGGGATTTCGTACATGTTTTTATAAAAGCAAAAAGGGCATAACTTCAAGAATCTATGTAAAGTCGTTGTTAGTTCCACCAACAAATATTTTATGATTATTAGGAAAAGAATTAAAAAGACACGTAACTTTTAAGACATAGTTTCGGTCGCTGCTTTATTTGAAAAATAATTCTTGCTTTGACAACTGATTCATCTATAAATTTGGTTGAGCACAAATTGAAGCCTACATGATCAGATCACAACATTTAAAAGGTAGAATATACCTAACCTTTTCTTAGTATGTTAAATCATTGAGTGAGATTAGAATTCCACAAAGGGTGTGGAACACTTTCTTATGCAATTTGCTTCGAGATTACCTACAGTGATTTTGAAAATTAAAATTTGTGTTAATTATAAATTTTAGGGCCACAGGCCCACGGCCGCCGCTATAGCTGGGTAGATTTTTCAAAACACACGGTGTCGCCTTGAAAACCACACTGAGCTATTTTTGCCTTTCGGACGTTAGTAAATGGTGGAATACCCCTGTGTGCCGTCAGTGGGGCAATGACAAATCGTTAGAAAGAAGTTTACGTATAATCTTGGTTCAATTTTACTAAGTGGTATGATATTATTGCAGTCTCACTGCCTTAATGGTAACCGTACAATATGTACCGTTTTTGTACTTTAATACTTATTGGAGTTTTTAATTGCAGGTGTCTTAGTCCAAGGTCCGCCTACTTCTACGAATTTCCGCCTAATGGTAAGTTTAATCGAATCAAAGTAGGTATGTACACATTTTCTAAGACTCCATATGTTCAAACTGACGTCGCTTGGTAATAGTTTATAACTTCGTTTACATTCATGTCTTGAAAACTACATAATGAAGTTATTCTATGCCGTTTCCAACTTAACGTACGCATTAGAAACTATGCATAATCTAGGAACAGTTGCAGCTTTTAGTGTATAAAAACATTTCATTCGTGCTTTAAAGTTTCCCCCTCGTAATTATAGTTACGTCACAGGGTATACATGTAACGAATGCATACCGTAAATAACATTTATATGTAATGAAGCATCCGCGTTTTCTGTAAACGAAGTTTTATTATTCTATACGGCGCGCATTTCTCATGGTGACGCTTTTGATTACAATTTGAGTTTGAAATGGCGGAAAAACCCCTAAGATTTTTGTTTTTATTACGCTCCTTCGTTTTAATTATAACGCACCAAACCGAAAAGCTTTCAAAAATGGAATGTTTTATTTTGAAAGGGTCGCGAAAGTCGGAGACAAAGTTGTTAAAGGAAAGTTTAAAATAACTTTTTGTTTGGTTTGACTTTTATGACTGCCACTTCCAACACCTTTCTGGGAGTGGCACAGATTTAGTACGCTTCGGCGAAGTGATAATATAATTTCTGTTTCTTAATTTGTGTAATGACCAAGAGTAATAATTAATTGAAATACCTACTCCGGGTTGTACGTACTTGTAAGGGAAATGTATCTTCGTTGCGTAATCTTAACGGCTCTCTAAATCATGAAAAATGATAAAACAGAAAAAAATACCCTTTTTACAAAAAGACCGACATCTGAAATATCTCTGATATTTCTCATAGTTAACAAAGTGACGTGTTACGAATTGTTTTTGCGTGAGATAATTTTTAAGTAGTAAGAATGGTTCTTCCTTGCGAAGGCGTTGTACGAAATCTGTAGGTATATTTGCATTAAATTGGTGGCTTGTACTCTGGGGTAACTTTGCAAATTAATTCTTTAGTAATAAGGCAGCCGCTGAAGGTGAGAATTAGTGGGTGTACACGCAATGTGCTAATTTAACTACCCTACGGTAATATATCTAATTATTCTAAATCAGTACGACATTATCTGAGGTTGCAGTTTGGCTTTAAAGGACAGTATCTTGATAGTTGGAATTGTTGATTATGATACCTACCGCTATAACAATTCCATAGGTGAGACATTTTCGTTTAGGTAGTTATTTTCTCCGATTTCGTATGATTTGTTGTTGTATCAAAATTACCCGCCTCCAGATTATTGAACAATGTGCTGCTATTACGTGTTAATGTGCGTTCTTTTACCGATTCCTGGGCTTCTTTTAACGAACGACATATCGAAAAACACAGTTCAGACGTTCAGTCAGAAAATTAATTGCAGGTGCATGAATTGGGCACCAAAATTTCACTTCGTAAACTTGTTTACAATACAGGCAAAGGCATAGGGGTGGGTTAGGTCATTTTTTATAATTGTTGTTTCGCGTATATCTCGAAAACCGAGCGTTGTATTAATGCAGATACTAAATGAAAAGTACTTTACAAAAATCTAATGTACCTAATTAGTTGCAGCGAACTCAATAATAAAAGTAAACAAGCTCGTTTTGTTGAGGCATATATTTTTATATCCAATTGAGTTCGATTTTATATGATTTACAATTAAAATTGGCGAGTCCACCGGAAATACAAAGAAAAGCACAATCTTAATGAAATCGCACCCATCTCGATATCGCTATTGGAAATATTTTCGTTTTGTCCCAAACTCCACAACTCGTAGAAATTCAGAGCTTATTAGCTACACAGCGAAATTAAAAGAACAGGGCAAACAATATCACTGTTAAGTTCCTTATAGAGACCATCGAAATCAGATTTCTCTCAATCCATATTGACCAAACGTTATTCAGTAAAATCAACAGTAATTTCTTTGTGGGAAACGATGCTTTGTTGAGTTTAAAGTAGATCACAAAACGATAAATAGGTGTGCTGAGATTGTAGGTTAAAAAAGTATCATCTACAGCGCAGTGGTTCAAAAACTTCTTTCCCCCATACTGAAAACTAAAATTGCTCACGCCCCCCTCCCTTCCTCGATTAAAAAATAAAAACTGCTTTTACTACAAAAGATGTATTTGTTAAAAAAATTACATGTTATGTAATAATTTTTAATAATTTAATAATTTAATTTTTTAATAATTTATTAGACCTTTGTAGCTATTTTTACAATAGATAAGGCTGGTCACACAAAGAGAATCAATAGGTATAAAACACACACATTGTATACAAATATTGGACAAACATTATTATTTACATGACATTCATGTACTCTTGGATTGTGTAACAACACTTTACAATGTGTAGGTCTTTGAGCACATTTTTGAACGTGTTTGTGTTAGTGATATTCTTGATGTCAGGTGATAGTACATTGTAAAGGTAACACCCTGCGTACTGGACCGACTTCTTGAATTTTGAGTGATGGCATTTCGGAAGATACAAATTATCTCCAGATCTAGTGGAATATTCATGGTTGTCACGGTTTCGTTTTAAAACTAGTCGGTGTTTATGAATGTACACTAAAATTTTTAACAAGTAAACTGACACAAAGGTTAAAAGTCTATTATTTCTAAACGTGTCTCTACACGATTCGTTAAATTTTAGATTGTATATACGCCGGATTACTCGTTTTTGTAAGGTAAACACTCTACAAGCTTCTGTTGATTGTCCCCACACGATAATGTTGTAACTAAAAGCAGAATACACTTTGGCATAGTAAACTGAGAGTAACGCATTTTTGTCCAGGTAATTAGTTAAATTAAGGAAAAGATAGTGTAGTTTTTTTAATTTTGTACAGACGAGGTCAATATGGTCAGAGAAAGTCAACTTACTATCGATAACAGTTCCCAGAAAAGTAGCTTTTTCAACAAGATTAATAATTTGTCCGTCGTCGGTTTGAATTGAGATAGTTTGGGGGTTTCTAGTTCCGTAGCTGAAGCCTATACACGCTGTTTTGTTTATATTGACTTTCAGTTTATTATAAAAGCACCATTTCATAAATAAACTGAGCGCAGTTTCGAGCTTTGATATCGTTTCTTCTTGAGTTGAGGCTGAGACGATAATAGTGGTGTCATCGGCATACATAAAGAGAATGCCATATTTTCCCAGATACTCGACCATATCGTTAACGTAGATTAGAAAAAGCATTGGAGCAAGGGTACTTCCCTGTGGAGTCCCAATATCGATATTAAATTGTTCTGATTTCTCTCCCTTTATGTGAACTCTGAAACTTCTATCCGACACGAAGGAAATCACCCATTCGTTAACTTTTCCTCTAATGCCTGCTGCATTTAATTTTTCTGCAAGTAGTTCATGGTCTACAGTGTCGAAAGCCCGTGAGATGTCGAGGAGCGCTGCGATCACTACCCTCCCACGGTCCAGTTCTTTATGAATTTCCTGGATGAAATCAATCGTGGCAGTTTCTGTTGAGCGGTTTTCTCTAAATCCGTGCTGAGAATGACTTAAGACATTGTTGTTATTCAAAAATGCAGAGATTTTATCGCACACAATTTCCTCAATTATTTTTGAAAACACTGATAGCACTGAAATTGGTCTGTAGTTAGACGGGTCCTTTGGATCCAGTTTTTTGTACACTGGTATAACTTTTGCTACTTTTAACTGGGTCGGGAATTTACCGCATTGTATCGATACATTTATCAGTATAGATAGATAGTACGCGAAAGCAACGCGGCACTCTTTCACTATGGCGATAGGAACTTCATCAGGACCTTTCGATTTTTTATTACCTAGAGCGTTTATGACATCCAACACACAATTTTCGGTCACAGGTGGCATAAAAAATGACTTAGGACAGAAATTTAGTTGTAGGGTGAGGTTTTTTCATATTCGCTATGGGGACTCGTAAATCGTAGATAAGAGATACCAAGCGGTTTAAATGGGAAACGTTAAGCAGAATTTTATGCCGATTGTGTGATTAATTTTCCCTTTCAAAGTTTCTTGTAGGTCTACAAATAGCGAAGTCATATGGACCAAAAACGGAAAAATGTGTTTTCAAAGATATTAAAAAATAAGTTTAACATACCCGTAGCGATTTTCTCTCAGCTTTCTGATGGTGCTAAAATGAATTTGTTATGATCCATAATATATTATTTTTGTTTAATCATTACAGCCATACCATCATTGGCTATTCACGTCGTTTTTAGTTCATTCTTAAAACACCACCTCGCGCCTTGTGCTTTCGGGGGGGGGGGGGTCTCGCTGAAGGCTCTGTATCAATGTGGGAGGTTATATTTTGAAAATTTGTAATGTTGTAGAAGGATCTATTCAATAAATTTTTTTTAATCAAATTGGTGACGTTACTTTTCGGGCAGGTCCTGTATATTCACTTTATAACCTATCAACTATGAGCGATTTTTGTCTCCTTTTTATTATACAAGATACATGTGTGAAGGCAACTATAGTAGTTCACCTTCATTCACCGTAAATACGTTTAAATTAGAGCCCTCCAGAAGATTAGAGTCCACGAGATTCTCTCAACTTTTAAAATCCGAGCGATCACGCGCCCTTGTGAACTTTCGAGATCTATTTAAAGTTTTTCGGGGTCTTTTAAACCTTTAAGAGAGTCGAGCCTTCAGGACATCTATTAATTTTTTTGGGCTTTTACAGACCACAAACGGTGTACAAAAGCCTGAACGCTCTCTGACAACCTTCCAGAAACTGATATTCTCAGTCAAACTTTTAGAAGACATTATGAATGTTTGATGAGCCTTAACTGGTCTTCCGAAATCTTAAGAGCTAAGAACAGTTACAGACCTTTAGTATCGAACGTTTAAAGTATTTATTAATTTCTGAGGGTCTTTAACAGACATTTAATCTTTAAGACCATTAAGGAGTTTTTATGAGCCTCTAAGAGTCTGTTTGTAGAATTAAATCTATAAGAGCCAATATGAGCTTTTAAGATCCTAAAAGAGTCGTCACCAACCTGAAAGAACCTTTTTGGCTTCGGGTGATCCATTTTTAGAGGTTATAAGGTCTAAAAGCTCAGCGTTTGTCTAAAGGCTTTCAAATATTTTTAATAAGAGCCTTCACCAGTTCTTAAGGGCTTTGAGCGACCCTAAGGGTTATTAAAAACCGTTTAGAACCTTTAAAGAAATTCCGGTCTATCTGTTTAAGGGTTTTTTGCCATTTTTGTTGATTCAAGGACCTACCAAATAAAAACTGCTGGATGGGCGGATTAGGTTCTTTATGAAATCATATTATGTCTGTCCGTCGTGAATCCTGCACTCCTAACACGAAAACTTGAGAAGATGGTGCTTCGTTTTTTACTTCTACAGTCAATGCAAATGACATACATAAAAAAAATCAATGCAAATATTTATTCAACTCATTTAAAATTACACATAAAACGTGTAAATTACAAAATAGATTTATAGTGGACCCCGTGACCTAATGCAATTTCACGTGCACCGAATCCAGCGATGCCATATCCAAATGCGGCAGGTGCAACAAGTTCAGAACGAAGAAGTGGCGCTGCGGTCCCGAGAGCAAACGTCTTGGCGATGGCCGGAGTTGCGATGCGGTGGAGGGTTTCCGAGAGAAGAGGAGCGGTCGTGAGACGATCAACTCGGGCGATTGAGGGAGCGAAGTGCTCGACTTTAGAAATCGTTGGGAGCGATGTAATGGTACGCGCTTCCAGGAGGGGAGCGGCGGCAACGTGCTCGAACCTGGCGATGGTTGGGAGTGGTGCGACGACCTTTTCGATTCTTTCCACGGCGGTTGGCAGTGCGAGATGTTCGAACCTGGCGACGGCCGGAGAAGCGATCAGCGGCTGAAGTGCTGGTGCGATTTTTTCGATCCTTTCCACTGGGGTGATGTGCTCGAATTTGGCTACGGCGGGTGCTGCGATCAGAGGTTCAACACGTGCAACGGTCGGAACGGCGATCCTTTCGAATGCTGGGAGGACGTGTTCGACGCGGGCTACTGCTGGCGCAATTGCAATGCTCGGTTGGGGTACCGTAATCCTGACTCCTGGGGTTTCGGTGTATTTAACACGTGGGGTGATAACATCGCTTCTGTACGACGACGAGTATGATCCTGGTGTGTACTCAGTCCTAGTGATGGCGGGTGATACTAGACTTAAAGCTGGGGCTGGTTGGGATACTGAAAGTCTTAACGCAGCCGGTACCGACTCCAAGAAACCAGCGTTGGCGAGCGAAGCAAAAGCGACAAGCAACAGAATCTAAAACAAGGTTTATGTTAAGGTTAAATGATTCTTCTCAGCGCAACTTACCGTAAGAGACATTGTTGATTGAGTAGTAGGTTGTTGGTAATGATTCATGTTGCACCTTCTGGTACGTTTTATACTTGCAAAACAAACAACTTTTCCTCCAGCAAGTAATGCGTAATGATTAGTATTTCAAGTCTTAATTATCATTTTATTTTAATATCTTGATGGCACGTTGAAAGTTAATCACTAGTTGTGCTTAATGACGAAAGGTATTAAGAGTACAGAGGCAACCGCGCCTTGCCTGTCTTACGTATTAAGAACGAGATTTTAAGATGCACCATTTGCTTGATAACGAAAAGCGAGAAGGGGTAATTCCCGCTTTTATTATTCTAC
Source organism: Photinus pyralis (assembly GCF_008802855.1). NCBI lineage: Eukaryota > Metazoa > Arthropoda > Insecta > Coleoptera > Lampyridae > Photinus > Photinus pyralis. The sequence goes on from NW_022170510.1 coordinate 1,860,769, forward strand.
TGAAAAATGCGCCCTTGAAACATCTGGGTCCAAGGAAGAAATATAGGATACTACAACCTTGTACTCTAAATAAGGAAATTCATATTTAAGAACGGTCTGAAACTAGCAAGCTAAAAGCTGAACCTTCTTTAAATGATATATATGTTCTGATGTACTGCCTTTAACATTCTATAAGAAGCTGCCAATAATCTTTTGGATTTAGCTGGTGATGATTCTACAGCAACGCATTTAAGTTGTTGAAATCTCGCCGATGACGTAAGTTTGCTGAAAGGTTGTAAAAAGTATTGTATTGTGCACTTTTATACAATTTTTGTAAGGAACACCCTGCATATGACTACATCATTTGGCAGCTTATTAAATTCTCTTCAAAAGTTCTTAGTGCACCATAGCCAAAATACTTAAAACAACCAAGCTTTTTCAATCATTTTCATTTTGATCTAGTTATCCATGAAAATGGTAAAATGACCTTGTTTGTTGTAAAGTATCTTGACAGCCAACTTTGAAGTTTATTACACAGATTTGAATTCAGTACCCAAAAAGACACAATTTTGGTAATTTAATCGTCTTTTTAACAGTACAACTAAAAAAAGTTAGCCATAGTGCTGACTTAATTTGAAACAGACTGCTATATAGGGTTCCGCAACAGTGCGTCGGTCTTTGCTAGCTCATATCTCGTAATTAGAAAAAAACCGTATGTGCAAAATGTCAACTACACATGGTTGCGCAACTATAAAAATTATTTTTGAATGTACAGGGTGTCCTATTTTTACGGTATCAATAAATAACTTAGTGATACAGGGTGTTCACAAGGAAATGTTAAAGTTTCCAAAGCTCAAAGTGCCATTACTATGTTTTTTGAAATGGAACTGCCACTATTTTATTTCGCTATTCAATAGTCTGTTGTGTTCTCTTCAATTTGTATAAGGGATGTCCAGTGTCTAAACCCCAGAGTTTTTAGGTTATTCAATATTTTTCACAAATAAAGGCTGGAAGTGAAAAACCGCGATTTCTCATATTTGGCCCAAAATGGTCTTCAAATTCCGATTTTTCCACCAATCAGAATTGGATCTCGCGGATTGCTTTATGTTAAAAGCACTTAGGGCCAATTGCACCGTCAAAATTATGTATCGCTTAAAGTTAATTATAACTTAAATACCATAGCAACGATTGTCGTAATAATCGTTGCCATAGATTTTAAGTTCGACTTAACTTTAAGCAAGGCTTAATTTTGTTGGTGCAACTGGGGCTTAATGCTCTTATTGTATTTTCACAAGTTTATGGCATTAAGTCCAATCGTTTCTATAGCAGTAGGTATAGGTACCGTGAATTAATTTAGAACAGTGGCAACAACCGGCTATCTTGTTTTTGATTGGTCGTTGGTTCCGGTCGCCATATTGGGGCTAAAATGCTATACTTTGGTATAGGAGTTTACACTTTTCTTTGTGTTCTTGCGAAATTCTGTGAATAAAGGTGCGGCTTTAGGTAACATGTATATTGCCGACAGATACATTTTATAAAAGCTAATACTATTTAGCTGCAGAATGCTAAAGAAATCCTTTATATACGCAGAACAGAAGAAATTATGTTCCGTGATTAGCGGATAGATAAGCAAAGTCATTATTATTTACTTTTCATGCCTTCGTAGTGCCTTTTATATGCTCTACTACACCACTTTTCTATAGTATGGCGAGATCAAACGAGACGAGACGAGACGAGATGTGACGTGACTGAACCAGGCCGAGATGAGGCTTTGACTTGGTCTCGTGTCGAGGTAACGAGACGAGACGAGACGAGACCTTCGAAACATCTTGTTTCTGGCAACCACAGGTCGAAGTATTACACACGGTATTACATTTGCATATAATCAGAACGGGGCATTAGTCTTTGCCCCAATAAAAAACTGGCCAGATAAGCTATGCCTATGAATCTTACTTGGTAATGGCATCTCATGACGTGCAGTAGGGTGTCACTAGTTGGTGGAAAAAATTCAGTCTGCTTCACAGTTTCAAACAAAATGCTTCGAGAATCATTGGCGGACGACGAGACGAATTTTATAACATTTATGACAGTTTCAGTGAACGAACCTTTGCCCAGCACATCGATGTCGCGTCAATTCTTAAACATGCCACTTCCTAAGGGATAATAGTTCTTCACAAAAAATTAAAAGAAAAAAAGCTCTTCTAAATTCTTGAAAAGCCGGGCACTTTTTTTGACTATATTTATCATAAAAGTAGAAAATGTTGGGGAACCAAACGGATCACACCATATTTTTTTATGTTAATTTAATTTTTAGTCATAATTTACAGAATCGCAAATTTGCAGATACACGCGTATATAACTCGTGATATATACATTGTATGCGCCCTTCCTATGTATCTGATTTGCATTTCCAACATTCTGGGAATCGTACAAAAGCTTCATAATTGGCATAAACGAGCCATCGGATTTAAATTAATACTTCTTGTTTATTTTTAGTGGTAAACTGATACGTAACTTTATGGCATGATTAAAACGAATTAATTAAGCTGTAGGCAATTAAACGTTATGACGTGCGAATATGACATAAAAAACCGTGATGTTGATTGGTCAGAATGTAACATTTGTCATTTAGACGTTTATATGCCCCATATTTCGCCTTTTATTACCTGTAATCTGCATGAAATTGTTATGTTTATTATTAGGCGTAAAATGAAGAGATTCTCTTTTAATTTTGCTGATGTAGTTGTGAATTATTACAAAATGGTTTGTTTTTGACATGACGGCATATTTCTGACCAATAACGTCGATCCAATTGCTATTTGATATTGAGGTTGGCTTTTCAGTTGTGTTGTTTTAAGCTAATTATAGGAAATGAATTTTTCGTTTTTCTCTTTTAAATACTTATGTCGGCTTATATATGGAATTCTACACTTTTTGCAAAATTACTTGGTTTGCATGACAAAAAACATGACTAATCTCTCCCTTAATGCCAAAAACTGTTGCGAAGCATTTTCTATTTTGGGAAAAAGTGAAGCTTATGTTTTCGTTTTCGTACGTTAAACGAGATCTAAAGTACCTAAGTGACATTTAGAAAGCTGAAATGTGGTTACTTGCGGAATTGTGCTACATTGTATAGGAAAATTTGCAAGCAGTTGCCCAAGATTTATTACCTCGTAACCAAACAATTCTTTTATATGGCAGGAATACTATAATTTATAAACTTTTCTTAAGTATGTACGTGCTCCTTTGAGAAATGTTCAGAAATAAAGTTTTTTGATTTATATAAACTATTCATCATCAACCAAGAAGTATACACTCGTATCTGCATTTGTTCTCAGGCAATGTACTGTTCTATTTTAATGGATATATGTCACTTCGCTACTTCTTGTAAAGAGCTGGTGCACATTACACTTTGTTGGCCTTATTGGTTCACTTAAGTAGTGTATTGGTAAGATTTTTAAGAATACGCGTTACAAATGGTTCGTTAGCATCTTCGGTCCCTTCTTTTACAAACTTCTAAAGAAGCCGTTACTTCCCTTAAGCTATCCAACATGCATAATTCATACGTAATATCAAACTCGACAAGCGTCTGCAGTAGGGAAGGCCAAGTTTTTGCCGTTTCAGGGGTTCGCAATTTACTAAATCTATTACGTGGAAAAGAAAACGCGCGGCTTCTGAAATTGAACCGTGCGCCAACAGGAATATTGTGTCGTTATTGACCTAGAACAATATAAGCATATAATGTGGTTTTTAATTTCAGATCAAAATTATTCAAATACAAACAAAAAGAAAACGACCTTCTCGAGGTTTCTGCGCGGATTAAAAACGTCTCATCGAAAAGAAAAACATGGAAGCAGCTCCCCACGACACGGAAGAGCCGCATCACGGGGTGTTCCGCAAAGAGTAAGTGGGAAACAATAATTTTCTTGCTGCTTTACTTTTCTTATGATACACGAGTACGTACTATATTTTTGTTTCGCGTAAGAATGGTATATATTATACATATATATTTAGACGGTGGTAGCGAATTTTTGCTACGCTTTTTAGTTCCGTTTCACATATACCTATCGCGATATTCTTAACTGCTATTACTCCCTGTTTTGGAAAACTGTAAAATTCTATAAAACGCCATTTTCAATTTGCAACGTTTCATGTGAACGAATCATGAGCATTTCATGTAGAATACAACACATTTCGGGGTCAAAGCAATACCAGTCGTCAATGGGCCCATGAAAAATTCACCCCCATAAAATTTCCAGCCGATATATTGGCTGAAGAAAGAATCATTCTTCCATTATATTTTCTCCAGGTATATTCGTCCCCAGAAAATTAGTTCCTGGGAGGGAGAGACAGAAAATGTGCTCATCGAAAGCACGCCCTAGGAATCCTTGCCCAAGTTGAACTTGTCCACGTGGATTCGTCCTCCAAGAAATCGCCCCAAGGAAAATTTTGTATAAGAAATAATAAGGTTTCACCTTTAAATTGATAGTTATTTACATAAAAGTCAGGAAAATGATACATTACTGGCGAGGAAATATTGAAGTGCGAGGCCCCTCTGGGGCCGAGTACTTTAATTTCCGAGTAACTGAATTTTGTATTAAATTTTACCCGAAATCATATTTTAATATAAAATACTTTTGATTAATGTCAATCTGTCAGTGATGACAGGAGTCATTGTAGACATTTAGAAATGTCACGAATGCGGCCGGTAAAGTGACGGTGCGGCGGATAAAGTGACAGGTGCGGCCAGTAAAGTGCAAGCGATAGGAAACGTAGTCTGCTCTGCCTCTGTCATGGAAACTATCCACTTATTTGTATCGGTAGCGGCTTCAAACTGTCTTAAGTAGGTGGACCACGGTGGTTTACCATCGAATGTGGATGGCACCCGAATTTTTGTCGTACCTATATTTTCACACGGTTTTGTGACTTCCCTGCGGGACGATAGTAGTTCACCAGGTAGATCTGGTGTTAGCACAGATTTTTTTGCCACCAGCAAACATGCTTCTTGTTAAAATATTACTTAGCAACGGTTCTTTCGATTTTTTCGTAAAAATTAGATGCTCTTATGATATTGCGTAGAATATTTCACTTCGGCAACGCTATTAGAACTGACTGAAACGCAATTCGATTTGCTTATGTATCAAACGCCCCTCTTCCTTGAAAGTTTTCGAACACTCCCGAGTATTCTAGAACGTTCTCGAACAAACCTGTATAAAGATTGCGTCACATCCGCTATGTCTGTCGGAATTTCTGGAATATTCGCTACAGAATATATCATTTCAAAACATTTAAATCATGTCCTTGTTAGTACGTATAAACTAAATAGCACACAAAAGTAAAAATGTAGCCCATTTAACCTAGTAAAAGTTTTTTTGTTTTATTTTATAAGGGCTCGGTACCCGTGCAATTGCCCTTTTTCCGGAACATCATGTATTAGTCCCTTTTTTTTTCTACTTCGACTTGAAAGATAGGATATTGGCTCAATTGCGGCAACGTTGCTGATTTTAAAGTCGAATCTTAAAATAAATTAATTGATAATACATTTGAATTTTGCATGATTACAAGAAAATACATACACAAAATACAGAATCCATTGCAAAAAAAAACGCACCTCGATATATTATAAATTGAAGAAGTAGTTTATAAATGAAGACGAACGAATGTAGCGTAACTGTCATCCGGAAAATCCTATGAAAACTGAAACAGCGATTTCCTTTTAAGATTCCGTTTTAATTTATTGATAACTTTCCTTTTTAATCAACATTGCTTGTCTAATTTAGGAATATCTGGAATTTAGCGGCCACGAAAATGTTAAACACAATATTTTAGCTGTTTGACATAGAGATATGTTCAAAAGGAATGAAAAAGTTTCAAGTTCTCAGATTTCGGTTCATACATTGAAACAGCGGTATATTTTATAATGAGGTTTCGCACTTTTGTGCTCCATTGCAAATGTTTGGGGTTTCCCGCAGACATTAGTTTTGTAAAGAACCGCTGAAATGTATGTATACTACAGTACCTAAGATCATGTAACGAAGCAACAAGCAATTCGGTGTAATTACTCTTGGCAAACATTCCCTCTAGATATTTTTCAGCCCGTGTTTGCTCGTACTTTCACAAATACAAAGGTAAAATGTGTTGAAAATTTACATTTTAATATTTCAAATGTGCACCTTGAACACTAGAAGCACATCTGTCGTTTTACATACCGCTTCAAGTTTTTAACATGTATGAAAATAGAAACTGAAACATTACTCGTAATTCTTGCGCATATAACTTACTTTTTCTGTATTAAAAAAGGGAATTTTAAATTTTAAACCACGAAGTCGATTGGTAATTTTCTTGTAAACCCAATTCGGGTTGTCAATTGGCTGTAAGCATCTAAATACTTTAGTAAACATGCTCGTAGCTTGAAATCGCTCATATCTTAAACATTTTCCAGGTTAGATGTTGTGTATAACAATTTACTGGAAACTTTCGGGTATTTAGAGCACATGTTAGGAATTACTTGTTAGAATATGCAAAGTTTGGAAGGGCTCATTGGATACATTAAAATTCAATGCAATTAATTTTTAGTGGAACAATTTCGAAATTGTGTATTTTGATTGATACCGTGAGTCGGAAGCGAGAGTTATTGATTTTTTAAAAATGAACATGGAAGTACTTACATCCTGCAATAAATAAAATTGCATTACCTCAGACGACATTTTTCGAATACCAAGCTGGCAAAGGGTGACGGGAAATGCAGAGTACGCAACTATGCTATAATAAAATATGTAAATATCCTATTTGCTCCTTCCCGCTCGAGTAACTATAGCCAGACAACGTCTTTCTCTCCCCCATTCAGACAATTTCTTAGAGTGATTGTTATTCCTTTAGTTTCTTCCGCTTGTAACCCCTCCAGACATCATTTCGCTTTATCACTTAAAAAATGTGTACGACAAAAAATTTCCGAGCTAAAATTGTTAAGATTAATTACCCCTAATTTACATAGAACGTTTCCTTTTGGTTAGGTCTTGCAATCTGTTTAATGCGTAGGTAAAATTTTAATTGTATTATGTGACTTTCAGTACGTATTTCACTAATGGGGTGCGTTAGAATACGTTTTAAAAGAAGTCATTCATCAGCATTTTGGAAAGGATGCGTATAAAATTTCCCTCTTTGGTAAAAGGATTCGAAATAATTCAGATAACTAGTAAAGAATGGCTGGTACTTTTTATTAGGACCAAAACCGATTTTTCATGCGCTCTCCCTGAAATGAAGTTTAGGCGGTCGAGTGTAAATCCCTAGCAATCACACGGGGGACCCTCGATGACCGATGTCTTTGTGCCGCCTAAGATCATGCTGTTCCTCGTAATCGTATTACGGTCACGGGAGTAGACATAATAAAATGAGAAACTCGAAGAAAGGAAAGACTGATAGAGAAAGTATATTTCGTGAAGGGTGCGATTTCATTGCAGATAATTTGTCAATAATCATTTTTTTAAGACTTCCTATTCCATTGTGGAATAATAAAATATTTAAGGGACCCTTCATTTTGTATTACTTATCCATTGCATTATCCAAACAGATATTCCATGGTTATATTCTTTTTACGATCGTGTTTCTAGCGTTTATAGTCTGTTTTCTAGCGTATAGACGGCCATTTATTTTTTTATATCTTCAAAACTTCCCTCTTCTCTGTTCCAGACTTTTAGTGAAAAATCCATTAAGTAAATAAGTCTTCAAATAAATTATGATGTTTATTGTTTCTTAATACATGAGGGATGAGTAGATGATCTATTTTATATGCGATATAAGGAATCTGTGTATCTTGTGGATTGTTCTGTATTTTTATTGTAGTGGAACGTTTGAGATAAATTATAAAACTCTCAACTGATCGACTGTACTTTTAGTATAATTCACCCGAAAAGAGAATATGCAGAATAAGTAATAAATGTATTTCGTATGTGTATAGTTGAAAACAAAAGTGTCACAAACAAACTGTGCCAAAATCATTAATTCATGTGGGGTTTATAAAGTATAACTTTTTCGGTTTAAATCCTGTGCAACTCCACAACAGGCAGCATCGAGACTTTTAATAGATATGGATACACAAATACGCAATCTTGATTTATTGCAAATAGTAAAGGATGCTGTATTGTTACAGTGGTTAAATTTAATTAGAGGATGTACTAATTAGGAAATTTATTACAAAGAGTGCTTAATAAATAAATTAAATGATTAACTTTATGGACATACTTGTATATCTGCGTGGACTTGTCGTAGGTAATTGCACAAGTGCATCAAAATTACCGATAATTTTTTTGAAAGCATGTTGTCTAAAAACTGCATGAGTTTATTTTCCTATTTTGGCGAAAGAGCCCGACACCGAAGGTGGAGGGCTCTTTTAACAAAATATGAAAATGACCGAATGCGGTTTTTTACTGACAACATGCTTGAATAAAAAATTATCAGGTTTATTTTGATGCACGAGTGTAATTTAGGGGAATATTTCCCGAACAAGCATTACTTGTCAAACTGACGTTACCTACTTATAAATTGTCGGTTCGGTGTATTGTGAAATTGTCCAAAGGAGTTGCCAGTTGCCATGGATATGGACAGTGCACTTATCGCAGGGCTCTTTCGCTTTCTACAGTGCAATTATCGCTGTAATTGAGCGATAATTGCACGCATCATATGGCATTTATGACATATGAGGGAAATATTCAGTAAAATACACTTTATTGGATGAGAAATGTATCAAAATCACGAATCTTTTTAATTTTTTCTCTGGCTAATCTGTCCTATTTGGTATTAATTAGTACTGCCTCTTTTAATATATCACATCACGTTATTAAGTCCATCTTGTTTTCTCAAGAAGAAATGTTGTTGGAGATCCCCTCGAAATGTACGAGTTTTTTGGGCTGTGCTTCAGCAAACTAAATTTTTGATGATTCTTATTTCTTATGATCTTGCTGGATTTGCTATAAATGCTAGACATCTCGGCTCGACAGGTTTCCGAAATCCATTAAAAAACAAAGGTTCATAGAAAATAAACAACGCAGGCAGAAATGCACGTCTTTTGCACGGCAGTTGACCAATTTATTCTTTTAAATTCTAACAAAACCACTATCCATCTGGAAAATAATTTCGAACCTGTAAATTTTGACAGCCGACAAATTTCGATGATAACTCTTAAACGTCTCAAAATTTCTAACAATTAAATTTAGAAAAAAGACTAAATAATGGGTTTACCAATAAGCACTATATGATTTTAAAATGAAATAAAATGAAAGTGATTTCTACGAAGCTCTGGATAGGACACATAGGAAATTATTTTGTAAATTACAGTTGTAACTGGGAATTATACTAATTTACAGTTGTAACCGGGAATTAGTTTATAATTTACAGTTGTAATTGGGAATTACACTAATTTACAGTTGTAACTGGGAATTACGCTAATTTACAGTTGTAACTGGGAATTAGTTTATAATTTACAGTTGTAATTGGGAATTACACTAATTTACAGTTGTAACTGGGAATTACGCTAATTTACAGTTGTAACTGGGAATTAGTTTATAATTTACAGTTGTAATTGGGAATTACACTAATTTACAGTTGTAACTGGGAATTAAACTAATTTACAGTTGTAACTAGAAATTAGTTTATAATTTACAGTTGTAATTGGGAATTACACTAATTTACAGTTGTAACTGGGAATTAAACTAATTTACCGTTGTAACTGTCAAGGATAATTCCCAGTTACAACTGTAAATTAGTATAATTTCCAATTACAACTGTAAATTATAAACTAATTCCCAGTTACAACTGTAATTTACAAAATCATTTCCTCTGTGTCGTATCCAGAGCTTCGTAGATTTCAGATATAAACAAACTATTTATATTATCATAAAGCACCATCGATAACCTTTATGTTTTGAATAGCACGCCGTTTAAATCTCCATCTCGGCATCCCACAAAAAGTATAATATAAAGGGTTCAAATCACAGCTTCATGGAGGCTCATAAAAAATAACTTTTTATGGACCTGTAATTTTTTCTGGTTAGGAAAATTTGATTGTCAGGTTTTACAAATGGTTTTCTTTCAAGGTTTTGACCACAGCGGAAGTGTGACGTCTATACCCGCCTATCAGTCAATTCAACATCATTTTCAGTTCCGCATTAGCACTCCTCTTCTTGGAGGTATTGATATTTTTCTCTTTCACTTTTTGCACCAACAGTTAAATTTGAAGATTTCAACCGATTTCGGGTTAATATAACTTGATTTCCCCATAATCGTTAATCAGTGAGCCCTAGGCCCGCTGCACACGTCCGGTTTTTAAACGTATGATGCCGGTCCATTCACGCAACGGCGCCGTACATTAAAAAACCGGACATGTATATTGAATTTTACGTTGCCGATCCGTTCACGCTGCGGCGCCATACTTTTAAAAACTGGACGTGTGCACAGGGCCTTACCGAACGTGGGTTTTCGGTTTAAAATTTCCTCAACCTTTAGTATTGTAAACCCCCCTCTCATTCGTTATGTTCAGTTTTCAGGTGCCCGAGAATAGTATAATTCTCGATAGCTGATCGTAAAATGCGTCTATCTCTAGCGAAACGTTGAATTTTCAGCAGTCTGATGTGTAGTATTCACGCAGGCATTTCTTTCTGACAATTGTTTATCCTGTTATTTGTGAATTCGTCATAATTAAACATACATATAACTTTTATTTACAAAAATATTACGCACATAACAAGGCGATACCAGGAAAACCTTTTATGGACAAAAAACTGGCATATCCCTCACAAATACATGAAATAAATAAACTACAATAAAATGCAAAAGAGAAATACAAAATCAAACATCATACTGTGTACAGTAAAATCAGGCAATCGAATCAAATGCAATTAAACAAATTCATACAAAGAAAAAATACGAGTGCAAGTGGTGACCATAAATTAAGATGAAAAGTACTTGTGAGAAGAAAAGTATTGAAGTTAAAGTAACCCATCACACAAACAAGCACGCATATTAAAAACAGAGGGTCCTTCTTCTCGCATTGCTGGACATAAGTTCTGCAGCCTGCACGAGATGAAAAAATAAACATATGTAGTGAAAAATCGGACTGCATTCGGTTCATTTTTCCGCGGAAGTAAATGGTTAGATCAAACATCCAGAGCGACATCACACTTAACAATCCACTTAGGTACACACTTACATCAAAAATACTTAATAAAGCAAAATATTGGTATAATAATCACATCTACAGTTTTACTGGGGAGTCTTTTTTTTGAGTTCAAGATACCGCTCACACTTGATGTGTACCGAATAAATATATGCTCCCATTTGCCCATAGAAAGTGCTTGTCGTCTGGAATTTCGGTTAGATATATCTTATATTAATGTTCCTTAAACGACAAAATGCTACGTTTACCTTTCCCTTCACATGTCCATGTTGTTTTTTATTGACAATAACTATTGAACTGAATTCTTGTATACACCTCTAAAAGAGAACTAGGAAAATGCGCTCATTACAATTTACTTGTATATTTTTAAGTGTTTTGTGCACTTACGTCTGTTTAAAATAATCGTATATTTGCGTGTCTTACTTTAGAGAGATTTTAACCGTTTTAAATTGACTAATCCTATCAAATACGTGTCGGGATTATAATTAATGGGGTAACTGATGAAATACATAAGCGATAGATAGCAGCCAAGTTGTCGCTCTCTGAATTAAATCAATCCTCCAAGTTATTAGGAATTTAAGTTCGCTAATGAATATTCCAAATAATTTATACCGTCGATTCTTGAAGTTTAATGAGTTTGATATCAATATTATTTTGATTTTCTCTTTAAATTTTCTCCTTGTTTTCGTTTTGGAAATGTCTAGCTTTCACAGAAAATTCTGAGATACCTAGTCAATATTTCGGTGTGTATTTAAGTGAGGAAAAAAATCAAGCTTTTTTTTTTGTTCGGGTGGAGGTAATTTCCAAATTAAACCTTTCGCAACAACACGGTGGCTTCTTTGTAATTTTGCTTAATAAGAAATTCTTTAAAACTTAGGGGTTACGCGGATGAAAGTTTTAATTAGTTTGACATTTATCACGGAAATAAAAACCTTTCTCGATTTTTCTGATTTTATTCTACGTTTTCTCTGCAATTACAAGGCTTACGGTATTGCGTTCGTTAATTTTAGCGGGAAATATAGTAATTACCTCATGTTCTTATTGCCCGTTTTCGTATATACCTGCGATAATAGATTTTCAAATTTGAATATCTCCGGTCGCTCCGAAAGGTCTTTTCATATAACCTCGCCCTCTATTTCTCTAAATCGCCAATTTCACATTGTATGCTTTCATTTCACACTCAACGCTTTACTCAGATACGAGACAAACTTTGGTGCGTAGTTAACTTATGCAAATTCTCCACATTTACACTTAACGCACATTGGGGATAATTTATCCAGACTCTAGACACTTTAACTCCCCAATTACTCAGTCTGGAAACTTGCGGAGAACACTAATGCGGGGTGCAAACAGTTTCATACTAAGTTTCATGTGTTCTTTAAATGAATTCATACATTTAACATGCAAAAATCGATAAGAAAATTGATGATAGTCACAAATACCTATTGCTGTCCAAGTAATATCAACAAATTTTATTTGCATGATGTACTTATTACACATAGACGTAGTTTCATAATTTTTATTGAGGAAATTAGTACAACGAATATTTTGGTGGCAAACACGAATTTGAAAAACGCCAATCTCTTAAGATTGAATTAATAAAAAACACTGATATTCGAAACACAGAGTAAATACATTTTTGTTCAATAACAACATTTTAACTCGCCTACTTGGTTAATTTACATTTTATTCGCTGTTCTACAAAAATTGTTAGTGCATGAGATAGAAAATAGAAAGGTATAATTATAGAGATAATAGAAGAAATTAAGGGCTGTTCAAGGTGATTCCATTAAAGACAAAAAACGTAATTGCTATTATTATATTATAATATGTATCTGTATCGCGGATCACGGATGTTACAAATTTACTTCTTCTTCTTCTGGTTAATTAAATTGGGCGTGGTTCGTGTTAGGTAATTATATTGATATGTCTCGGCTGCTCGTCGGTAAATAATAAGTCATAAAATTTAAATTGGTTCTTATTTTTCTTAAAATATCGCCTTTGCTGTAAGGGAACGCATTTTCGTAAATGGGGTGGACGCGAATCAATCCTGTAAGGCAAATGGTTAAAACACATTCATTCGCAAACTCATACTTCGTATTGGTAGGAAATATTCAAACTTCCTTGGTAATCGTATATGAAACCGACTTAATGTCAAATGAATCACGTGGATTCTCGTTGATGGGATCTGGGAATGAAATTAGCCTCCCGGGTGCGTTCTGCACGGACCGGTCACGGAATATCCGAGCTGCATATTCGTAAATAGCAGACGCTCTTCGGCTTCACAGCATTTTTGAACAACTTTGTTTATGAACAAAATTTGAGAAGGCAATCTTAAACATACAAATAACCTAATTACAAATATCAGCCGAAACAAAAGGTACACTTCAATTAAATGAAATAGAAATGACGGTACTTACAATAAAGAGAAAAGAACGCAATGTAAAATCCTCATACAGAGTTAAAGGCGAATCCGTTCACTAATAATATTTTTGATTATACCTCTCCGAAAGTACTGTCTTTTCATGTATCCCAAGCGCACCGAAAGTAGGGTTTTCCCGTGCGAGCGCACTGGAAAACTTTTTCCCGTGCGCTACGAATAATCACGTTTGCCATAGCTATCCCTATCCCATGCGTTGCCATGCATACCGCGGATTGACTTTGACATATATGTCAACCGATTTTTTACCATTGTGTTAAAAATGGATTTTGGTGAAGGCGAAATTCCCGCTAATATATTAAGGGAAGCTGCAGAAACCAGTTCCCAACTATTACCAGCGAAATCAAAAGAGAGATGCGAAAAGGAATATGAAAAATTTCATAACTGGTGCATTGAAGAAATCGTGAAAAGAGTACGTTATGGAGTAGGTTTTCAATGATTAAGAACATTCTTACGGTAAAAGAAAATGAAAACGCTAGCAAATTGTGCAAAACCGACTTTTTGAAGCGTCAGACCGTCCGCTATATCCCAAAAAAATCAAAAGTTCTGTATAACAAGGGAGCAATTTTTGAATGAAGCTGCAGAGATAAAATGGTGATTACTTACTAAGGTTATCTTAGTATTCGGAAATTTGGAGCAAGATGCAGGGGAGACGATACAATTCGCTCGACTATTGATGATGCGTTGAAGATAATGGGGGTTTAAGGGTCATAAGACAAGCAACAGAATTTGTTGTCAAATTGGATTTGGACTTCAATGTAAATAATTATTCTCCGTTATTTTCGGAGAGGTATGATGAAAAATATCGTTCATTACACGTCCAGAAAGGCTTTTCCCGTGTTTGCATGACTTCCCGTGTTCGGCTTCGCCTCACACGGGAAACGTCATGCGCCCACGGGAAAATCTCCCTTTCTGGACTGGTAATGAAATATACTATTCCGGAATCCCCAAATTAATGAATCCAATCGCCAGAGATTACTATACAGGGTGACAATTTGAAAACTTACCACCCCCCATATCTTAGTAAATAAACAAGATATTTAAAAAAATCAAAATCCGTTGCGGTAATTCGGAGGGGGAATCACAATGACATAGTTGGCGACGCACCCCCTCACACCCCCTGCGCCCCAACTTTTAAATCTTAAATAGTGACCCCCCCATGTGTGATACGTCGTTGGAAAGCTCTGAAAAAATGCTAGCATTACATTTAGGTTTGTAATTATCGTGTAAATCAAAAAATAAACTAATATGATACATTTTCTAAAGTTCGCTTTTATTTCAATAAATGTTCAAAAAATGGTTTCCGTTATTGGTAAGCCCGTATTACTATGCGATCAAAAATGAGTTGCTGTCGAGTCGCCCTTTGAAATTTTTCTTTACATGGAAAATCGTATTTAACTTAACTTCCAAAGCCGACTCGACAGTAACTCATTTTTGACCGCCAGTTATAATCTATTCTCAAACTCTTGTCGAACCTTTTTAAATGTTGGTTTTTCAATATTTCGACATTCTTGAATTATTCTCTGTCTTAGTTCGTCTATGTTCGCCGATTGCGTTTTAAATACGACAGATTTCAAATGTATCATATTAGTTTATTTTTTGATTTGCACGATAATTACTAACCTAAATGTAATGCTATGGTAGGTTGCGTCGCCAACTATGTCATTGTGATTCCCCCTCCGAATTACCGAAACGGATTTTGATTTTTTTAAATATCTCGTTTATTTACTAAGATATGGGGGGTGGTAAGTTTTCAAATTGTCACCCTGTATATTGATGATGGCAATTAAAATTTCATGCGTTCTAAATTAAAGCTTCAGCTGTTGGTTTTTAATGAAGTGTATCCCAATACGGTTCTCGCGAGAAAGAAAGGAAAAATGAATAATGAACGTGACAATCGACAGCCGCCGCGGCGTGGTTCAAATTCCAACAATATATGGAGCCATATATTGAAAAGTTACGAGGATATTTCAACAAAATATACCGTGCACAATAATAATTTTGGCTATTAAACATCCGATACAACTGAATACCGAACGATCCCTCGAGTTCGTTTTTGGGCTGTAACGTAGCTGAAACCTTGACCTGACCTTTCTTTGATCCAACAAACGGACAGATAGACAGACAGTAATACAAAATTATAAACGATCTCAAGGGTTGTTGCTTATCTCGATGAAACTAGCACGTCTTTAATGGTTTTTTTGAATGATTTCTGGTATGTTGCTCGCGTGTATGTTTTTCAAGAATGTGCTTGAAATGAAAGCGTTGTTTGTTATACAGAAATCTTGTATTCTATTTCCATTATTGTTACGAAAATCTTCCCCGTGGAAATGTCTTGTATATTTCGTTTTTTTTTCCTGATCTATATTATTGAAAACTCCTTTGGCTCTTTCTGTTTTTCTTGTTAGCTAATAAATCGGAAGTTGATCAGAAGGGTGCTTTCCGGTTAGGGAAAATTGTCGCCGCTTTACAATCTGGATATAACTCACGTCACAACGTTCTTAACAGTGTTTTCACTTGATTCCCTATTACGGTAATTAAAATGGTAAACAGTCGACACAGAAAGGCAGGTAGTGTTTCACTACATTTACCAACATACTCCGGGGAAACATTTGAATCGTTTGTGTTATTACAGAGTATCACGTTAGGGGAAAAATTAATGACCTGAACAGAATTGCCCCTATCACTTCATGTAGTAAATTGAATAAAAATTAAACTGCATATTGCCTAGGAGGCAATACGATGTGTATGTAATCGACTCTCTGATGACAAATTGAAGATGCTTATTTACACTAGACGCACGATCCCTAGCTGTTTTGAATGCATTCTCCGTATATATGTGCGGACTACTACTACCTTAGGTAAATTAATTTCCAATGATCATTTTTAATAGTATAAAATAACAATTGATAATTAAATAGAAAGGAATTTTTATTGGTCAATACAACGTCCCGTCCTAGTCCTGAAGGCTCGGCTTACTTCAAACAAAATGATGCATAGATTTTTCAAACACGACACTCATTACCATACAATAACAACAAAACTACATGCCATATACACGTAATTGATAAAGATTACAAAACGATCGAGATGAATTAAAACATGAATTTCACGCAGATGGCAATAGGTACGTAAGTGATTTAAGAACATACTCGTGCACTAGTTAATCAGTTAATAATAATCAATACTTATTGGCTGTCCACTTAGCCTCAGATTATTAATTCTTTTTGCCGGGATTTTTATTGACTTTTTTTTTGTTAATATGGGAAAGCACTTAACCTCCCCTTTCCTGTGTTCCACGACTAATTGTTACTTCTCGTCACGTATTCTCAGTATTGATGGAGACATTAGAATGATACCTTTTCAAATGATATCACGGCTCCTGATCATAATCTAATCTTGGCGATCATTGAAAAGGATTTTAATCCAGGATTTCCTGGCGCTTAGACTATGATTTTCTTTAAGTGAACGTTTATTTTATTTCATAAAAGAGTAAGTTGTTTCTGTGCAAAAATTAAATGCAATTCATTGCGACTACTGATGCGATCGACTGCTTACTTTCTGTATTATCAGTTCGAAAGTGATTAAAGTTATGCGGACTGGATACTTTTGCGTATGGAAATATCTCCTATAAAACAATATGCAAGAGCCTTCTTAATCCTATTGTAATACCTACTGCTCGAGTTCGCAAGGGTATTTAATAATCTTTGTTAACTTTCAGTACATTCTGACGTCAAGGGTCGACTAATTCCAATTAAACTGGAAAACCACCCGGAGGATGTGTGCGGTTTGCTGTATATAGTAATGTCTTCTTCATTAGACGATAAGGGTATCTGGATTTGGCACGTGATCGCCTTAATATATATCATCTTTAGATTTGCATACGCTTCGACGTAATTAGGTAATGTTGCATATCGATATTTAGTGTAGATACCTATATAACTACATTTAACTGAAACTGATCATCATATACAAAAGGAAGTCGGAGTAAAATGCAGTTTACGTTATGTGATTTTTACTTACGATTTCTTCTGCGAGTTGTAATGTTTTCGGGCCCGATCATTCTTATTCGTAATTGTTGGGTAGCAAATCGTATAATGTAAACAGAAAACCACCAAAACAACCCCTAAAATAACTCGAATAAATAATCGTACGAAAAATCATACGGGAAATCTTAAGCAAAATCACATAACGTAAACTGTACTCACTATTTCTTCCGTTCTGCTTGTCTGTCCGTTACGGTTAACACTATAGCCTATAGCTCGATTGGACAAACGTTTTACAATTCTATTTTCTACAATTAATGTTTCGGAGGAGGGGGAGGGCGGAAACCTACCTTTCGCCTGTTAACGACGACTGTAGGACACTAGAGATATTTAAATATCACATACTTATCTTACCCCCAGTGCAAACAAATTTTAAACATAAATACACATAATATTATGTTATACTAGTTATGGTATACTTACAGTCGTTTTCCACGGCAATTGAATCAATAACAGTAAGAAAAGTATGAAACATGGCAATAATCACAGGATTTTTTTGCTGCTAAATATCACGATAACCACATTTCGTCAATGGGCACAATTTACAGCAGCATTAAAAACTTTCATGTTTATGGTTCTATTGTTAATGAATATTACAGTAGAAAAACAACTTGCCGTGTTAATTGTAGTTATATTTTTGCGTAGGTTTTTCATGAACTTTCAGTTTGATTAACGACGGCGAAGTACTAAACAAAATACTGGTTTATTCAAGAAAATGGCAAAAATCTAAATAAACTCCACGATAGGATAGCGTAATACACAAATATTCAAATGATCAAAATTATAAGTTACGTCACATACACAAATCTTAGTACCTAACTTGAGTTTACAATTGAAATTTCCCAAAACTCCAATCAAGAATGATCGATTAAATTAATTACTTGATCTTAAAAGAGGTTTTCACGAAGAAATTGATGTTCTGATCAGGAATTCGTACGCATAGGCCAAATACAAGTAAAACATGAAGAGGCAATGCTCACATAATGTAAATTAGATGTATCCAGAGAAGTGAGCTCAGTTCTTGGATCCATAAATCTGCAAACAAAAGAAAACTCTCAAGCCGCAGAGCTCGGAGGGAATGAACTGAACAATGCCTACTATCAAAGGTGCTTGTGTCAATAATTGGCTTAAAAGTTGCTACTATGATAATCAATTTTCAAGTCGAATTTGTTAAAGAAAACCAATTAAAAATGTCATCGCTAACGAAACAATTTTTCCAGAACAAGAGAGGGATAATAAATAAAAAATAAATAAAATAACCATCTTCATTTCCGGAACTTCGTCAAGATTGTTTGATGAAAATAAACGCGAAGTCGTTCTAGAAACCAATCAAAATAGGTGCCTTCATACGATATGACAAATCTGCATAACGAATCGACCACCAATTCGGAATATACCGCGACTGTCTATGATTGAGTCTAATCAAAATATTGTAACGTGATTTATAAATTCGGGTTCGATTTATATCAATATTTATTAAACAAAACTAATACACTATAAAAACTGTACAATTTGTATCGACTATTTATATCACACACTTCGCAATTTATATTTCCGCGCTCTATGTTTCATACGTACTCGATCTCGTTCGGTAGTAAAAACTGCCGCAATGTTCAGTCTGCAACCATTTATACACGCAAGCAATGTAAGTCCAGAACATTCGCGCAATTACCAGATACGTGCAAACATTCCCACTATCGCGCGCCTAGAAAATTCCAGAGCGCCAAAGGCGACGTCATGTCTGGAGCGTTTCCGTTACAATATAGAACTTTTGGTGTTCACGGTACCCTTAGCACCCAATTCTTCATACTTCCGGGCAAACGATGCTTCTTGCGACAATTTTGCTAATAAAAGTTTTCTTCGTCTATTTCCACAATCGTAATTAAACCACGAATTGGACTATTCCTGTGCCAATAATTGTATACATAAGGCTTAAGAGTGACTACTATGATTATCAATTTTCGCATCGAATTTGTTAAAGAAAACCAATTAAAAACGTTATCGCTAACGAAACAATTTTCCCTAACCATTTTGATTTCCGGAATTTTGTCAAGATTGTTTGATGCTAATAAACCCGAAGTCGTTCTAGAAACCATGTAAACACAAGTACCACAGGGTTGCTCAGTCGCATCACAAAATGTGTGTAATTTCTACTTCATCTCCATCGTCTACTACTGCACAACGCGGTAACCTTAAATCATAAAGGTCTACAGAATCCAACTATCTCTTCCGAATGTAAATGCAATGATTCGTCGTAACCGACGGCGACGCAACGCCTAGCTTCCAAAGAGCCTGAATAATTCTTTTTGCTCTAACCGTTAAAGGATCTATCAGTAACCTAACGGATCGAAAATCTGTTTGTGGGTTCTGAGGATTATGGAAATTTTTAGTTAATTAATATATTGAAAGCAGTGGAGCTACTTGTGGCCGTCAAACATCAATAAACCACAACAGTGTATTAAAACCTCGAAGTCAGTTGTTCGCTGATGATGACAGCCTGGCTGTCGAAACGCGTTCGATGTTTTAATATATTGCGGTTTACTGATGTTTTTGTTATACTTTTGCAAATTAATATATTGATTGAAATACGTATTATCCAAACTTAAACATCGATCCAACTCAGTTTAAACTAGCGTATACAGCTGGCCCTAAAAAGTAAAGTGTAATGACAAGGGCTTGATGGTAAATTTCCCGTCAAAATCAGGAAATGTATCGGCTTCAGTTTTCAAGCAATCACAGAATGTCAAAAATTAAGCTTCCTTTTTTGTTTTCAAGCCAGATACCAGGAGCCGTCTGCCATTTTTTTCTCCAATTTTACGGCGTGCAGTTCGATGTCAGTTGTACCTTATGGTTGTACCGAGTTGTTCATATCTGTATCTCGTTACAATCCGGTACAGACTGAATCAACTTTTAATTTGCAATTAAACTTTCTGATAGTCTTTTACTTTGATGTCCAATATACCCGCCGTTATTTTTAAATGGTCAAGTTTAATGAGGTTGTGATAAAATCGTTACAAATTCAAGGACGTTTGACAAAAAATGAAGTCTTCCGAGCCGAGATTTTCGGAAAACCACTTACCATGTTTTTTTTTTATAACGGAATTGTTAATATTTGAATTCAACCGTAAGCGAAATTACACACCTTTTCAGAATGGGAGTCCAACTTCACGCATATAGTTTAAAATTCGTGATCTTTTAGTGCCTCAATTTTGTGCTCATCTAGGTTTATATTCAATTTTCACGTGTGAATTCATGTTGTAAAATTGGAGATCATGTTTGACTATTTAGAAAAAATGCAATATTCATACAGGGACTCTCTACAGTCTAGAGCAAACTTGGTCTAATGGCGAAGTTGTCGATTAGGTTCGATCTGTACGTTGGGCAAGAAAAGTGTGTAGTGACAAGTTGAAATCATGTCCAAATTTTGACAATGACAATACATAATAAAAAAGAATTGCTGATTTGACGATAAAATATAAATTGTCTCGGACAACAAGATATGATAAATCGAAAATGAACATAAGCTGCGCAACATGTATTTTCCGAAAGCACCTTCTTTTATTAATGTACCACTGCAGATTATACTCGATTCGACTTTTGCACCTACCCACCTACCCTTAAACTATTAAGTGGTAAAGAATTTTATAGTGTAGGTACTAAAATATTTTTATGTTTTCATTCTCCGTGTATCTCGAAATATCTCTAAAAGTTAAATATAGTCACGTATCTATAAATGAAATATTATGGCTCACATCTTTCCATAAATTTACATTTTGTTATACCCGTATAAAACCAAACATGAAAGTGTGCAAACATACATTGTTGTTTTTAAAAAAATAATGAAACAAAGTTGTCCGTGTTAATTATACCGCGTTCTCATCCGTAAACAGGTGTAGTCTAAAAATGTTCTTAAATGTAGATTTATACTAACGTTAATTTGAAGTGGAAGGAACTAAAAAATCGCGTCTCTTTCATGTATAAAAAAGAAGCACCTAGACTTAAAACTCGACACCTTTTCACACGAGATGTAAATATATATCACGGCAGACGACAAAATAAAAGTAACAAAAAAGTATCAATGCTTTAATCTCACCAGCCCTACAACGTGCTTTTCCGTCAGCTTTGTACGATCAGTCTGCAGCTTCAATTATCCTGTAGTGGAGGTACGCGAAGTGGCGCCGTTTGCTGACTCGACGTCTCTCCTTCATACACTTCTTCTCTATCTTATGTCTTTAGCAAAGAGTCGGTTGTAGAAAATCTGATGGAAGTCTTTCAGATTTCATGAAGCGCGAAAAACTTTAGTGGTTTATGGTAATGGATTGCAGCCTCGCGTTCTCAATTTCAAAGATCCAGAAAATGAAATCTTCCAGCAATAAATGGAGAATCTGAGATCAGTAAAACATAAAACGACCATTGTAAACGCCGGAGTTCGAATTCATTAAGATAATAACTAAAATACGAACTTCGTCCAACACTAATCGATTCTTCCGAGTGTAACATAATTTTTCTGATAGCATTTCAATAGTGAGGGGTGCGAGTTTTACTTCTATTGTATTCGTCCACGTTAAAAAGCGTATTTAAAAACTCATTGCACCCACCCTGCCTTTTCATAAAGGTCACGAATCTCCATAGTTTTTAGCCTGTCTGAAGGACTAGGTACTTATTAACTGCACTTATCAAACTGCACTTTGTCAACTCTCCCTTTCGCCATGTATCTTCCTTCAAAGTACATCGACACAACCAGACACTCTCATCCATTACACTGCATTGTTTAAGCTTTTTTGTGTAATCAAAGCCGCTTCGAATTTTCTATTTTGTGTATACGGTGTGTTCGAAATTTATGTTTCCCATTTTGTATTGTTCAACGTCTGATCTTATTAATTCGTGCATTCTAATCTCATAATCTAATAACGCTGGAAATACCTTGCACGGTACAACCAGATTAATTCTGAAGCGAAATTGGTAAATTCTAGTAATAGGTTTGGTTATGTCTCTTTCGCTAGTTCTCTAAGCCATAATGTTAATATTAAGCCATATTCGCTATATTCCTATTATACACGAAGAAAAATCGCACATTATTCCGAACATGAATCACACGAGGGAGTTGAAGCTTTTGTGCTTCCATTTATATTAGAACTTCCAACTGCACATTACGAGTTACTGTAATAAAATAATGAGTAGACCTTTCTCGGCTCAATTTTTTACACCGCCTCTATTGGGTCTCGGCCGTTACTTTCTGCGATTTAAAAATACTTGAATAAATTTACCAATGTAATTTAAATGTATGTAGATGTGCGGCCCATGTGTTTGGTATGATAATCAAAATTTATTCCAACCAAATTTGCAGTGTGGGTGTTCACGACTTGAATAATTTTAAAACGCTTTTAATCTTTAGCTAAATTTGTTCATCGATGACAACACCAAAATTGTAATTTGCCAGTAAGCGTCATGGACCGTGAAGGAAAAATATTTCAGGATAAACTAAATACTTCATCCCTAAACGACACATTAAGTTAATTGAATTTTGTTTGTCTAGTATTTAGTTTTGTTGAAGAGTAGCTTAATGCGTCCCGTTAATACGACAGTAGCTCCGAAGTTATTATGTTACAATAAACTTTGCTACTTAAAGCTAAATGGGTTATTTGTTACATTTGCCGTTACACCACTTAACGCAAACTGAATGAAATTGACATGTCAAAAAGGACGATTATTCTATTCCTAAGATGTTGTAAGAGGGTGCATGTGTAAATGTTTCCTGATTTGTCACTTTCATATTTCGTAAATAATTTATTCCGAAAATGGAAGGTGTTTACAATTGTAAATGTTGGAAAACCAAGCAACGCACCTGGGAACTGAGATGAAAAGTTATGAATGTTATGTGGAAAGAATCGCATTTCCACTTCTACGTGCTAGGTCTGTACAAAGAAAAATCAATAGGGTTCAAGTTCAAGTAGTTTAGTATTTCCTCCAAAGAAAGTGCAATCGTTAATAGGAACTTTAATCAAATTAGCGTTAAGTTCTCCGAAAGTACATTTTGCCATTGCTTGAATGGCGTTAGGTCTGAAGGAATGCTTCTGAAATAATTTTTGAAAATATTCAAATTCGTTTGTTGGCTTGAATCTTTTCTTTACCTGCGGATAATCTGCCATAATTAATTCTTTGAAAGGTAAAAAACATACAATATTCCAATAACATTTAATAGAATCTGTCTTACAGCTGTTGACCGTTTTTTACTCCTCTTATAGACGGGGTTCGCTATAGTGATTTATTGGACCATTTATACACGAATCAGAAAAAAATCAAACTATATTATTTATACTGTTCTTGAGCGTATCGATTTGGTAATGCTAATTTAAAATCGATAGCCTAAACGCCTAACCTAACGGAAATTATATTTAGTAACCGTTTGTAGTACACCAAACCTTCGCCATGTTTTGTCTATTATTTAAAATGGAGCGACTAGTTTTGTCTCCGAATTACATCGTTAAACTACTGAGTTAAATATTAAAACCCATGAGGAAATACTTATTTACATAAAAGTCAGGAAAAAATGACACATTACTGGCGAGGAGATACAATTGTCCCGATGATTCTTGCAAATCGACGGACTATGTAATTTCTTTTCAAAATCCGAAGAATTTTCTTAGTTAATAAATGGAATAACTTTCAAAATATAACAAGAAGTGTAACTCTATAATAGACAAATGGAAAGCTCTCGGAAAGACGTACATTAAAAAAAAATACGTCCAAATCTGATGAATAGTTCACGAGAAATCAGCTTTAAGGAATCTTTAAAGCGTGAACTTTTTTTATGCTTCTATTTGACCAAAATGAATGATTTTTATTAATCCGAGTGCCAAGAGCCTATTATAAAGTTACTTTTCTTGTTATATTTCGGGAGTTATTCCATTTGTTAGTTAACTAAAAACATTCCACAGTCCGTTGATTTGCAAGAATCAACATAAGATAAAGATAAAGATTGTGTTAGGACACCACCATCAGTAAATAACTAAAAACTGTCTACATACAAAAATCGATGTGCGCATGCGCAAAACAAATTTTTTGCTTCGGCATTCGTTTTACTTTTATTCGAGGTACCTATATACAAAATTTCATGCAGTTCGGTTGATAACTAACGGAGATGTCAAAAAATCCGATAAGGCATGCGCAATAGTTATTTATTATACAAGGGAAAAGAGTATTAGATTTTAGCTCGAGGTTGCGGGGGGAGACAAAAAAGCGAGAGCTATAAAATCTAACATTTTTCCCGTGTATAATACACTATTTTTTTCTGTGACGGGGAAATCGATATATTGAAGTCGTATCGATTTCTAGAAATTTAAAGTTTTCAATTGCAGATAGGCTGTTGTTCTTCTCGCGACAATACGAACTGCGTTGGTAAGGAAACCTTCACTCAAATATCTGCCAATTCAGTTTTGTCATTTGATTTAAACATTTCGAATTTAATGATTATTTAGTGGTTATATTGAATGATATAAAGTTAAAAATGTCTGATTCTGAATTTTCTCTGACTTCACCTGAGTTAGTAGAAGCAGTGAAAGTAGCCTCACAAAAATTGAATATCTATCTTTACTTATGTGTATATGCGAGTATATCCGGGAAAAAAGTAATTTCATAAAAAGTGACATTTTGTTACCTGGCAACACAAACGTTTTTCCCGTTACAGAAAAAACAACAACTTTTTGGATCCGACATTGGTCTTACTTTGATTCGAGGTGCCTACATACAAAACTTCATGCAATTCGATTCATAACTAACGGAGATGTCAAAAGGGCCTTCCTTATTTTTGGTCTACATTGCCAATTCATGAACTCCTATCTACAAATTTTATAAAGAATCCGCCTGCAAAATTTCATTGTAATCAATCCTCTCTTTTTATAGATATCGTGCTAACGAACGGACAGACGGACAGACACCGCAAAATCATAAACTCCCATTGTAGGTATCAAGTTTCATTACCGTTGTTCCTAGGGTCGTTCACTATATAAATGATAGGTCGGTTACTAGATTAGTAACGTGGCATAAAGATTGATACCGCCCCCCTACTCGGGAGGGTATAAGGCTGAAGCCATAATAGTAATGGTCTGAAACTACGGTTGTGATAATGCAAAATCTAGAAATCTAGTGACATTGATTTTAAATCTGCTATACTATCACAGCTCAGAAACTCTTTAGTTTCGTCAAGAACCCCAGAACCAACCATCGTTATGTTTGATCTTCAAGGCACAAAGAATCCTGTGTACTCTAGCGTCTACTTTTAGTAGGGGAGCTAGCACGAAATCCACTGAACGAGAATGATCAAAATTTTAACCGATGGAGTTCCATTTTGCCCTATCAGAGTATGCTAAAATCGATCGTCTGCCGCCTCAGGTCATACGACTTAAGGCGCTGCGGGTACTTCTTGTGGTACCAATTCTGAAAGGTTGTTTTTCGAGAAAATAAGTTATACACCAAATGAAAACGTTGATAATAGCTCTTAAAAAAATAGTTAAAAAAATCGCGCACATTTGATAACTCCGTAAAAAAACAATTCTTAGTCGGTTTTTCACGAACTTTCTACGAATATAACTAGGTTACCGTTGGAAGAATGAAGCTGATTTTTTTACAGACCAATGATAGGTACAGCCAATGACTATGAGAGTGTTTCTTTTTTAAATTTTTTCTCTAATTATAAGATATCTTATAATGTTAAGCTAATAAGATAATCTTGTAATTAGAGACAAAATTTAAAAACGAAACACCGTTAAGTCATTAGTAGTGCTTATCATGAGTCTGTAAAAAAAATCAGCTTCATTCGTCCCACCGTAACCTAGTTATATCCGTAGAAAGTTCCTGAAAAACCGACTAAGAATTGTTTTTTTACGGAGTTATCAAATGCGCGGGATTTTTTAAAATATTTTTTTAAGAGCTATAATCAACGTTTTCATTTGGTATATAACTTATTTTTTCGAAAAACAACCTTTCAGAATTGGTACCACAAGAAGTACCCGCAGCGCCTTAAGTCGTATGACCTGAGGCGGCAGACGATCGATTTTAGCATACTCTGATAGGGCAAAATGGAACACCATCGGTTAAAATTTTGATCATTCTCGTTCAGTGGATTTCGTGTTAGCTCCCCTACTATTTGGTTCAGGAAAGAACCCCTGATTTTGAATCGGTTACTTGACATAATGTAAGATGTAGCACATTCAGAGCTGGGCAGTATTCGATTTTGTAAATACTTTTTAGTATTCAAATACTTGAAACTATTCAAATACTTTGTAATTAAATACTTTTATGGAAGCAGTATTTGTATTTGTAACTCAAATACCTACTTTCGCAAATATTTAGTAGCCGCGCAAAGTATTCGAATACTTCGCAAGGTATTTGAATACTTTAAGAAGTATTCGAGTGCTTCGCATAATATTTGAATACCTTTAAGTAATTCAAATATTTGAGAACTATTTAGAAATGTTTAGGGGAAGTTTACATTATCACAAAATCAAATATAAAAATCCGATACAACTGAATACCGAACGATCCTGGAGTGAAACTTTTTGACTCGATAGTCTACGTAACAATAGGGACCTTTCTTATATCCTTAAGACCATGTGTACCAATTTTCAAAGCGATCGCACGTTTCTAAACAAGTTATGCACACGGACAGACGGACGGACAAAAAAGGATCTGTTTCAAAATCGCTAGGATTAATTTCAGAAAGGTGTACGTATCATGTGCACGACGTACGATCGTTTTGAAAACTGGTACACGTATTCTTAAGGATATAACTGATATAAGAAAAGTCCTGGTACTTTCTATATAATAATAATAAATAATAATACGCTTTTACTCCCCTTAAATTTGTATATAACAATAGAAATATTTAAAAAAAAGCTAACCTCAGGGAAAGGGACTACATTCAGCGCACAAAACGCTGTTTTTTCAAAGGATAACTCGAGGTATAACTTGACATTTTTTAAGTAGTATTAGTATTAAGACTTTTATCTAGTATATACTATTTTAAATTTTTAATGCATTTGAGTGATAAGTGTTTGAATACTTTTTATAGTATTCGAATACATTCTAAAGTATTTGAATACTTATTTTTGAAAGTATTTGAATAGTTTTCAAAGTATCGTATTTAGTATTTACTTGTGCTGGACATAAATGTATTTAGTATTCAAATACTTTTGATTTGTCTAAAGTATTTAGGTACTATTTAGTATTCAAATACTTTTTGAAAGTATTCTGCCCAGCTCTGCACATTGTTCTAAATTCTACTTGGAGCTGAAAGTAGAGTTCAGCTAATTGCGACTTTTCGTGACAATGTATGGTTCAGTATGGGATAGCTATTTAATTCTTCATAGTTGAATTTTTATTAACGACTCTTCCATTCATTACAAATGCCTGGATTGAATTGAATAAAGCGCGAAAAGATTTATTATTAGCTTCCATGAACGATCTTTCACGAAATGCGAAACAGTAACTTAAGTACGTTTGATTAAACAAAGTAAAAAGCGTGAATGCTAGAAGCAACTTTAACAACCAATACACGTTTAATTCGTTAGACGATAAAAAAAGAAGACTGAAATTCATCTGTGTATCAAACATGCCTAATTTGTAACAATGAATTGCTACTAGTTAAGTGGATCCTGATACAAAGGGATAACAAGCACAACGCAGAACAACGTTAGCTTCAAAATACATTCCCTAAAGACGAGTAAATAATGGTAAATCCTCGAAGGGATCTCAACAAAAATCTACAATAAATACGAATTTCCCAAATGGACAACTAATTAACTAAACAGTTTGATACAAATAAAACAAACTGCGGAAGAAAATGTAGGTATTAATCATAATTTAATTTGTATTCTAAAACGTTTTTGGCGTACTTAATTTATGTTTGTTGCTCTGCATTAAAAAGGGAATTAATCTGTGAGGAACTGGAGGTGCCTGCCAAATGCTTGTATTATCGCAGCTAAAGTCTCGATTATTGTGAAGACATAAATTGACGGTTAGTATATCGATCTCAAAATCAAATGTAAATTAAAACATGCTAATTTAGGGTTATAAGGTAATCTGAGGAGATGCTTCATTTTTATGCTGTATGATTTTCTTTATGTTCATAGCTCATATCATACTCTCTCGAAGTACTCAATATGCATTATGATTTATAGAAAACAAAATTGCCTTTCTGGGGACTGGACGAATTGACTTTAAATGGATCAATTGACGTAACATATCTATCCGTAACCCTAAATTAAAAGTGCAGGAACTTTTCTATTAACAAATCTTGTGTCAAAAAAATTCAATACAAATATTGCTGTCTCGTAGTTCATTACACCACTCAATTAACACTTACCTAGCAATCCCAAATTACACAAGTTAAAACTTGTAACAAACCCCTTATATTACCGTCTTCCAATAAACTTCATTTTTAATAATTCGAAAATAAAATAAATGAAAAATCGAATCTCAGTGCCCAGCTGGGTTCCGATGCGCTGGAAAATCTCAACACGGCTACCGAAATAACAGATATTTTTATTGAACAAACAAAAACAAACTTTATCTTGATTTTCTTACTTTTATTACATACAAAGTAAATCTTCCTTTTAACACACATTATCGCATGAAACTATTATCTTAAAGTAATTTCGGATGAACGACATCCGAATCACGTATCGATGGCAGGCGCAGTTCCGCGTCGACGACTGAATAGGTGCAGAACGCTGAGCCAAAGGGCTAGAGAGGATCTAACGTATCTACAAGTAAATGACCTTGATGTTGCAAATGAGACAACAGTAACCCGACGTACACTCGTCAGGGCTCGGGTGTAGCGACCTATGGGCGAGGTCCGATTCATTTTTGAAAAGGGTCAAACCCGATTTGGGGTCGCTATTTCTTCTTGGCGAGGGTCGGTTTGTATTCGTGAAGATGTTTCGAATTAGACTTGGGCACACCGCATTAACCCATAGCGCCTTGCTGGAAGGTAAACCTAGACCCCTATGTGCGAATTGTGAGGTTAATTTAACACTAGAGCACATACTTTGTAACTGTCCACGATACAAAGATATACGGGACAACTTCGGGATATGCCCATTGCCCGATATGGGAAGGTGCATGGGGAAAACGTATGGGATGGAGATTCTTCTTGATTCATTGTGCCAGAGTTTATAAGGTATCGAATACCAAAAAATTAAAAGTGTAGGATAAGCCTCGGACAGATGGATGAACGGTCAGAAAACGTCGCTGCGCTGTTAGATCGTACTACATCTAAATTTAGATATTCGCACAACCTAATTTTCAATTGGTTCAATCAAACAGTTTTTAACACGCATTATGGATTTTATTTCCAAGGTTTCATTTTTGTGGCTACTATAGAGCGAATTTTGAATCACATCGTAATCTCGGTAATGTTAAAATCCGGAAAATGCGGTGTATACTCTTCTAAACTTTAGATTTAAATTTCACAAAAAAACAGCAACTTGCACATAAGGAAAACCGAGGCTGAAATTCTATGGATCAATATCCGGGTACGAACGCTGGTTTGACTTCGCGAAGCCTAAACTCTGTAATTGACGTAATACGAAACGTACCTACCTATTGCCAAAGTGTTTCGGATGCAAAGTAATTATTTTTGAACGATTAGAATGGTTGAGAGTTCAACCAGTGTTCCAATAACGACAAAATGCTGCTCAAAAATGAACTCTTGTGAGTTACTTTACATTTAAATTTGATATTTGGGGTAGAATCTGACGTATGCAAATAAAGTCGTACTTTTTATTCCGTTATATTTTAACTCGTCGTGGGAGAAGCTATGCAAAAAATCCCTAAACGTTTTTAATCAAATATAACATTTAATAAATCATTTTATATATAACGGAAGAAGAATGTAATAATGCCGTTTACACCTTTTTCATTCCCAGTTTCGCACACAGAGTGTGTCGTACAAGATAAAAAGTGCTCCACGTAAAATTATAATTTTTCTAACGCATGCAGTGTGATTCCTTTAATTTCATTGCAATTTCCAAGCATCATCAATTATAAGTTTCATTGCCTACATGCAGTTGTGTCAATTTAATTAGCTCTACAAATACGTACTACAAGCAGAGTATTTACGAGTAATCAAAGATAGGTAAACGTGTTTTTGTTAAACGATATTGGTAAAAATATTTAGCTTTGAGGCAGCAAACCACTCATGAGTATTTAGGTGTTCGACTCTATTATAAGCGCGTGTTTTTACCGCTGCTCTATTCCAAAGGAAAATCAATTGAGGGTAATCTCTCGTTTTGACGTTATCGGGTAACACCATATCCGTAGTAAGCCCCTGATGAATGCTATAATCAGAAATTGTTATTTATAAGGATCAAAATAAGGAGATTATTTCTTGCATTACAAAGCAAGGAGGTTTTTAGCTTTATATTATATGGAATAAGTCTTTGATTGAATGAGAAAATGTATCAAAGGTTAAAACACCGTTTTTCAGGATAAGCGCTAAACGTAACGTTACCTTAAATTATTAAAGTCAAAATGAAAACTTTATTATTAACGTTTTCAAGCTATACTTTTGGGAATTCTACTCCCAATGGTTTTTTTTCGAATCTATATCCGTTCTTGTTTCTGTATTCTAAATTTACATACGACCCTTTCCACTGCACCACGTCAAGAACGTGATAATACGTTTGGGAAACTGGTTTCCGAATTTGTGCCTTACCTTACAACTATTACAAAATGCCATCAAAAACTATTTGTAGTTTAATTGATTTAATTTACCTAATTATATGCAACCTGGTGCAGTAAGCATTGGCAATTGACATGCTTCAATTCTCCCTTTTTTGCGTGTGGTAGAAGTTGGAGCCACTGGTTTCGTATAATA
Organism: Photinus pyralis; assembly: GCF_008802855.1. Lineage (NCBI taxonomy): Eukaryota > Metazoa > Arthropoda > Insecta > Coleoptera > Lampyridae > Photinus > Photinus pyralis. The sequence continues at coordinate 1,892,280 of NW_022170510.1, forward strand.
CAATCTACAAATTCAAACGAAAGTATTCTTTTAAGGACCTCCAAATGTGTAGGGAATAAATTAAATATAAAGTTTAAACTCGGTTGGGTTTTTATTCGAAATTGCCATCTTAGAATGAATTTTATTAGAAAATTTACATAATTTCTTAGTCGTGCTGTTACTAGTAAAAGAAAACTACTCGGAAATCCTTACTGCAGTTATAAATTTTGTGAACTTTTGAGTTTGTTTGAGTTTAAGCGATTAATGGAACAAATAAACATGATCATTTATTTACTTGAGGCTGTTGTGAAAGTTTTAAAGTGAAAATAAAAGAGAAACCGGAATTGATTTCTTAAGGAAGGAATGATACATCACGAAACCACATCCCTTTTAATATATCTGATTTTGTTTGCCTTTTAAAGTGATTCACTTTTATTATTTTGAATTAAGCAAAGCTTTCTTAAGTGACAAAATACTTTATTTTGTTCAAATTGGGATATATAGAATTAAACACTCCCGAGTTCTGAAGGCGAATTCTCTTATATGGCAAATTAATTCGTTAACATTGAAATTTGCAAACATGTTGTAAATTGTTGCTGGAGACAAGGAGGGAGTAAAGTAAAATGAATTAATGAAAAGAATCTTAACTTGTTTCTCGAAACGTCTTCAAAAGTTAGTATGACTTTTGTACTTATAGTTGATATTTGATCTTTAATTGACGTTTCTTCATCTCGCTTGAATATATCCGGATAATTGGCATCTAGAAAGTAGTTATGGCAGGCTATTTTTTCCAAATCCTGCAGATGCAAAGGCACCGTTCTTTTAAGCCCCACGGTTCCGCGTTATTATTCAACGGGTATGAATATAAAGGGGTTGGTTCTCTCTTCTTTGGAATAAAATAAAAATACTTGCAATTCAAACGGTTTTAAATCTTTAAGAAAACAACGAATTTTCTCTAATAAATTTTAAACTTCAATCGATCATAAGTTACGACAATTTTTCGTATAGAGATACAATCCTTAATTTTTACATAAATAAAATGACTACCTCATATAAAAAAATGTCCTTTTGCAGATGACAATGTTGACATGAGACAAACTCGGTCGGCCCTACTTACATCGACAATATTTCGGGAAAATCAAAGAATGGAGCTGTCGATTGGAACTTCCGTTCTACGAAATTCTTCGGTAAATTTTCCGGTGCAGCAAATGTTCTCTCGTAATTTTTTGCAAAGTTAATCTTTGTGTTTATGGGTTACAGGCAAGAAACATTTTATTAACACGACGGTTGGTTGTTAATAAACTTTATAAGAGTTCTAAATGTTTCGTATATTACCACAACAGGAGAAATCTTCACTAAGTAGTAACAATTTTACACCCCGCTTTTTATTACTGTTTTTTCAACCACAGGCGGTTATAGCAAAATCTTACTATGGACTGGTCGCATCTGTGTCTCAAACGCGTATCCAAATTCTACCCCAATACCTCTTTACTTTAATAATTACTGATACCTACTGGTTGATTATCACCTTTTTCAAGATGACAGTTTTTTTTAGAGCCAATCATAGTTGCGATACCCCTCTGTGACCAAATGCTTAATTCGCAAGTTTAATCATGTAGTCCTAATTAAGATAGCTGAATCTAATCCAAACCATACAATTTATTGGAAAATTGGACCCTCTAATTTTTTTTGAATTATTGTGCAAGGAAAGGCAAAAGCTATAGATACGGTGCGGCATCAGTGCTGAATCAGTAGAAGACTGGCACAGTAAGTTTCCCTTCGAACATTCGCACCCAACCCGACAGATCCGCTACATATCTCAAGAGTGAGTTTAGTATTTCAAGAGAGAAAACACATGAAGGTGATCTTCGAAACTTTCCTGAAATTTTAACCAAAGGTACTTCTATTGAAAAGAAACTGGAAACTGCCACTTTTGTAAGATTGCTCTCCAAATTTCTTAATCTGAGAGCAATCTTACAAAAGTGGCAGTTTCCAGTTTCTTTTCAATAGAAGTACCTTTGGTTAAAATTTCAGGAAAGTTTCGAAGATCACCTTCATGTGTTTTCTCTCTTGAAATACTAAACTCACTCTTGAGATATGTAGCGGATCTGTCGGGTTGGGTGCGAATGTTCGAAGGGAAACTTACTGTGCCAGTCTTCTACTGATTCAATACTGATGCCGCACCGCACAAATTTCTTAATCTTTCTTTTCCAAAACTTAAAGAAAAATGATTACCGCATATATATGAATTGAAATTAAATTCCTAACTGGATTATAGTTTAATTTTAGGTACATATAAAAATTGTAAACGTTGCTCACCGGCAGTGGAAATGTATAAAAACTCGCACCATACATACATTAATATAATAATCGAGGTACTAATTGAATGCCACTTCACTAACCTAATGAAAAAGCGGGTATTAATAAATTTCAAACCAATGAAGCTAAATTAATTCATTGAATATAATAGGGCTTTATAGCTTTTTTGCCTTATTTGTTTTAATTTTCTACGGGATATTACAAAAGCATATTATTTCAAAGGCAATCCTTTAGACTAGCTGTTTCGTATTACAGAATTCATTTCAAGCTTGAAAATTAATTCAACATCTATTATTACTTAAATTTATTGTATACCGTATTCAAATGAATTTTGATATTTGTGGTTATGATTTATGTTCGAAGCAGAGAATAAAAATTCTTTAAAATCATATACTGTGCGTATGAGTTTAATTCATTAATTGCAATTACAAATGATCACGTTTTATCGTATTGTACTTAGTGTTGCATTTCCGATATGGCTATTATAAATTTAGAACTTACTAAATCCATTAATATAACAAAGGTTTGTGTGAAGGGGTATTACTTGCTTAATACGTTTTTAATCGCAGATCGCATTACTACCAATTTATCATTCCAGTTCTATTGGGCAAACCTTTTACATTTTGTATTTATTTTTAAATTATCCCACACCTTGATTTAGAAGATAATTACGCATTATTTGTTGTAATGACAAAATCGATTAAAACTATTCACTGTCAAGATAATAACTCAAAAGTACTTCTACACATAAATTGACTTTTTATACATTTCCGTTTACATCGGAAGTGAATACAATTTTATTTAACGACACCAAGTATTTTTTAAATAGATTTTTCACTATTTTTTCGTTCTCGACCTACACCTTAGAAAGTTTTAGTTTAGGGTCAAATATGAAAACGGTGCCACATTTTAATACCAGAAATAATTTGCGGCCAGTAGCCTTCAAATTACTGATAAATAATAGTTTATATATTATTATAAGCATCCCCTAGAATATTTTTAATTAAAAAGGGGTCGTGAAATTCGGTTTTTCTGAAATTTGGTGCAATCATAACTGTGATAATTAATTTTGAAGATGTAAGATCTTTATGTCTCCATCACAAAACTCTGCGTATGCAAAAATTGTCATATTTATGATTTAGTATATTTTCATTTTGGACATTAATCGTAAAATAAATTGAAAAAAAAACTACACAAAATAAATGCAATCTTTTACGAAAAGTACAGACCTACTGCACAAGGGAATTTCCAAACAGCACCGAGTTTTCCCCACTTTCAAGTTATCTAATTTCTGTAACGACGAAAGTAATACCATAATAAATCTTGGCCGCTTTAATTGGAGAGTATAATTTATGTGACTTAATCGATTTACTTTCCCACCTAATTAATCTTTTTCGCATTATGTGAAAGTATGAAAATTGAAACTGCAATGATTAATTTCGTTCTCCTTCATTACAGGTAGATACCCCAGATAGCGTTCTTCAAAGTGGTTTAGGGCTAACAGATTTAGGTCAACACGCCGTCCTACGTTCAATGGTTGATCCCCGGGATTATGATCGGCTTAAGTATTTTCAAATGAACGGTGGTGCTCCGAACACGTTCGAAGAGACAATCCATAGGGTAATTATACAATTACATTTATTTATTTTGTGAGCAGGAAAGACATCGAGAGAGAACAATTTACCATTATAAATTACGACGCCTATTTTTATTACAATAATTAAGGAGAGTTGGGCATTCGTCATTATGAAATATCTTTGTGCCAAAGCTAGTCCCGTTTTATTAGTATCAAAGTTAACTTTGAGGAATGGTTTTAATTATTAAATTGAGGTAAGTTATTACCTTGCGTTGGGCAGTTTATAACTACAAATTTTAGTATTTCAGTTATTACCATTTCTAATTTAATTTTCCCCATAAAAGGATTTTATTCGTTTTTCCCCTTTTTTATGTTTGATGTTAGTAGCATTGACATGCGTTGGTCTCTCTCCAACGTTTTATCCACATTACACATGCACAATAAAATTTTTATCAAAACAATTCTTTTACGAATTTACGATTGTAAAAAGTCAAATGTGATCTTCGACAATGCATTATTAAACATACTTCGTAACTTGAATAATGGAATAATTTTTGACCACACAATTACAGCTTTTATTTATCGTATGCGGGGTGTAAACCAAACTATAGGTGCACCCCTGTAACTTTGATAGAATTAGCGATATTGGAGTAATGGTATGAGAGAAAACGAGTACCTACCTAAACAGTATTTTCCTGTCACTTCCGGTGTCTGTAGGAGAAATATCATTGTCTAAACTTACTCTCCTCGGATCGACCGAGAATATCTCAAGGGCAGTACTTGTCCTTATCCCGCATGTGTTTCCTGTTTTTTTCGTAGGTGTCCAGTTTCCTACCAGGTTGTTCTAGTGCTCTCGCAGGCTGCTGTAGGTCTTTATCGCCGCGGTGGTGATGTATTCCGTAATGGTGGGCATGTCCAGATAACGAGGGATATATCCCGGCACATATCCCGGATCGTTTACAGCCATCCTCAGCGCCTTGTTTTGGACGATCTGAACTCTGATGATGATGTGCGACGCTGCGGCGCAGTTCCACACTGAAGCCCAGTAGGTCAACGTTGGTCGGACGATGGACATGTACAGCCGTACCTTCTTTTCGATGCTTAGTACGCTCTTCCTGTTAAGAAGGGGGTACAGCACCGGTATTGTCGTGCGGCCTTTTGGGTACAATATCTGAGGTACGCCCTCCACGTCAGACGTGGTCCAGCACGACACCAAGGTGTTTCGTTTCGGTCCTCCCGTGGATTCGTGTCTCCTTTTCGTGAAACAACGTCCTTCATCTGATCTACCCTTTTTCCAGGTCGTCCAGTGCTGTCTGGAGTCTCCTAGAGGGTTGCTCCTGTCTTCCATGGAGGGCGTTGTCGTCCGCGTCGAGAGCCAGAGTGGTGTCCCGTGTCTTCGACATGTCCCGAACGTACATAGAGAACAGCAACGGCGAGGGCAGGGACCCCTGGGGTACTCCAGATGTTGCTTTGCGCTCACGGGACCTGCATCCCTCGAAACGGACGCGAAAGCGTGTGTCTTTGATCCAACCATTTGTACCGTAGCTAAGGGGAGACCGCATTTGGAGCGTTTTTCATAGCAGTCCGTTGAGCCAGCCTTATCTTATCTTATCGACCGCTTTAGTGATGTCCGAATAGACTGATTCGGTGGACTGGTTGTGGTTGAAGCCTTCTGTCGCGTGTTCTATCGCCCTTGGCACTTGGTGGACCGTCGAATGATCCTTCCGGAATCCGAATTGCGGGAGGTCTGCGGGAACGGTATAGACTGGCCCGGTTTCTGTAATATAATTACGTCGGCACGTTTCCACCAAGATCGAAAGTGCCGCAATTTGAGCATCGCGTTCAGAATAAAAGCGAACGACTTCGTGGCGTCCCGTAAGGCAGCCTGCACGATTTTTCCAAACTCGGCGGCCGCCGCTTCGAGATTCTCGACGTCTTCGATTACCGGTTGATCGTCCGTCATCGTTTCCTCTGGCCTCTGTGTTATCGAGTACGTTTCTATTTCGGCTGCCGGTTTCGCTAGGATGTTCCGGTACCGCCTTATTGTTTTCGCGCTTGCTTCGCCTCGAAACGGTTCTTTCACCGGAACCAGCGTCGCCTACGACTACGAGGGAGTTGAGTGGGAAGGTTGACGGCTTCTCCTTCTTCTGCCTGTTGCTCTTCTTAGATTGGAAGCTATCTTGCTCTTCAGCCACCTGCGGGACTAAATTGGGCTCGCTCCCCTCTTTGGAGCGGCGAAGGGGGATTTTTCATCGGCTCGGGTGATAGCGGGATGATTTGGATCGAGTCTTGCTCGATGGCTTCTTGGGCGGCTGCTTTCAGTAGCAAGACATAAGATTATATGTCCGCCACGGGAAGTGCTTGAAACGCCTCCATGGCAGCAGCCGGAGAATATAGCCACAGACTATTAAAAAATTGGAAATAATAAACGCTGCAACTGCCATCAAATCTGTGTGAAAGGGAACTTTTGACCATTTGTTCAAACGCATCTGCGATTCGATCCCATTTTGCCGACTTGAATGCGTTTTCCACGTGTAATGTCGTCAGCAGGAAGAAGTCTTTTTGTTTCCACGATCCTGAATGTGCCAACTGCTTCATCTCTAAACACCTCCTTCAGAACATCCAGAGTAGATCTCCCCTTCCTCAAACCGAACTGTTTTTCCTCTAGGTCTTGCAAAATTCTTGCCCTTATCTTGCTCATACAATTTTCATGCAGCATCCAGCAGGCAGATAGGTCTGAACTTCCGTGGTCTTACTTTTCGATCGCCTTTTGGTATGAGGATCAAGATCGGTTTCTTCCAAACTTTTGGCAACTCACATTTGGTTAGCAGACCATTAAAAATTTCCAGCATTTTCCCTCCATCGGCTTTGACTGCCAATTTAATCACTTCTACTGGAATACCATCCGGCCCGGATGCCTTTTTATCTCGTAATTTATCCACGGCTGCCTCAAGTTCTCTTTTATTAAACGGTTTCATACCTGCTATATCGGCATCTCGTTCCAGATGATTTCTTGCACTTTTGGAAACATTCAAGATACTGTTTGTATAATGTAGCGATGTGTTTTTAAGAAATACGAAATTTAAAGGTAGCAGTACATTCCTCTACTGAAGTCCAGAATTGAATCTCCAAGAGAGATTATGGCCGATATACGTGTCTTGGTTGATTTCCGTTATTTGATACTGTAGCGATCCTTCTAGAACATTCTCGAGGTGCCAGTAATAGAGATAATATTGTAGACATCTTTATGAAATTTGGTATGCATCACATCAAGATGCATTTTCAGATGTGCAAAAGTTTTTATTTTGTTTTTTTAAATGAACGATTTTTATTTTTTTAAACGAAAACTCTGCGTTAGATAAAGAAAAACCAGGAGATCAAATTTACTCAAAAATAATGGGAATTTAAAAAATAATTTTTTTTAAAAGAAAGCAGTGGCGTAGTATTTTTTTCTCCTACAATATTCAATGCAAAAGCCGTCCGAACGTCACTGGTAAAGAAAGTAAAAACTTTTGCACATCAGCAAATGCAGCAAATTTCATAAAGATGTCTACAATATTATCTTTGTTATTATTACTGATTTTTTTAAACTTTACTACTCTGTATCTCAAAAATTAAAACGTTTAGGCCATACGTTCATGGAAAGTTTTTTTTCTTAAAATGTGTCCAAGAATCACCCCCTTAAACAGTAGCATATCTGTAAGGAACACCTTGTATAAATTTATATAAAAATAATAAATCAATTATATTTAAAAAAGAATTTAAAATTCATAATAAATAATAAACTTCTTCCATGGGGATCGTATAGTTGGAAGCGTTCCTATTACACTGGCCGCGTTGCCACGTTGTATGGCAATACTTATCCTTGGTCGTAAGTAAGTGGTAGCTCCGGGTTCCCCAGTAATATTGGTAATGCGTTTTCCCCGGTATTCCACAAAATTACGAGCTTCTCTACACGAAGGACCTAATGTCTCTACTGCGAAAGGTATAAAAATATGGTTCTGTTCCTATTAATTGAACTGGATTTCCTTATTTTTATATAAATAAATCACCCAATTAAATTTACGTTACAATACATATGGTCCTAATGACGTGAATAATTGTATTACGCCTCAAATTCGAGTCTGCATAGTTTTTGAGCAGAAAATCCTGGTAGAAATACACCTCTAGAAATTACCCAAAATAAAATGAACGATCAACAATTAATGCGGTTTGACTTTATTCTGTAGGTAAATTTGTGTACGTATGGCTACAAAAAGCTGTCAGTGAGAATTTGACTTAATGCTACTAAATAACCTCGTAAATAACTAGAAAGAAGACAATAATAAGAATAACCTTTTTACTGTAATTTCTACTTTAATCCATATCCGATGAAACTCAAAGGAAATAGCATCAGGATTGCCTATTCTAAGTATTACCTATCTTTCCAGCAGCGTGTACATTTTCCAATGTTATGAAGTTTACCCTGAATAACTTTTCTAGTACACGCTAGGGTCAACCCAAGTCAATGCATTGCACCTTATACTAAATTATGAAATGTTTCTATTGCTGCTTTCCAAATTAATACTGTATGCAATTTTGCAAACGGGGTGCATAAATTTGCGAGGGTACGTGTAGATACGGTAATGCAAAGGAAAGTGTTATGAAAATGACCGAAGAGTGTGCTGTTCGATATTCAAAATGTAATTCGATTCAGTACCAGGCGGCGGGTGGTCGTCAAAATCCGTAGATGTTCCCTGCTATTAGTGTCACAACTGGCAAGTTAATTGCCATAATAAGGGGTTGCATCCAATTACCTGTCAGCTTGTTCCATCAATTGTTAGTTACAATATCAGTTATAGCAGTTCCCGAAACCGTTCTTAGTCTCTCTAGATTAAACGGAAGCTTGTTATAAAGAATATTTTTCCAACTAGGAATAATAAAGTTACTTTTATTGCACTTTTGAGAATATTTCTGCATTCCGTAGTTCTGAATTAGTTTTCAGATCTCCCCTCATGAATGTAATGCGTCACAAAATTTATTATATGAGGTTACCTTATTTTTAAAGCACTTAAAATTCCCTGAACGCACATATTCTATCACAACTGACCATAAGGTTTATCTCTTTTACGAATAAGGCACGCGATGTTTGGTTTTCTGACTTGCTGTTTCTCTTCTATGGATCACAGGGGGCTACAATAGCCTCTATATCAAAATGTCACTGCAATCCGGGCTTAGTTTTTATGGCTGAAAAGTTTGTTATAGTCGGAAGGTGATGGGATTCCCGAATTTTATTGTAGCCTTTACGACTCCACGAAATGGACATTCGGTGATGCGGCCGTTATCTACTTAAAATCGACATTTATAATAAATATTTGCGACTGTTGCCCCTCAAATAAGTATATGTAGAAATAAAAAGAGAACTGCTGTAGTTTTAACATCCATTTTAAATTAGTTACGAAATGATTATTCCCTTGAGTAATGATTTCGTAACTAATTTAAAATGGATGTTAATAGGAATGTAGATAGGTACCAATCGTATAGCTCTCTTGCGATATTGGATCAATACTACTAGGAATCATAATCATATTAGTTACATTACGGAAATTTTCATTACTTTAACTTTCTTAATTTTTACAAAATAAGGTTCTTTTTACAAATTGGCGTTTCGACTTTGTTTTTCTCTGAAATGTTCTTATGGAGTCAGTGGTTTTCTTTGTATCAGTGGAAAATTTGTAATTTTGGCTACCCAGAGGTATAATTTGTTTAGGGGGTGCCATTTGAAATTTTTAAAAAGTATGACATTTGGCGGTTAATCAAAAGTTTAATTTTAATTAATTAATTTAGTACTTACCTAAAAAAATTATGTGATTGTGGAAGAGGCCTTAACCTTTTACAGTAAAGGAATTATGATCCGAGGGGTCTTAGATACTACACCCTGTACACACACATCTTCATATAGATCTGGGCATTCCTAGAAAGATCTGGCAGCTTTTTCGCATTTCCAAATAAGTATGTAGATTTACAGATTAGGTCTGTAAATTAATAAAAAATTAACTTGTGACTCTTCTCTACGACGAAGGAGGGCGTTTTTCCAGAAGTGTCTACGCCAATTCTTATGGCGCTTTCTAGGACCACTTCCAAACCAAGAAGTTTCCTGGTGCTTTGCACTCTGAGATTTTTATAACATACCAGACGATTTTCAGAGCCTTTCTAGGAAATGTTGCTGCTTTTTTAGAGCTCTTCTGGTCCTCTTTTCTCGGGTACTTTGAAAACGTTTCCAGGGTTTTATGTATTATTTCGCGAGCCTCCTATACCTCACCCAAGCTTTTTCTGGGCTGATACAGTTTTTTGAATGTTTGGGATTTAGTTAAACGTTTCTGGAAAAAGTGAAATAATCGAATCGATGTAAAATATTTTCAAATATTTGCCTGCAAGTTCGTTATTTGAAACTCCTATTTTTTTTATTGCATTTCATTCTACGTGAACTTTCACTTCTTTTTAACGGACTTAAACCAAATTAGGACGTTTGCGATTCCCCATGCAAGCCTGTATAAATTCCAAATTTCATCAAAATCGGCTCAGGCGGGTTTGAGTTATCGTGTTCACAAAAAATGTGTGGTGTGAGGGCGTGTATGTATGTGGTTCGTTTTTTCTGAACACGATAACTCAAAAAATTTTTGGGGATCAACTTCCCAAAAAAAACATTTTGGGTCCCTGCTTATTTGGACGTAACTAATCACACTTGCGTGAATTCCGTCCGTTCGTCTGAGGATTTGACCTCTTAGTCCTCGGACCTCATGCTTTGATTTTGAGGTGTGAACACGTAGGGTCCCAACGACACAACTGTGTTTTTAATTACAATATCTTAAAGACTAACTGCAGATACTTTGTTAGAAATGAATCCAGTAGGTTCAAAACTAAGTTTCGTATTTATGGATCTATTTTTATGAAATTGGATCTTTATGATAAAAGCAATTAAACACGAATTCGTCACAACAAATGGACATTATGGAACAGACCCACCTATCGGTACTCGGTAGCGCCCATCTGAAAAATACGCTTCAGCCAATCACTAGTGCCACGGTTTTAAGACTTGTTTTTGTAATATTTGCAAAATTAGTTCATAACGAGAGTATCACCGTACATATTAAGCACAAAAGTACTGAGTTTCGTCTCAATCTTATAATAAAATTAATTAGTTGTGTTTATTTACAGTTAAAATTGCAAGAAGCTTTAAAGAAACGGGAAAAGATAACAAAAGAACATGAAGAGGTGAGTGATTATATTGATGTAGTGAGTGTTTTTTTTATTGTTTTGTTACGTGCGATGGGGTTCATTTGTTTTTTAAGCACGTTCAATGTAAATAGTAGCTTAAATGGATTTCGGTACTTCTATTTAACTTTTTTTATTTCATTTCTAATACAAAGGAAAGTTTCATGTACTACGACGAGCAATACTTGTTGACTTATATTTTCTTTATAACGTAATATTGATTTGTGTTAACCTTACAACTTAACAAACGTTGAAACCTTGTTTATTTAGCTGTACTAATTGTTTTACGCTTTCGTATATCGCAGTTTTATTTTGCTAAGATTGAAAAATGTGGTTTGACGATTGTTGCATGTGCAATGGTAGATATTGCATACAACAAAGTTTCTTGGTTCATCGATTTGGATCTTTCGAAGTGCTATCAACAAACTTCGTTACGTACATGTTTATTTAATAAATAGGTAATACAGTTTCAGCATAAAATCCATCACTTTAAACTCTTGTGGCACCTGATTAAATAGCCGGCAATTAAAAAATGCGCAAAGTTTCACTCACATTCATCCTCTGCTAGAGCTGAAAAATGTTTATTGCACCGTGATTTTTATGGACGTTTGTCCTAATTGAAAGAGGTGCGCTTTTACAGTTTTAAAATTATGTTGATGTTTAATCAATATCCCATCGTAATGGGTTGCAAATTGCATTGGACACCAAAAAATTACACTTGTTTATACGTCAGAATTTCATTTTATAATCATCGTCACTCTCTATTTAATTTCGAAAAACAATCTTTGTCCACATTCAGTATGGAAAAGGGTATTTGAAAGGGCTTGTGTACAATTCCTCGTAAACGCACCTTGTCGCTTTTTAATTCGGTATCGTCTCGAGTTGCACATTCATGTAGGATATTTTGCACTTTATTTCGCACCTCGTGCCTAGAAGAGGTCCAAAATCTTAATCTTTACTCGACACTCCTGTATAGGTTGTACCTTGATCGCTAACGTTTCGGTTTTTAATCCAAGGCAATTATGCAAATAGAGAACCATTAAATCTGATTTGAAAAGTTTGATTTTATTTGATTCAGCGTTGTTGGATTTGAATTCATACCCAAACAGTTTGAAACTTGAATAGGTATAGTATAGAGACCGTATGTCTTATTTTTTATGACTTTTTGTCCCATATAAGATAGAAAAAAGGTAAAAACTGCCCATATTAGTTATTTTTACGTACAATCCAGCGGCGTAGTAAAAAAAATGTTTGGACCACCGTTTCTAGATTTGACCCAATGTTGGTACTTTTTTAAACGCAACACCCTGTATATCTTAAAGTCGTTTTTTGCATTCTTTTTCTTGATTACATTGATGTATCACAACTTATTGTTTTTTTTTAATTTTAATCATGAACCAAAAGTAAAAACCCTATTTGTTACAGTTTTGAAATAGCAGGCCATGGATTCATGGAAATTTTGTTTTGTTTATTACATCCATGATAACTAAGGCAGCCAATAGCACTCAATAAAAATGGCTAATGGTAGAAACAAGTCGTTTTACCGCAAACAGAAAATCCAGCTCTATTTCAATTTTCTCATAACAATTTAGTTCGATTTTCTCACGAGAAGCAAAGGCAATTGGAGTACTTACTTAAACCGCCCCTATTGACTTCATGATCAAAACTGTGACCTTAGTTATTATACAGCGCGTTCGAGATATGAGGGTCACCTAAATATCTCTTTTATTTGGCGAGATACGAATAATTTGTCAAACATAATAATAATAAACATTATATGTGATATTACCATATATCCCATCGCATAACGAAACTTCCGGTGTCATTTCCGGAAATGAATTCCAACTCTTGTTCTCCAAAAGAAACACATGTTTTTATGATATGTATTTGAAAAGAGCAATCAATTTGCTGTGCGACAACATAAAATGTGCGTATGGTTAACATACAAAATAACTGAGAAATACGTGATTCAATATTTAGAAAAGTTATGAAATCTATCCATATCTAGCCATATCATACAAACTAACCTGTTCAATGTTCGTTTTAAACAATTACTTTGACGTGATACTATCTACCCGTGTAACACAACAGACCTCGTATCCTGCCAGCACACGGAATGCTAGATTTCATAAATTTTCTAAATATTGAATTTCTCCATTTTTGTGTCTATTAACCACGAGAACCATTATGCATATTTTATGTTGCCGTACACAAAATTGATTGCTCTTTTCAAAGATCTTGGGCATTGCATTTGAAAAATAAAAGTTGCATCGATTTCCAGTTAAACAGGTTTCAATATGCATTTGGATAGATCGTAATGTCATTTATTATAATATTATACCGTGAGTTTTTTTAACACTGACCATAGGATGTTACATGCTAATTTTTCAACCCCCTACTAACTTTTTAACCGCGGCTCTACAGAAATACCGCATCCGGCCTAAAGCACCATGAGACATAGTAGAACATTTAAAAAAATGACCTCGTCAGTGTCAGTGATAATGATATTGTCGAAGTATACCTTACACCTACATTTTTTGCAATATTTCTTTAGCAGAACTTAGTCCAAACTCATTATATCAGAGAATGCTACAGGCTCCTAACGGCGGACAAAGCTCTTAATGAATCTCAACAACCCTGGGTTAGGACTAATAAAGGTTTTTAAGACCTCTCACAGGTTCTATTGCTCAGAGTGAGAATGCCAAAATCGTTGTTCATGGGTGAATTTCGGTGGGAAGACGATAAAAGGTTTTTGGTTTTGCGTACGGTGGAAAATTTGGTTTCCTTATTTTAAAAGGAATTCTAAAATGCATTTAAACTCTGTATAATAGGAACTGGCGGTGGCGTCATATCTAGGTTATCTCTATTTATTACCCGCAAGTTGGAAGTGACAGAAAATTGATGTTATTAAGAAATGTCGAGTCGGCGTTTATCACATGTCAGTTCTCACTCATAAACTTAGCCCAAAAATCAATAAAGTTTGACACTTCAATGTTGCAGCTCTCAATTAAACGTCGGAATAATCGTCATCTTTGTCTTTGTTAGAAATATAGAGAGAGTAAACCGACGTCACCAGACAACAAGTCAAATTAATCAATATGTAACGTACCTTAATTCTAACGAAATGTAAAAAAGATGACGTAGAGGTAACTGCCAGTTCCTATTAGCAATGGATGGTATAATGTTTGCAATTTACAAATCACAAATGAGGGTGTAGTCTCGTACTTTTTTTTGGTAGGTTGCAATAGAGCAGTCTTCTTAGACCATAGTATATGGACTGCTATAGGTTCAATACAAAATGAGTGGTCACAAATGGGTGGCACTGTATAACGTGGATATGTGAATCTTGTAGTAAACTAAAGTCGTGTAAACATCAGTCGGAAGAGTTTTTTTGAAGTTATTACTTAGCTAGTTTTTTTTCCTAAGGAGTAATACCTATAGCTCATAGCTTTGGTCCGTTGGCTGTTACTTGTTAACACGAAACAACGACGGTTTTCAAGGTGTCCACAAAAAAAGAAATCGGTCAATTTTTGTTTTTCTCAAATAAAAAACAATGATATTAAGTTCAAAACTAGGTATATGTGAAATCGGCTCACAATTATGTATGTAATTTAACCTTTTTTTTATCCCTTTGGTCTAAACACGCGTTGTAGGTAAACTGGAGATTTAAAATGATTTTGGTGGATTCTGGATTCATGTTTCTTCGTTCAACAGTTAAGTGGTCAGATCACAGCAGACAAATTTATTGGTAATAGACATCGTGATGTCAAAACCAAAATACCATACGACAAAGTTCGGCTTTGAAATCATGTTTATTTTTTCTTTTTGTGTAAGTACCTACATTGTTCTGGGATTTTCTTATATTCGCTGTATTAATAAATAATATTTATTACCACGGGGTTGGGTTTTAAAGAATACAATTTCTCTGAGATTACATCTTGTGTATTGATGTACGATTTTATCCTCTCTTAACAGCTTAATAAGTACTTAATATCTGCAAGGGCTTTTACGTCGCCGTTTAATTAAATTTCATTACACACAAGCGTAGGAAAACTATAAAAACACTTAATAAAAGCTAAATGTTGCTGGCTTATAACAGAAACGTAATAAAGAAAACCATAACGGAGCGCGCTCGCGATCTACATTTTATTTCGATCGTCTACACACCCTTCCTTCCAGTAATATATGTTGAGTACACAAATGTAAAATGTAAACGGGCTTGTATTCGCAATTCGACCATACGTCTCAATGTAAAATACGAATGCAGAAATGGAATTGAACTTGAAACAGGCAAATTGAAATATTCCCTAGTGGTAAATACGTACGTACCTACTCTTGTGCAATGAAACAGTTTCAGAAGGGACAGAATTGTTGTTACCCGTTCCTTTTCTTAAAATCCACGAGTATTGGGATGCTTAAAAATTGCATCGGCGCGGCGTACCTATCAAATGTGATCTTGCGGCTTGATGGTGTTACGCCCCTATTTTTAAATGAGGACATTTTTCTTACGCTTTTTTCATTTCAGATTTTACGAGACATTCGGGAAGGGCTTTTACAGCTTGGAAAAGAAGGATATCGGGGTCCCTTGACGTGTGGTACATATAGTCGCTTAAAAACGTACATGTTGTTAACATGCTTAATATTCACAGATGACACTTATATGTATGATGAAGACGTACGTGTGATGGCACCAACAGCCCACGGACACGATCGGGGGCACTGGTATGACGAACCACCCTACGAAAGTGACCCTGAAGATTTTTTAATGGGAAGTAGTCCAGGTCCTACGGCTACAATACAAAACGGCAGAGTCTGCTTTACTCTCAATCAAAGGCAGGAATCTCGAGGGGAAGGCGTAATCTCACTTAGAACTGCAGGAGATATATCTCTACCTAGAGATATTCCCTGCGCATCAACTCCCAGGGGCGCACCTAGACGAGGGCTTATTTTACCACAGGCTGGACATCCCCCCACCATTATACCTTTAACACACTCAAGGTAAACTATAATTTAAATAAACGACTGTCTACGTTTGCCAATGTTTTATTTCGGTTCCATGAAAGCTTAATTTAAATTAACAGGTCGGCAAGGGACAGAGAGAGTGGCGACTACGCCGGTTCCGACATCCAAAGTATTAGCTCGCGACTATCGACACTATCAGTTGACACTAGTCGATCTGATCAGCCCGACTTTCATGATAATAAAACGCGCCAATACAGAAAATTACACAACTACAGAAACGAGGAGTGTCTTTCACCTAGTCAAAGTTCGGATTATGAAGACCAGGATGATTTTGAAAATTGTAGTCAGCAAATTGGCACCGTTCACGTGGTAATTAGTGCTGGAGTGTTTTCTTAAATTGCAGTATGTTCTTTGCAGTCGAGTGATGGCCGTTCTACTGGTGTTTGCACCTTAGTGGGTAAAGTGCGAGGCCTCCGACACGACGTGCAACGAAAAATCTCCAAATTAAGAAACGAATCATTGGTAGAACAAGAAAAGCGGGCAGATCAAGCGTTCCCATGCTCTGCTAGTTCAATAGAAAGCTTGCCAAGTGGATCTGGATCTAGTAAATGATTGCGTTTTAAATTTCTCTAAGTAACTGTGATTTCTAGGCACTCAAGCTTTAGTTAGAGTAGGTAGCAACCATAGTTCTATATCTGTCGAAGATGTTGATTCAAGTCCAGCTGATCCACAAATTATTGGCCGTGCCAGAGCATTGGTAGAGTACACTCCTAGTCCTTACGATAAAGATGCACTGAAATTCAAGGTATATGATTTAATATATTATTATTCTTATTTTCTAGTTCTGCGCATTATTCTCTTTATGCAGTAATTAGTCGCCAGCCACGCAGGCTTCTTTGCTGCATGAACGCGTGAAGGTTTCACATACACAATTATTCTCGCCGTCGTACGGTTTCAGAAGTATTAAATCTTACGCCGAAGTAATAGCAAGTGAAGGGATAAAATGCACAAATTTTTTTAACATTACAGTCTCCATTGCAGAGCACATTGGGGTAAATCAGGGGGTAAATTAAATTAACTTTTTTATGTCCTACGGTTTTTCATCATAGTTGTTTACGGCGAATTCTCCCTAAATATCATTTGGTTAACTCCCGGTTTGTTTGTGCACTCTCTATTACAAAAACTAAAAAAAACACTTATCGCGAATCAGGAAATCATTTCTTCTATGTGCTCGTGCCGCTTTCTGTGGCATACCCAATCATCTATTGACAATTGGAGAGAGAGACAAGTACCTACCTTCTACTCTCGACGCCAAAAAGTTTGTGCACTGGAGTTTGAAGCTTAATAAAAAAAATAACCATTGGGTCGATTTTAATGGGACTTGCATTCCGTTGACCTAACAAACATTTTTTTGAGTAAATACATCATTACAGCACGCGAACTATAAAAAATACACCGTTTTTAATTGTCATTTCATTACAGAAGGGTGACATTATTGATATTTTATCAATGAATGCCAGTGGACAATGGAAGGGAATTTGCCATGGCAAGAAAGGCACGTTTAAATTTATCAACGTAGAACTGTTATCGGAGCGGGCGATTCGAAACAAGAAGGAAATGAAATGGCACCGCAACATTGTAGGGAAACCAACATCTGTTGAAGAATTGCTACGTACAATAAACATGCAGGAGCATATATCTGTATTTGTGTTGAACGGCTATGAGGATTTAGAATTGTTTAAGGAAATTGAACCATCTGACTTAGACTATTTAGGAATTATCAATTCTGAACACAGAGCAAAAATACTAACAGCTGTACAATTTTTGCACGATCTTGACTGTAAGTAATAAACTTTTCTCGAATGTCTATTGTTTATCTAGCAAACTGTTGTAGCGGGTAGCGAAGGAGACGTAGCGGGCTCCAGTAGCGAAGGTGACGAGCATAACAAATGTAGAATAATGAACGTGGGCGGCACATGTTCACCGTTTGAACGTCGTCAATTTCCGAGAGACTCCGGCTGTTACGATGCATCACTTAAAAGCTCAACAAAAGTGCATCACATATCTCCTCAAGACGAATCAGACACCAGTGATAATAATGGATTTTGTGATACAACAAATAATTTAGATTCAGTAGTAGAACAATGCAACAATGAAATTTTAGCGAGGGTACGACAAGCTCAAAAGAATGTCATAAATTTGAAAGAAGAGGCCCCATACCAACCAAATATTACTAACCTGCCTAATTCCTCTAGCGCAGATAAAATTCAGCAAAAGGCAAAAGATACTTATGTAGGTATTCATGGCCAAACAACTTTAATAGATCCCTGTCGAAGAAACTTACTAAATCGAGGAAGCTACAGAAAAAACACGAACATAGAAGATTCTTGTGAAGCTGATCAGAAATTAACGACAGTTAAGTACGTTGTCGGTGCAAATAATGAACTATCTCTAGGAGAAGGTGGCAATACTGGTAATATGGCTGGTAGAGGGGGTTGCCTAAGCGAAAAGTCTAGTGATTCTGGTGTGAGTAGTAGTTCTCTATCTTCGGCAAATCACAAAGATGGCCGGCAACCAACTCTCAGCCAAAATGAAAACTTGATACGAGGAGTAAACAATTTTTCTAGCTGTGCCAATCGAACAACGTCCAATGCTGCCAAATAATCAAATTGATCTTGCAATCGGTGTCCTAATTTCTTTTCTAATACGAATTTGTACAATTTTAATAAATTTTACACTTCCGACATTTTTGTATAGGGTTTTTTCTTATTTATTTGTATATTTCTAGTTAGCTAATAGGTGTAAAATAAAATGTTTGTATAAAGAAGTAATTTATTAAAATACTGTTGTTAAATAAACGTGATAGCAACTGAAATGATAAAAACAGATTTTTATCTATGTTGTAGGAGATATGTACATATATAGTAAGGTAACAAATTTTGTAAATATTATTTATTATGAAGAGCTAGTCTCCTTGACATACTATACATTTCCATAGTGAAAATCAATAAATAATTAGATTTTTTTATTAACAATTGACTGATTTTGAATTTTTCAATGTAGTATAAAGCATATCAACTGTTGTACATGTTTCATGTAATCAGAATTTGTAACATGTATGTCAGTCAATGATGGAGACCTTTATTAATAAAACACAAAGAACTTCAATTTTGTATTGATAAAAACTGTAATAAGACCACCTTTTTCCTACAACACTATTCTTTCAATAGCACGTTTTAGAGAAAAGTAGCTGAAGACATGGACAAATGGAGAGGCGTGTGAGAGATTTTGTGGTACCATTCCCTAGTCCGAGAGGAGAGAAGAGAGTTACCTAAGCGCGGAGCGGTCGTGTATTTAATTCAATTTACAAAAATGGGTTAACACAGTAGGTAATGTGACGGTGGGATAACAAAAGAAGTTAACATGGTTATGGAAGGTGTGAGAAATTTTACAGTGCTATCCTGTCATTCTTTGACTGATCCATTAGGCATTAGCCCATTGCTAAGTTAGTTTTAACAATTTCAGGGTGAATCAGATTCTGTTTAGTAAGGCACAAAAAATACTCTCCCTTATTGGATATAATATATAATTGGACTTCCTAAAAGGTCATAAATCCCTCACAAATGTATTTTTAATATGTACCATTCTATGTATATATGCGCTAAGGACACTTTCTGACGTGAAGGACCAATCTTAGACCGAGTATAACTTTTATTTGAAAAGTGATTTTCAAAAATTATTTGACAATTTGGTTCTTTAACTCAAGTACTACTAGTTCGAGCTAGCTCCCTTACTACATGTAGACAACAAGTTTTGTGGAATTCTCTCCAGTTTCGTAGTGCGGCCAAGAATTGCAGTGGAATTTTTTCGAATTTTCAAAAAGTAATTTCAGATTCGTGTTTTTCATGTTTAAAAACCCCCAGATACCAAAAGTCGTCGAAATCAGAATTTTTTCGCACTCCCAATTAGGAGTGCGTACCCTTCGTGGTGGGAATTTTGAAATAATTTCTGCAAAATCGGAAAAGGCATACCCAAAAATCTATTAAAAGACGACCAGTCTTTGTAGGAAATAAGAAACGTAAGTACGGGGACCAACCAGAACTATATGGTGAACACTGGGTGGTTCAACAACTTTGGCTGCTCCAAAACCGGCATTGTTTGCTGTGTGAGAAGACATTGTTGCCATTCTAACATTTAAGATTCACTAAAAATCAGTAATTAAAGATAAAGATTGCAATATCAAAATCTACGAAATGAGTGGTTCTACTTTCTACCTTGGCTCACTCTGTACATAAGCCTAACTAATAATTTTAGCTGAATGCACCCAATAATCTAAACGAAAATTTGGCAACATGTAGCGTTGTCAATGTTATGCCTAACCTCAAATTTTGACGAAAATTGGCGCTTAAACATAAGTTGTTTATATTTTTTAATATTTCCTTTGTTCTAAGCCTTGTATTTTATGTTGTAAATACTAATTTAACACACTTTTCAATTCCTAAACCAACACAAATATGAAGTGCACCATACCCGAAATATCCTGGCATAATCGAGATCCTGTGCTCAGTGTCGATGTTCATTGTGTGCACAACGAATTTTACAAGTTAGCATCAGGGGGTACAGATTGCCACGTCTTAGTATGTGCCGTTACACTTCCCTTGTACCAAAATTAAACAGTTTGTCTTAGATATGGAGGTTAAGAATTCGTGAAAATGGGGCTGTCGATATTAATATTGTTTCTGATTTAACTCGACATCAAAAGTCTGTTAATGTCGTACGGTGGTCTCCAACCGGTACGTATTTAGCGACCGGTGATGATGATGCCAATATTATTATTTGGAATTTGAAAACTGATAACATTCCAATGTTGGAGGAGACAAATGACGAAGAAGTTTGGTTGGTTACAAAGGTGAGATCGGCCGCATGTGTTTCCCTTACTTAAAACAACTGCTTTTAAGATATTACGTGGTCACAAAGAAGATGTGTATGATTTATCATGGTCTCCTAATGAAATGAAGTTAATCTCTGGTTCAATTGACAATACAGCGATTCTCTGGGATTTTTCCAAGGGACAAACGGAGTATATATTATCTGACCATAAGGGCTTTGTTCAGGTACAGTTTTTTTTGTTACACATACACTCCATTGCTGTATTAACAGAATGTTTAAAAGGAGGGTTAAAGGTTTCATACTTAGTATCAACAATCAGGTTAAAATTTTTTCAAAATTAGGTGTTGTTTTGTCTTGTATCGAATTTTGTAAACAATACAATAGAGGTAGGGTATGCATAAGTTGGTGGCACTTTCCGTTATACCAGAAGTTGACGTTATCTTGTTTATTTTAAATGGAACACCCTATATATTATTTCATTTTTTGATTCTACCTATATACATTTCACACAGACCTAAATTTAGCATTTTTCAAAAGCGTTTTAAAATACTGAGGTAAGCATAAAAACTTTTTAATTTCACATTCTGATCCAGAATTGTTTTAGAAATCCAAAAATTTAAAAATATAGGGTGTTCCGTTTTTCAAATTCAAAACCAGAGTTACTTCTTGTGAAACCAGATGTGCCCAGCAAGTCAAACATGTGCAAAAAATCGCGAGGGTGGGGGGTTGAGGATTGTAGACAGATAATCAAAAGTTTTTTTTAGGGTGTGACTTGGGATCCAAAAGGTGATTTCATCGCAACTATTTGTAGTGATAGAGTCTGTAGGGTATTCGACAGCACAGGAAAACACGTCAGAGCTCGACTTCATAAAGGTTCACTTCCGGTAACCGAATGGAACGAAATGCCCAATCAAGAAATCAAATATTTCCACGATGACACATTCAAATCCTATTTTAGGAGATTAAATTATTCGCCGGATGGCAACTTGTTAATAGTTCCTTCGGGTTGTATAGAATCTGCCAATGGTAAAATGGCCAAAAATGCTACCTATGTTTTTGCTGTCGCAGATTTATCACAGTACGTTTGCTTTGGTGGTTATACCATGAGTTTATGCTGTACTTTTAGACCTGTGGCTGTGATTCCCTCACCAAAACAAATTACAATTGCGGTTCGTTGTTGTCCCGTATTATTTGAATTACGCCCCGATGGAAGGGACACATTGATTAATCTTCCCTATAGGATGATCATTGCCATAGCTACTGATAGTGATGTGGTACTGTATGACACGCAGCAAGTTGCACCATTTGCTCATCTCAGAAGAATTCATTACACTCGCATCACAGATTTGGCATGGTCTTCTGACGGTCTACTCTTGGTTGCCTCTTCTACAGATGGTTTTTGTACCTTAATTACATTTCAAAAAGAAGAATTAGGTATCCAATATACAAAGGAAGAAAGTGAATCTGAAGATTGCATTTTGAATGTGAGCGGATCTGGTGAAGAGTTAGTTAATTTGGAAATTGAAAGTAAAAGTAAAGAAAAAGAAGAGATAGTAGTCAAGAAACCAAACATTTTGGAAAAGTGGACAATTCGTACTCCTAAAGTTGACTGTGGCCTAAGTAAGTACTTAGCTTTTCCAATTACTGCATTCTTTTGTGGGTTGTTTGTTTCACTTCTATTTTTGTTCAGTGTGAGGAATTTCAGTACTAAGTTAGTTGTTTATTTCAGGTTCTACTCCAAATGATCACCCTAATCAGACTATGAATGTTGAGACACCCCACAGTAAAATTATTGACACTGCAAAACCAAAACCTAAGAGAATTGTGCCTATACGATTAGGAGATTGTTCAACAAAGAAAGTGTGTGAAACAGGTGTTACACCTTCTGTAGAACTAGAGGATAGCAGTAAAACAAAAGATGAAGCAACTTGTTCAAGTACAATAGTTATAGACGAACCATGTGATGGTGTTAATAAAGTTTCACCAAAATCTTTCAGAGGTGGTAATGATAAGGAGGATGATTCTAAAAATAAAAGTGGAAACCATAACATTACTCCAAAAAAGAAGAATTCTATTCTAAACTTCTTTCAATTGGTTACCACTGATTCGCGCACTGATAAGACCGATAGTAACGAGGACAAAAATCACATGGAACCCAACACAGATCATTGTGATGACTCAAATGTAATTGATTTGTGTGATTCGGATAGTAACGTAGATGAACAAAACAATTCCACATTAAAAGAGACTGAAATGGAAGCAACTTCTGCAGCTCCAGAAAAAGAAAATGTCGCAAATGTCGATAATTCTACTTTAAGTCAAGACACAGAAATAAAAAAAAATACACTAAAAATTCCAAGGCGAATACCTTTGATCACGTTAGGAAGCCCAAAGCGAAAGAAAAAAGAATAGCATAATAGACGTTTATTTAATTTAATTGTAACATCATGTTTATCTTATTCTAAATACATTTTTATATTATTATTTCTCACTTCATAATTATACAAAACAGTCGCGAATACAGACAGAAATCTATTATACAGTGATATTTATTAAGAAGTAGACATAGGGATTTATGTGTATTATTTTCCCCATTTCTACTTTTAAATGACAACATTTCTTCAGAAGGGCCCTTATTCACTCAGAATCACCTGCCCCATTCGCTCGCAAGCTCGCTCGTGTCGCAAACGTAAACTTTCTGAATAAGCGGCGTAACATGCGTGTACTACTATCACGAGAGATGTGCGAGAATTAATTAATTAATTATTAACAAAACAATTATTGCGCGCTATTAAGTAAGTACTGTATCGACAGTATCCGCGAGTTTTCTTTAATCTACCGATCGCGGCCGAGTCATAGATATAATACTCATATGAGTCATATGTCTATGGGCCGAGTACAGTACAATCAACACTTGACGCGACACCACTGTCTTCTCTTTTGCTTGACGAAACTTAACTTCATACAATGATACCACTGAACTAAAAATAATATAATTCTGTGCCTCATACCAATACACAAAACAAGCATTTCCAATGCTAAAATACCTCAGGTTTTTATCCAATGGTATACACAGCTATAGCGAGACCTGGGTGTATTGTGGGCTGCCTATAATCAACACTTAATTCTCGCAACTTGAGGAGAGAATGGCCCATATGAATAAAAAGGAGCATATGCTTATACTTACAAAATTCAAAGTAAATACTCGGAAGTGCTCCTTCACACTGAGCGACTTAGCAGCGCTGCTGAGCAGCAGGACAGGACGCAGTGCAGCGCTGCTGAGCAGCAGGACAGGACGCAGTGCAGCGCTGCTAAACAGACCAGTATGAAGGAGCAGTTACGAGTATTTACTTTGAATTTTGCAAGTATAAGCATATGCTTCCTTTTATTCATACGGGCCATTATCACAGTGAGTGAAGGTTGAGAGGAAACTTCAAAGAGTATTATCGCAGATATATCTGCGGTATTATACAGAAATTGAGCTATATTGCATGACGTTGAAACTATACAAAGTGACGCTATGGTAGTTATAAAAGGTCTAATCTTGCCGACTATAGAAACTAATAATAAAATATCCAAATATAAGATTAAAAAATGCCCCTGTATAAAACTTCAGCAATCTCAAAATGATGTTTGCCGTATTTTTAGTGAATAATTGCACTAAAAACGAACATTTGATCGTGATTTGTACATGCTAAAGTTAATCATTTTCAAAAAAATACACAACTGTTATATTATCTAAAATTATCACCTCTGCATAATATAGGGCACTAAAAATAACAATGCTCAGTCATTAGTATAAAGTTTATATTGTGATGTGGTCTTAAAAGATTAGTACATGTCTTTTTTAAATTTATTATAACTCTTTTTTGTTATTTTTTGCAAAGTACTTCTTCTTTTCCAGTGGATTGGGAATGATCTAAAATTACAAAAATAAATGTACGCTCGAGATCAATAGGTGACTTACTGTGTCCTGTCCTGGCACCCATCCAGCTGGACATACTTCTCCATGTTGGTCGGTATACTGGAAGGCTTGAACCAATCGCAGTGTCTCATCAACACTTCTTCCAACTGGCAAATCATTCATTGTAATTTGCCGTAATTTACCCTTATGATCAATAATGAACAAACCCCTTCAACGAAATTGTTAGGTTGTGTTGATCACATGATTTTCTTACCGAAGTGTATGTCCGACATCTTCAAGGAACACACCGTAGTCTTTAGCAATACTGTGATTCAAATCGGATAGGAGTGGAATGTTTACTTTGCCCAAACCCCCTTCTTTCCTAGGAGTATTTATCCATGCCAAGTGCGTAAAATGAGAATCAACAGAGCATGCAACGACTTCAGTATTAATCTTTCTAAATTCCTCAATTCGATCGCTGAATGCCAATATTTCAGTGGGGCAGACGAATGTGCTACATTACAAAATTAAGTATTCAAGTATGTTATGTCAAGACTCACAAATCCAAGGGGTAGAAGAAAAAGACAAGGTATTTGCCTAAGTAATCGGTAAGCTTCAGTTCAACGAATTCACCGTTCATAACTGCTGTGCTTTCCCAATATGGTGCTGGTTTCGCAACTAATGAAACAGCTGTAAGTGTGCTGTGATAATTACATGGATACTTACTTAAAGCTTTCGTCCATTGTAACTTATGGTCGGAAGTTTCTCGATTTGATCCCACTGGGTAAACTGAACCGCCAGCATACGAATGGCAATTGTGATAATCGTTGCAAGTTGTAAAACAGGCACTTATAAGTAATACTGCCGCATAAAAATAAGATCTCATTTTTAGGTTAGGTAATTAGTTAAACGTGGTACTACACTTAAATACTGTACGAAAATACACCGTTTATCAGATTACAACCTCCAGATATTAAAATAGGAAGTAAACATTTCATACGTGCATTTCCCCAATTTGAAAAATAGCCAAGTGTCAATAAGGTTACCGATAACCATAACCTAAAATAAAAAAATCTTTTAGCGGCGTTGCCATGGTGATGCGAATTATTTGTTTCTTAAAGATTTTGATATTAATAGTCGTTTTGTTTGTTTCCCCAATTCTTTCCCCTTTAAATGTGTAGTATTAATGGAATCTGTCGAAATTAATGTATCTGAAACAGTATCGGACAATGAAGATGATTATGGAAACTACTGTAAGTACTTATCTACGTTTATTTATTAAAAAATTAATATTTAGGTACTTATCGATTAAATAAATTTCAGTATTATATTCTGCCCCTGGTCTGACGTAAAAACATCACTCCTCCTTCTTGTAGGTGTTATGACGAATTATCAATGCTGTTGACATCCGTCATCAGTAATTCAACAGGGATTAATTTTAATCTAACCAGTTTTATTTTTAGAAGAAAATTACAAATAAACGTGGATTTTAACAGTGAAAGAGAAGTTTCACACAGCAAAAGCTGAATCGTCTGAAATGTTTTTTCATAATTTTTTTCAGAGCTTTTTGGAAACATTTACGTACGTTTTAGGCCATTTCCTTTTACAAGGGCTTCCGGGCTTTCATGTGGGTGTTCTGCTGGCACCAGACATTTTCTAGGACACCTCACCTAACTTTGGAAAGGTTATAGATGTGTTCATATATCAAAAGTTCTAAGGACTCCTTAAAAGGCTCAGAAAACGCTATCAGTGTCTCATTCTCGATCTAGAGCATTATCTGTCTCTGTGTTTCAAAGAATTCATGGTGTTATCGCCGTTTAAGCATTCTAATAAACAATGACTAAATGTTTATTTATTTATTAGAAAAAACACGTCATATTTCTCGGAAAGAATACGTCATATCCGCCTTCGTTCCTTATCACCGGTGAGTAATCCTTTATCGACTTGTTGGCGACCTGATGGCGCCACGATGTCGCTGTGGATTTCTGGAATATTTTGCTACAATATTACACGTCTTGTCTTGGTCTATCGGTGTATCTTACCGTGTTGATATGCTCTCAAACATTTAGCCTATGGGAAAGTGTTATTAAATAACCTTTTTGGACGTTTTGGAATCGTAATTGTACAGTTCCTATGACGTCACATTTGACTCACATTTGCATTTTTGTTGTTGTACACAGTCATATTGAGGTTCAGTAGCATTTCATTTTGTATTAACTTCGTCTTACTTAAATTTTTTTGTATATTTTTTCCTTACCTTATATATCACCGCTACCTTTAAATTACTACTTTAACCCATTTTTTAAAAATCAATTGTATTCTTTCTTGCAGAATTATCATAATGTATTTTAATTTACTTTGGCCGTTTACACAAAATATTCTCGGCACTTTTGCTGCTTGTCAGTAATCTACGATTACTATGAACAATTTGGGATATGTACGGTCATTGACAAAAGTAATGCTCACCTAATTATCATTACTCGGCACTTTTGCTGCTTGTCAGTAATCTACGATTACTATGAACAATTTGGGATATGTACGGTCATTGACAAAAGTAATGCTCACCTAATTATCATTACTTTTGCCAATGACTGTACAAAGGTAGGCAACATACAACGCCACCTCAAAAACGGCAAACATCCAAATGCGAAAACCGCTTATATTTTCTTTAGTAATCATATTTGTTGGGAGCTACTTTATTTAGACAAATTTGTGTCCATTTTGTAAAAGAAATGCTGTATTATTCTTTCTCTGCCTATCATGCAATCATGGACACTTGCACCCTGGTCATTTGCGTTCGGGGTAATTAGGCGAGACAGTTACGCCTTCAAAAATGTTTTTCCTAATGGTGACTTCACTATTATTAATGAATGTGGCATAATTGGTGAGAAAATCCTGACGTCACCAGAACTGTTGGTACCTACTGCTTGCTTCCAAACAAAAGTACTCCGCTGATGTTATATTTCTGTTTAAAAAAGTTCAATTTTAGAATATAAGTGGTTAACGGTATTTAATAAGATTTTTTCGATGGAATAAGAGAGAAAATAAAGTCCCGATGATTTT
This sequence comes from Photinus pyralis, assembly GCF_008802855.1. Lineage (NCBI taxonomy): Eukaryota > Metazoa > Arthropoda > Insecta > Coleoptera > Lampyridae > Photinus > Photinus pyralis. The sequence goes on from NW_022170510.1 coordinate 1,920,227, forward strand.
TGCAAATCGGCGGACTGTGGAATTTTTTATTCATCCAAAAAATGTTGTAAGTTATCAAATGTAATAACTTTCAAAATCATTTTTGGTTGTTTCGAAACAAGTTCCAATGTCAAAAGCTAATTTCTCGCGAACTATTCAATAAATTTGAAGTATTTTCTCTAAATGTGTGTCTTTCATGTCATCATCGACTTAAATCGTTAATTTTTTTGGTATTTACGATGTTTTCAACTATACATAACTACATGTGAAATTAGATGACTGATTTTGTTCCTTAACTCATCAAGTATGTACACATCTTCGTGGAATTCTCTTTTTTTATGTTGTTCGGCCAAGAATTGCAGTGGAATTTTTTTCGAATGTTCAACAACTTATTTCAGATTCGTGATTTTCATGTTCAAAAGCCCCCAGATACCAAATTTCGTCGAAATCAGAACTTTTTTAGCATCCCCATTTAGGGGTGCGCGTTTTTGTGGTAAGAACTTTGAAAAAATTTTGCAAAATTGAAAAGGACATGCCCCAAAACCTATTCAGAGACGTTCCGCCAGTCTTTGTAATTCTTATGGTTGCTGATAAATGATTAAAGAAGAAACGCAAATCACCACTTTGTTCAGGGTAGCTCCCAAACAAAACGCTTTGGTATCTCAGTTTATTTGGAAGGAGTGCTTGTTTTGATTCTCTCAACAAACCCAATTTTTTTGCATATTTATATGTAACACCCTGTATTTTTATTAGTTACCTAATAATATTATTATATCAGTTATTAACCAATTTATTATTATTTTTCAGTTTTACAACCGGCTTCATCGCCGTATGACATCGCTGAAAAAGTTAAACAGGCCAATAACGAACTGTTTAATGAAAATCAAAATGTGGAGGACAAACAAGTGAAAGTCAAATTTAGAGAGAACTTAGTAGATTATGAGCCAGAATTTTCTTACGATGACGTCAGCAGTATTGAAAGTGAAGACAATATCGATTATAGTGCACTGGACCAGGACACGTCTATACTTGAAAGTCACTTAGAGACTGCTCTAATTTTAAACGTAACGAATAGTGACGAAGAACAAAATGAAGAGGTAGAAGAAGAGGAAGTGATAGAATTAATACCCAATACTTTCATTTCGGAAGAAAATGTAGATGGTAGTATCAGTGTGCGTTGTGAAAATGTTTCTGATAAAGACCGACAGGATTATAACAGATCTGCTGAAATTGAAAGTAAAACATCTCCATTAAGAAAAAACCACAAAACATTGTACTTATCCGAAGAGATATCATGTAAAAGACATTGTATCGATAGTATAGATCGATTTGATTTTAATTCTAACATTAGGAAAGTACATTTGGTGGAAAAACCATTTAAGTGCCCACGCTTAAAGCTGCAACATCGCAATTGCTGCGAGAATAATGACATTAAGTTACAACAGAAACTGCCTTGTTACAATGGTCTACGGTCCGAGTACGGTTTAAATGCTTTACAACTGGAAAGGAGAGAACGAAGAAATGAGATTTTGAAATTAAAAGAACAGGAGAGGCAACGGGTGATTGAGGAAAGAAAGCGAAGAAAGGTGCAGCAAAACGAGGAAATCTTTTGCGAATGGTTGCGCTCTGTATCTTCTAGGAAAAATTATCACAAGAACGTTAAAAGAAAAGCTCCGTTAAACACCACAAAAATCACGTTCCCAGCAAAACTTGATGATCGACCTAATACAGCTTTTAATTCACAAAAGGACGTCAAACAGGCGATGCAAAAGAAGCGACCGTACACTTCTTCAACTTGTATATTTATTGAGGTACCTCAAGGCATTTTAGAAAATGGGATAAGCATTGGTGACCTTTTAGTTAAGGGGAAGCGAAAAGATAATAAGCAACTCCATCTTCTTACATTTAGTTAAACAGCACTTCTTATTTGCGAAAACCCGTAGTAATGTGGTTAATTGCACTACACTGCATTCTGGAAGAAGATGAAATGAACTATTATATGTGACTAGCTCGTAGAAGAAAACTAGCTACTATATAGTAACACTATTGTTTTGTGAGATAACGTCTTTTTTATTGTGGTATGAATGTATGTATATTATACAATTAATTTAACTAATTTTCTATTTTGTTGCATACGAAGCAACGTCGAGAATAAATTAATTCTGGTTGGTGAATTGCAATTAGTAGTTTTAAGTGACTTACAAACTTATAAGACTTTTCTAAGTGATTTCAGCGCAATTAATTAAGAAAGAAATTAATTAAAACAAAGTTTCTCCCCCAAAATTCCCTATAAGTTAAACAGAATTTTACAAATGATAAACTTATCTTCAACATTCAACGAGAAAATTGTTAATAGTGCAAAAAGCTGAAATCCTGCCTTCAACTGCCAAAGGACCATTATGATTTATAATGCGGAAGTAGTCACCTGCTCCCCCGGACCATTCAGCCTCTGATTTGGAGAATGACTCATTTTTAAAACAGCAGCTATTTGATCAAACAAACCAAGACGATTTTCGTTCATTTCAATACAAGATTATTTTACTGCTTAGGTTGGTTCAATATCTGCTGTGGTAATATATGGGAAAATATCTCCTTTATAGCAAAATTTCTGTATTTTATCCAATTATTTAAAGCTTCATTATAATTTAAGAGTTGCACATGTACGGTGTTTCTACTTACCTTTTAAAATTTTTTCGAACGATTAGCTTTGATTCGTCAGTTCTTATATATCTTCCAAGAACTGCTGTTCATTGTGGTGAGTTAGTCTATACGTACGTACAAACACAGTAGTAATTAATTTTTATTAAACCATTAATCATATTTGCTCATTTTAGGAATGTCGTACATACACGTTCTATTTTGTTGTAGTATTTTCAATCCTATTTTTTTCTCGATTTCGTTTTCTTTCTTGTTTTGTTTTCTTCTTTTTCTGTTGTTTTGCTCAACCGTCTTTTTGTGTTTAGTGGCGCCAACTGCTGTGCAACTCTTGGTAGTGATTCTTTGCATTTCTTTCCTACACATCAGAAGTGTCTTCCAGACTTCCAAGACAAGAACAAATTTTTCAGTAAAAAATTAAGTTTATGCGGACCTAAAATTGAAAAACTTGACATGAATTTCTGCGCACCATGTATAAAATTTTGTTTCTAATATAATAATCGACGCAACTCGTCGTTGGACACACTGTATATAGCTCTGTCGAATTTTCTTTTTCTATATTGTCAGCGCATTTTCCGCTGGAGATATCTATTACATCTAGGTAATATGGTTGCCTTGCCAATTAAATTAGTAAGAACATACCTATCGAATTTTGGAAAATGGGTGCAGCTCCGAAAACATAGAGTGTTGCTCCTAAATTAGAATAATAGCTGTGGAATTTGCCCCACTTTTGCCTGTGATTTGAGTAATCTTGAGGAACCTTTCTAAAAACCAACCCCCCAGCTACTGTGGTTGTAATTCAATCTACTAACAGCAATTGAGTTATAATAAATGACGTGTCCATATTTCTTGGGCTGTGATTATTGCAACTAAATAACGAAACTGTTCCTAAAATCCCTGTCCAGAATTGGATTCAATAATATTTCCAAATTAACGGTAAGGACCATAATTCAAATGTTAGCCTGCATCTATAGAATGTCGTTGCATCTGGATACGTACCATGACATGTATTACTTATGTTTCTTCTCACATGCAGTGTAAACGTATAGTAAATAAAAACGAAAAGCTTTAAAGTTTATTTCATTTGGATAATTTAACACAATTAAAATATATACATTAGAATCTTATTAGTAATTTAATCAAACAACGCATTTGGTATTTAATATCACAGAAACAAAATTAAAGAAACCGATGTATTTGCATGTAAGGTGGTGTACTTATAAATTTATAACGGCGATGCACACTTTTCCATTTGGTACATATCCCCCAATAATTGTGTTATTGGTATTTCGCCTATTGTATCTTTGAAAAACAATAGCTCTACTGTTAGCGCTCTAATAGCTCTCAAACTTGGCACCAAAAGTAAGAGTCGACCAAAACGTGTTGGTTGGCGTGGATAGCGAGTTCGCACGTAGTCTCCAAGTATACACTGGGCTTGATCTTGTAACATTTCCACGGGCTGTACGTCGCATAATCCGCCAGTTTCTGTAGTAAAAAAATTATCATACAAGACATAACGAATATTTTTTTTATACCTGGTGTAAACAGTACGACAGCTTTCATGCAACCGCATTCACTGCCGTCTGGTGATATTTGTCTAAATCGACACATTATTTCCTGTAACATAATTATCATCAATTATCATCGTACTTATTGTAAATTTCGATTTCTTGCTAATCATGCCAAGACAAAATTACCATGGTAATCAAAGTAGACAATAATATAGAAGCTATTCTTCCATTCCACTTTTCAAAAAAAAAGTTAAAAAAAGTATAATGTAATTTGTAGTCTAGAAACGTTGCGAAAAAAACTTTCAAAAGTAGAATTAAATAGCAATGAATTTTTGATGTGCAGGTCAGTGATGCTGGTTCCCAAACTAAAAGTCCAATGGGAAATTTCATGCTCTTTCTGAAAGGTTCTTTTTCAAATTTGAACACAAACGAAACGACGTGTTCAAACTTTCAAAAACCGTGTTTATATTAGGATCTTACAATCTTCATAGAATCTTTATAGAACTTTTCGAAATATTAGTACGTGTCTTGAAAATCCAGAATCTTTAGAGTAGACCCTTAGAATTTCTTACAACCATGTATTTCCATCATAATACTGTCTTATATTATTCAAAGCAATTTTACAATCGTGCTGCCCTTTTAGTTGTTCCAAATTGTTTTAAAAAGTTTCCCGGATATCACCAGTTTTCAACTTGTCTGTATCATCATTTTCTTTTTCTGGTGCATTGTGGTACTCCTGTATTATAACTACAACTCTACTCAAGTACTTTACTTGTTTTCTAGAAAAATATATCGAGTCCTTTGAATAATAGTACAAATTTCAAACGCGAATTCTGAAATTTGACGGTTGAGCCGACGAAGTGAATTAATTCATCATCGTTACTGGTTTGTGGTAAAACGTATTGTTAATCACGTCTTAAAGAGATGAAACTCGAATCTTAATTGTAACTATTAACGTCAATGTTACCCCATCGATGAATGGTCGATGTTTGGATCGTGTTAGAAAATGGTAGTGTACGCAGTCCTGCTTCCGAAGGGGTGTACGAGTTACCTAATTTACAAGTACAAATCATATTTGACCCCGCCGACAGTCATTATTTAATCAATGAGTCACGCAGGTTAGGTTCTTTCTCTTTTGATTTGTTTTTGGTGATAGTTGTATCGTCGGGAGCTCTCTTCGGCTACACATTTACCCACAGGTAAGATTTTACTTTTTCATATGATTGCACTTGTGTTTTCTTTATCGAAACAATTATTGATCGTTGTCATATTGTTTTGGGAGACTTTTGTGTTTTCTGCTGTGTAATTTTTATGCGATTATTCTTGAATTGAGGGTTTAGTTTTGAGTCAATTTTAATCAATACTTTTGAATATTTGGCATTATTTTTGTGTTTGTATTTGTGAGAATATACGTTATTCAATTTTGGAGATAATTTTATTTGATATTGATTAGAATAAACCAGTATTTCATTTGTTAATTTGATTTCACTGTAAGTTTCCCTTGTTTCTTCCCAGTTTTACACAGGGAAAGTAAAGGATTTAAAGAAACAGGGTAAGGCGCTCAGTCCTATGCTAAGTTGTAAGGAAGGAACTAAGACTATTCCCTAAATGCATCGACCGCTGCGGAAGATTTCAGGCCTTTAAATTTTACCCTGAGCTAGCTGGCCATTTTTTTTTTTTTTTTTTTTTTAAGGCTTTCGGGATCTTGCCCATTTTAGCCTACATTAGGGAAACCAGAGGACTAAACAAGGATTTATACGTTTCACGCTTTGGGGCCGATCAAAGCGACTTCACACAACACATAGGTAGGCCACGGAAGGTTGGTACTTGGTAGCACATAAGGATGACATAATACGGGTTACAATTACAACGGTAGTTTACTTGCAGCTACAAAACGGACTAAAATGTCATAAACTCCCTTATCGTTGGTACTTAGAATTGTTGGTACATCGAGAGGGTGTGTCAACCCCAGCTTGAGTAGGCCTTCCATCATGATATTCGTGTAATTTGTATTCTGCGGACAGGCGAGAACTAAATGATTCAAATCTGCTACCTCATAATTACAAAACGTGCACTGTGCCGAGGGAATCAAATTTATTCTGTGCAAATGTGCTGGAAATCTACCGTGCGCTGTTTTTAGCCTGACTATGCTTGATTGATAAAATCTATTGGATTTGTAATTATAGTAACACGGATTGATTGTTATTGAGGGCATTATACGGGTAGGTATACTGCGTGGGTCTTCTAAGGCATCGCTCTCTCCACTCGGCTTCCCATTGCGTTCGAAGAATTTGCTGCTTCATGAATGCCGTTTCATCCTGTTTGGACTGCGGGATGTTTAAAATGATTCCCGACTCCACAGCTCCTTTCGCCAATTTGTCCACTGTTTCGTTGTGGCTTATCCCAATGTGAGCTTTAATCCAATAAAAATAAATTTCAATACCTTCTTTACGGAGGCGGGCCACATTCGTGAGTATATCTAGGATATACGGGTTGGTACTGTAAAAATTAGTTTTGTTGTCCAAAGCTTTTAGTACACTAAGGGAGTCGCTCATCACAACAAGCTTTTTCGTGACTACCACATGAATTTCTCTTAACGCATAGGCAATGGCTGTTGCCTCCGCCGTGAAAATAGATGCGTTCCCATTCAACTTAAATACGTTCTGTTGTCCTGAGGGTTGTATAAGGTAAGCACAACCGCAGCCATTCTCACCCTTTGAACCGTCCGTGTAAATAAAGAGAGCGTGTTGGTGTGTTCTAATAATTGACTGGTGTAGAAGATTATCCAAAGACGAAATACCTTGATATGGTGGGAAGGTGACTTGAATCTCCGAAATATAGTCGGTGTAATTAATGTCTTTACTGATAGCGCTTTCACGGAGGATAGCGATGTCAGACAGATTTCTAGATGCTGTTGCAAAAGGGGGAGCATTTTTTAACCGCCAATACAGGTTTACCAAATCTTGCACAGCCAACTCCGATAATTTTGGTAAAATCTTAGAATTCTGAGATTTGCACTTCAACACGAATTTAGAAGCCAGGAAGTTTCTTCTGATGGACAGTGGAGGTTCCCGTGCTTCCACCTGTACTACGTCTCCTGGAGAAGAGCACATTGCCCCCATGCAAAGACGTAGTGCCTTATTAGATACCGCGTCCAGACGTTTTAAATTTGAGTTCGAGGCACAGCCATACAAGATACATCCATAGTCAAGCAGACTTCTAACATACGTTTTGTAGATCTTTAAGTTAGAGTGCATGTCGGCACCCCAATTAACTCTGGAAATCATCCTAATCAGATTAATGCCCCTTTCACATCTACCTATCAACTTCTCTATATGCGGTCTCCACCTTAATTTAGAATCGAGAATCATACCAAGGTAAGAGATTTCTGAAGTTATTTTAAGTTCAACCCCCATCCATCTTAGCGAGCCTGTGGGCAAATCTCGATGCCGTGAAAAAAATATCGTTTGGAGCTTATCCACCGATAGATCGAAACCATTATCAAACAGCCACCTTTTTATGATCTTGAATTTAGCTTTTAATTGCTGCAATACGAGTTTTGTTGATTTATCTGTGGTATAAATGCAAAGATCGTCCGCATATTGGCATGCGTTGATATTAGGACTCCACATTCTGTAGAGATCCACACAATACATATTGAACAAAAGGGGACTAAGAGTAGATCCCTGAGGGATCCCGATCGATGTCATTCTGGGACCAATTAAAGAGTTCTTATTACTTCTTACGAATATTACTCGATTCCTAAAGAGGTCACAAATATTCCTCGCAACCTGATCTGGGACACCCATTTTGGCCATTTTGCTTTCAAGGAGGTCTAAGTTAACCTGATTGTAGGCATCTTTAATATCCATAAATATTGCGCCCAGGTAATCGTTTTTACTAAAACATATTTGAATGTCTGTTACCAGTTCAGCGAGTGCGTCAACCGTTCCTCTGCCAAAGCGAAACCCGTACAATTTATCTGGCAGAATCTGGCTTTGTTCCAGCCACCATTCCATCCGATTTTTAATCATTCTTTCGTACGTTTTGGTAATGCACGACAAAAGCGAGATCGGTCTGTATGAAGACACACGACCTGCCTCTTTATTTGCTTTAAGGATAGGCACGACAACGATTTTCTTCAATTCTTCCACCATATCCCCCTTAGTCCAAATATAATTAAAACACTCCAGTAGCAATTGTTTCCCCGTTATGGGTAAGAGATGCAGCATCGAATACGTGATATCGTCCTCTCCAGGCGCTGTGTTGTTAGATTTTTTCATTGCCTGTAGTAGTTCGGTTTTTGAAAAAGGCCGAGATAGTAAATGGTTGCACCGATCAAATTGATAGGGTCTTTGTTCTGTTGACACATATGCTGGAGTAAGATTTTCTAAAAAATCGGCAATCCAAGATTGCTCCCCGATAGCCTTACCGCGCCATGGACCTTTGAATCTTCTAATATGGTTCCAGAATTCCGAGATTGGTAAATCTCTGGTGATGTTCTGGCAAAAATCTTTCCACTTTCTACGTTTCTTGTATTTAAGGAATCGCTTTGAGTATGCAAGTTCTTTTTTACAGAGGATAAAATTTTCCATTGATCTAGTCAATTTATATTTTTTCAACGCCTCTCGTCGGCGTTTGATCACTGCCGTACATTCTGCGTCCCACCAAATTGGAGATGTTCTTTTCTTCCTGCTGTTGGTATGCTTGTTTTTAAAGTTTGCAATAGCACTTTCTTGTATACTTTTGACTATATAATCGACTCTCTTCGAATTCGCTGAGAAAAAGGGGATTCTGGAAAATCGCTCCACTAGATCCGCATGGAAATCGGCGAGGCCTTCCGGTGTTATCCTCCATTTTCTTATAGGCGACTCCTCGATTGACTCCTTTACATGACCCTGCAGTTCCATGTGAATAGGGAAGTGATCAGACCCGTATGTGTCATCTAAAACTTGCCATTCGATTATGTTTGCTACTTGTGGACTTGTCAGCGTAACATCTACTGCTGAAGCACACTCCTGTGGCCTAGATAGTCTAGTAGGTGTTCCGTTGTTCAAAAATATTGCATGTGCCTCATTAATAAATTCTAACAGGATTTTGCCAGCATTGTCTGTTTTTGATGAGCCTAACGCCATGTGATGTGCATTCAGATCCCCCCCGATAATATACGGAGATGCGATTTGTGCGGCATATTTGAGTTAAATCAGCGCCAACCTAATCCTTCCGTTATAACTTTCTTACAGAAATAACTGACAAAACGATTCATTTCGAAATCCGAGTATTTTGTGTGTGTAAAATAAAGAAAGAAAGTAGACTGCAATGCTGGGTTAATTCTTAATTATAACAGAAAACAGAAATAAGTACATATTTAGTTCTCAATTACATTAATTTAATGAGCTTGACACACACGCACAAGAATGAATTATCGTACAATTTATTACGAATTTGATCAAGTCTGATTTTTTACTTTCATGCGATGTACCTACCTACTTACTCGAATATTTTACGTACCTGGATTGTTTTAATTTCTATCGCCGTATGAAGATCAGAAGGGAGACGTTCTCGCGCTTGAGGACAACTTAACAACGTCGATAAATCCCACGGAACTGACCATTGAGCTAGATGCAACAAGAATAAATCTTTCCAAGACTCTTGTAACAAAAGAAGCTGATCGTGTTTACTGAGAGTCTGGAATGGTGCCAAACATCGAACCCATCGGACGGCCATAAATAAAAGTCTGGCCGCAGTTTCCTACAAAAAAGAACCATTCATAAACGATTAGAAACTTTTGCAACAATAAGAATTTATGAATGTGGAAATAATATTTTTAAAGGGGTGGAACAGTTGAGGGGTTGGTTTTATTACAGCCAACAGCGACAACGATCGAGAAGTCACTTCGCGAATGCCAACAAGTCAATATCGTTTTACCACTCCTCCTTTTAGAGAACAAATTAACTTTTAGGGTGGAAATGATACGCACGTGCTGAACACGTGATTAAAATATCGCAAAGACATATGCATCGCAAAAGTTATTACAGACATCCATTTTAACTCAATTTTAATAACCTAAGAGGTTGTTATTTCCATAACGTAATGCAATTGTTAACTTGTTACGTTGTAGGGCACTAAATTTCCTAAAATTTGGCTGCGCCGAAACGAATTTTTAGATCCAATATTGACCGAAATACACATGACAAAAGTTATCTACATGAAACGAAAAAAAATTGCCGAAAACGAAGATTTTGGGTCTATAACTATTTATTACCTCGTTTATTACATCATTTAGATGTTAATTATTTTAATCACTTATTTTGGAACATCTGTGGCCTCTCAACGTTTCGAGAAACTTTGTGTAACTTTGATCAGGTGTATTTCGGTTAATAAGTGAGTCTAAACATTCATTTCACCATCCAAATTTTTAGAGCTTTGTAATGCACTATACGAATATGATACAAAAAATATTCTTAGTTTTCGAGATATAAGAGAAAAACTGAGGCTTTGTAATGCACTATACGAATATGATACAAAAAATATTCTTAGTTTTCGAGATATAAGAGAAAAACTGAAGAAAGGCCGAAAATTTTAGGGTTTTTCGCCCTCCATCAAGTTAGCACACGGTTCTCGAGCTCGAAAACTTAGGATAGACATCCTGGTGTACCCCCAAACAACCTGTAAAAATTCAATTAACTTTGGAGTACTTTCCAGCTACCCCCATATTTTTCATTGTGTCGACTGGAATCTCATTATTTAAGATTTTTCAATTTGGGAGTTAATCCATCATGGGATATGTATGAGAAAATACCCAAAAACCTAGTCGTTAACTCCGTCCTCCTATGTTTTATAGGTGCGAAGGAAAGAATTACAGAAAAAAACGCAAAATTTGGGGACTTTTAGGTCGTAGGTCCCAAACTAAACATTTTAATATTATTATATATTATAATATAATTTACCTATGTAGAAAAATTTTATATTCAAAGCTATAGTGGAGTAAAACAATTAATTTATCTATTTTGTTCCCTTATGAAAATTGTTCAATAAAATCGGTCTCCACACCAAGTAAAGTAAAGTATATTGTCGAGAGAAAGGAATTCGTTTCTAAACATCTTATAATTTTATATTCCTTTTGCGATAATCCGTGCGAGCATAATATATTGGAATTTTGTGTTAATTTTTAATTAATTAATTAATTCATATTTTTTGATAATTGGCGCTAATTACTGTTGTCCTATAATGCTACAACTATATTTCTCACTTAACTTTCACCATTGAACTATTTAAAAAAAAGGTTTTGTGTTATTGTTGCTAATTAGATTAATGTGTTAATCTAGCTATAGTGTCAACATAGAAACCGAGAAAAAAAATGCTGATTACTTCATTCACTGCATTTTTTACTCAAAACAATTTAATAAACTATATATTTTTTAAACTTAGTTACTAACCGTTGATTTTATCGAAAAAGTAGTTAATTTATAGTACACATAAAGAGCTTTCAATTATAAAAAAAGAATAATGACAGCAGATCAATAGTTTCAGAGATAGGTATAGTATAGTATAATATAGTAAAAAGGAAAAGGAAAAAGGAAAAGGAAAACTGGTACCCCCAAATTATATCAATTCCTTAAATTTAGGCAGTTGGCCTCTATTCATTGGAGAATTCTTTACTTATTACAGTGGAAAATAACTTTGATGGGTAAACTCTGGTGACTTTGAAAATCGTAACCACGACGTACTTGGAAGCTTGATCAGTTGGACCACAAACGGTCAGTGTACTGTGCTCCAAATGGGTCAATGGTACGCAATGAGCCACCATGGAGGCGCCACCGTGTAACAAGCCTATTGAAAATGGGCCAAATCCAATGACCCCGCAGGGTCACACCGATGTGCTCTGCTGCTTTTTTAAAGGGGCTTATTACTTATACAAATATTCTCTATCACACACTGGTCAGGCCCAGGAAATGGTCAAAAAAAAATTCATAAGACGTATGCAGTACCGACTTACATCAACATATCCCCTCTTTGACCACTATTCGGATCTTTTGCAAACATTTTGTATGAAAAGCTTGAGTGACCGCAGAAGAAATCATTTTAATTTTCTTTTATAAACTTTTAAATAATCAAGTGAGTTCATCACATTTGCTCTCACTAATTAATTTCAATGTTCCGGACCACAGAACTAGATGTAAATTCATATTATTTAAGATACCTCAATCTAAATCCATTTTATTAAATCACACAGCACCGATTACACGCATGATGACAACGTTTAATAGCTTTCATTCTTTGAAAATTTTCGATGTAACATTATCGCATTTTAAGAAACAGTTAATGATTAATAATAATAATAATAATAATAATAATTACTTGCACTACAAAGACAGGTCCACCCAATAAAGTTACACGTCCTAGCACAGTTAAAAAACACAAAACTCCTTCTTCACATAAACACACCACGTTATCACAACCCACTCGTATTCAACCCAAACGCAAAGCCAAAGAAACACTTACACAATAAACTCTATTTAATAAAATTACAGGAATTATTATAATGATATTTTTGTTTTGTTTTCTTCTTTCCTGATAGCGTTGACTATTGTGGCCATTAATAGCTATGTTGTTAAGTATGAATTACATACTATCCCTAGATTTCCAATGTGAGTGTGTGAATATTTATTTTATTTTTATTTTTTATTTTTCTTTAGAACCCTACATAACTTCACCAGACACAGACACAGACACTGATCGTTACTTGATTTTAATCCGTGCGATTAGTTAACCAGGCTAGACCTGAGTTCTCACAAGAAACACCGACCATAATAATAATTGACTTTATTCCCATACAAAATGATATACATGAGCATTCACTACATGAGAGTAAAACAAAAAAAAATTTCTTTTTAAGATATCTACAGGAAAAAACAAGAGGAGAAAAGAGAAGAAAGAAAGTGAATTTTTTAACATCAAAAAGAAATTTAATAGGGAAAGGGATTCTCTATGCACTAAGCATACAGCCCTGAGTTAAAGTGTAGCTTTAGTTTTTTTTTCATCATTTTTGTTCTATTTTCAGCAAACGTGACTTAGTTATGCAAGAATAATTAATATACTGTTCAGAAGTGTCGTTTGAGTCATCATCCATTTTTGAATATTTTTGAATAGATTTTTTGTTAATCTTACATTTTTAAAATTACTCGGTAAAACATTATACAATTTTGGTCCAAGATATAACGGCGATCGTTGAAATAGGGTTTTATGTATTTTTGGCAATTTTTTATATTGCTTGGTCATGCTTCTGGTTGTTACGAGCTGATTTATTCTTTGTGATCCATGACAGTTGCTAATATTAAAAAATTGCCAAAGAACCTTAAACAGATACAAGTACTTTAATGGCATAATTTTCTGGTGTATAAAAAGTGGAAGAGATGGTGTCATTCTACTTTTTTGACATATTGATCATATCGCCATTTTTTGTAGTTTTTCTATAGGAGAAAGGATACTATGGGCAGCCGCTCCCCAACAACATACACCGTAACTAATATGGGAATGCATATTGTTTGATGATTATTTAGTTAGTTTTTTTTGTTTTTTCGTTACCTTATACTCATCAATTATTTTTATTCATAATTCATATCACGAAATTTAAGAGTTATTTTAGTCCTCAAAACTGTCATTGGATACAATGTATCTGTTGTTTTGAGTATTTCAATAAATAAATAAATAAAAGTTTTGCCATAGCATGCGCCAAGACACTGTTAAAAGTATCTTTGAAGACTCGAGGATGACAAAAGTCATGGAACTATTTGAAAATTATTTAAACTTTCTGAGGACCAAGAATAAACCCCTATCATCGTTCTGGATGACATTCACAGATAGATATTAGTAGAACTTTTTCTTGGATTGATTATAAGTAACAGAGAAAGAAACTGGCCGCTTTATATGAGTTGCATGCAACAAATGATCCCCTGGTGTTTTGCAGTGGACAAAATTAACTATGCGCGATAATTATCTCTTAACTTTGCATTTCTAACTTTCTGAGATTTAACTTCAAAATTAAAATTTCAAGCATAAAATTGCAAACTTAATAAGAAAATTCGATATTGTGAACGTTATCCATTTGATCTCAAAGTCCCACTACGAAAAACATGGAAAAATAGTTTTCGCGCGGTATCTAATTGGCCATGAATTATTTTTCAAAAACATTCGGTTGTTAAAGCTGAATTCAATCCAATTTAGTGGCCGCTGTATTTGAGCTATAGCTTTGAAGATCCCCCATGCTTAACACCGGAAAAAGCTCTCACGGGATTATAATTAACGATTAGCTTACCTGTAATATTTCCCAAGTGGGAGTTAACGGTAGTGGTAACGGTGAACTAGGTGGCGGTATTGGAAATCCGGCGGCGGATATTCCCAAATTAGAAGCCGATCCATTCGAAAGATCAAACTGTAGTTTAGTGTTCCAGACAATTTCCTAAAAAGTAAACGGATTCTCGTCACCCCTTGTTTCTGCACCGAGTAACATTAAACTTAATACATACACTGAATTTTACCTGACATTTTTCGGCCGACATTAGAATTTGAAGTAAGCCAGGTGGCGGCGGTAAGGGTGGCGGATGAAACATTGGCGGTGGTAGTGAATCGACATGCGATCCCGAACTTGTTACCGACGGGCTCGCAAGCGACAGAGTTTTAGGTGGTTGCGGTGGTCCAAACATTCCTGGAAAGTTGAGAGACGCCGACGTCGGGTTGAGCTTTACAGAAGACAAATGCGGAAGTCCGGTTGACGATGTAATTTGCGAATGGGAGTTTTGTTGTAATTTCGGTTTGCGAGGGCCGCGTTCGTGTTGAACAGCTGTAAAAATACGCAAAACTGCGTAATTGTGCATTTTTAGAGACTGGATTTTTAAATTTCGCATTCAAAGAAGCTGATGTTAAAAGAAAGTACCGAAATTAATACGGCAACACGAATGCTTACATCCATAAAGTAAGAAAGCTTTAGTTAATAAAGGAGCAAATCCCTACTTTAGCTCTTTTAAAAATGCAGCGGGGACTAAAAAGTGTTGTTTAACTTCCAGTAATAAAATGATACGGGTTCTAAAAAGATCTTTAAAATCTTAATCACTTTTCGCGCTTGCCGCACTGATTCAAACGGGATTGAATTCCCCTGCAATTTAATCTATTGATTCGGCATTTTAAAGGGAGCAAAAGATCAGCGGTTCCGAATAAATAGGCCATCAGAATGGTAGTGTGGGAACCTGGCCATTGTATGGACAAATGACGCGCTCACGGCGTTCAGTGGAATTAACGTTATATGAGGGTGCAATGAAATACAGTTACATTTGTTAATAAATAATTATATTGACAGATGAAACAGATAGCTTTATTTTGGTATTATTCTTGTACCGCCATGCATCGGTAACCAATTTTATAACGTACAGCAAGCAACCTCCTGCAACCATTCTATATACATATTTGAAAATTCATAAGAAAATTATCCATGAGCTTTTTTGACATTCAAATTGTTTGTTTGCGAAATTTCTCAATGGTGCGTTATCCTAATCTTGTTACTGTATACACATAAGGAAAGGAAAAGGAGCTTTTTAAACTTGTGACCTGCGACCTGCGCGTGTGTGTAGAGCTTTGACCCTCGCTCGACTGCCCTGACAGAATGACATGACACTATCGGATGATGGGATTACCGCAAGCTTAACTGTGCCCTACACCGACATGTCTCGTTCACATACTACATTTACTTGCATTTGTATATTGAAACTGTTGAATTTCGCATTATCGGATGTAGATGGAAATTCTAATGGAAACGATTTTATCCCCTACAATCTCGTTAGCTCTATGATATAATTTCAAGCAATAAAAAATGAGGATAATTTTATGACCAACGTGATGTCTACTGGAAATATTTCTCGCTGAAAATTGTCTTATGCGAGATCAGACTTTCGTTACATTCTGTTAAATGTGATAGTTAATTTTCATGGAAACAACTGCATTCACAATGATCCCCATGGAAGGTCGGCAGAACACACTATTATTGCTATTTTCAGCAATTGCGGAAACTGTAAAGCATTCCTTTCAACACCATAACCGCTGTAGAGTGTAACCGTTGAGTGAAGGATCTAGATCCTTCACTCAACGGTGTAACTATGTAAAACTAATTGGGTCGGCAGTGTTCCGTATTGGTGATGCTCCCCGAAAGGTTCAAATTTGTGCCTTTTTATTAATTTTTCTCAGCAGAAACAACTTTGCGACATGTCTTTTATAACAAAAAAAAAGTTACACATTATCAACAATATCCAAGAAATGGAAGGAACACAAAGATGTGACAAGTAGGACTGGAGCTGAATAGAAGAACAGCAAGTAGAAAAGACAGATAGGGACAAGACGCAGTGCGATAAGATACAAAGAGTAAAGTAAACAGCTGAAGAAGTGCCTGTGAAAAAGAATGAACACAAAAAGAAAGTGGTAGGAACAAAGGAAAACGAATTACGAAAAGATGTATATGGATGGAAGATAAGGTAAGAAAGAGGAAAATGTATGAAAACATAAGTAATAAGAAGAGACCGAGATATAGAAATAGCAATCACAATAAGGGAAGAAAATCTGGTATTCGCGATGAAAAAAGATACAAAGAGTTGACTGGGAGCCGAAATGTCTAAGAGACGGAATTCTATAAGAATAATGGCAAGGTTTGGATGTGAAAATGAGGATACCGGAACAGATGGAAAGAAGAAGAATAAAGAAAATGCAAATTATGTGAAAGAGAAGAATATCGATCGTCTGATATGGCAATGTAGGAAGGAAGAAAGGCAATTTTAGGCAAAGAAGATTATAGAAAAGGGAAATCAAAGGAAAAAAGAATCTAACAGAGAGAGGGAGAGGACTAACGAGCAAGGAATGACGACATAATGAGCACAGAGCGGAAAAAGTGTAAAACGGGAGGAGTATTTAAGTTTGAAGTTGGAATTTGAATGTATTTTTTTCTGGTGATTAATTGAAGTTCTCCCAAAAGGCGTTACATAAGTAAATAAGAAGCCCCGAAGGGCCAGTAGGACGATTTGTTTAAAAATTATTACTTTTTATTATTATTCTCGACATTTCATACCTCCTATCTTTATACAATTAAATTCAAGTGTCATAAAACTATCAACTATCAAAGTGAATTAATTTTAACTATTAGGCAGTTAGAGTAGTTACAATAATATCTGCTTTTAAAAATATATCTATCTACAGGGTGTCCAATGACGAGCTGAATCGATTATTATATGGAAAAATTTCAATTTGTATAATTATTTTGGAACTGAGAAATTTGTTATAATTATTTGAACACTCTGTACAATTTTTTTGGACAGTTCTTACAGGTCATGCGGATATGTAAGGCGGACAGATCCGCTTTGAGCTACACACACGCGGATTTGTTGTACGCAGATCACGGACAAATGTCAATAGACGAGCAGGCAGCGTTCTGTTACTATTTCAGTTCCGTAGTACTAGCCTCTGGATTGTGTTTTGTAGAGTGCTGTCCTAATTGCTATGGATAATACGAAGAAACTGGCAATAATTGTCCGTAGTCGTCGTCTTGATCGACGGACGACGGCGATATTCCCTGCTCTTCTGCAGAAGGGCTTGGAACCGTTACCCTTATACATTTGTTACACCTTTTTAGAGACTCCCTGGCTTTAGGGTATATCCCCGAAATCTAGCGAAAGGTTGTGCCAAATATGACATGGCGAACCATCATCCTATTATCGTTTCTTCTAAAAAACGGTGGAGAAGTTGGTGGATGCAGACATAAGGAACAGGTACTTAGCCTGGTGCTAGACGGGCTCTTCCGCACTCTGAACGAGGATGGAGCGTATACACAAGGATACGTGGACGATCTCGCGATCGTCATAACTGGAAAGTTTCCAAATACCGTGAAAGAGCTCATTCAGGGGGCTCTTGAACAGGGGGTGCAGTAGCCATGGCCTCTCCGTTAACCCAGAAAAAACCGAAATTGTTCCATTTATGAATAGAAGGAGAGAGGACCATCGCGGACGCCAACTGGGTCTTCCCAGGTGAGTGAAATATTTGGCAGTCATCACAGACTGCATGTTTCTGGCCATGCTTCTGGCTGTACATGGGTCTTGAACTCTCGACTATGTATAGGCAGTGACAGTCAGGCGGCGCTGAGCGCCCGGTCGGCAGATAGATTCCGATCGACTATGACGCTTGATTGCAGGCTCTAGATAAATTACACGAGTCTAATAGGGTAAGCTTGATCGACTATTATTTGGAACCGAGGAGGGTGAAGCAAGTTAGGAATAGGAAAAGACGTATCTTCAACTTAAAAATTTGATAGCAAAAATTTTTAAACTGGAGTGGAAAAATGCACAAAAATCATTTTGGGATTAAAAATCTGAATTTAAATTTAAAATTTGAAGTTTCACAGTTTTTTGTAGCTTTAAATTTGCCAAAAAAATTTGTTCACGAAGACTGTACTACAAAAATAATTTCAAACTAAGATCTTGAAACTGGATGGAAGACAATAGTGGCTTTTATTTGCAATTTAACACCATTATTTTAACAATTCGGAGCATCAAGTCTGTATAAGCAGGATTTACGCGTGCTCTTCATTTGCCATTTCCCAAGAGAATTTTTAGCAGCAAATGGTGGTCATAAAAAATAATTCTTCCCTTCTTTCTCATTTTATTTTGCAATCACGTATCTTGAATTGGAGAGTATTCGTCTGATCGCAAATGTACCTAATAGGGTTTTCTATTCAGTTGTGTCTTCGAATTAGTCAGTTGCTGCTAATTTTCCATTATCACTTTGGATAGTTCTCGCCACACTTCCCGCTTATGTCACAGCATTACCTACATGGGAAAGGTTTTTCTGTCTTCTAAGTAAAAGAAAACATGGAGTACCTATGTATGCAGCTGTAATAAAATTTCTTTCAGGAAAGGATTGTATACGTATGTACAGTGTATTCTGAAACAGAAACCTTTCGCACCAATCGCACTAATTAATTAATTGTAGAAATGTAAATATCTGTACAATGATAGATCAAACCGTAACGTAACACCCTGGAGAGTAAGTTCCGAACTAATTGTGATATTAGAAAAGAAATCAATTAATTGCTTATTTTCTAACGTTTCTGCCTACCCATACTCTGATTTCAATAGTTTAGGTGAAGCTCACAAGGAACTTATTACATTCCTTCAAAATTATAGTGCTTTCTGTAAAATGTTAGATGTATTTTCATGAAACTGTAATAAATGTGGAAGTATCTATTACATGTAGTAAAAAGTGTCGACAAAGTGGATAACCGAAGTTTTTAATGAAACGTTACTGCTCATTGTGATTTGATGACAGGCAGTTTTAAAACACCCTGTGGGAACAATTTCGATATGTAACACGTGCCCCAATAATTCATAGAAACATTCTATAAAAATCATCTGGCAACTATCTCCGACAATAAATTAGATTTACAATGTATCTACCTATGTGTCGTGTGGGTGATGTTCGGGGATTGCAGCCTCCGGCCAAGGGCAATACAACCCTGTGAACGTACAGCTGTGAGCATCAGCCCCGCTCATTAATGATGATGTGCTACCGTCGGCCTCAAGACTACTTCACTTCTCGCTACATCCCAACCAGACAAGGGTTGTTCGTCAAAAAGGATAATTTACCATATAAATCATTTGAACGTTTTTTCTACTTTTTATCACATAAGTAATTATAAACATTTGATTGCATGGATCATGTAACACAATTTAAAAATCAGAACATAGTCTAACTTATAGGCCGAGATTTAATAAGAGTGGTATTATATAATCGGTGTTACAAAATCCGCATTAACAGATAAAACAAGAAACAGGTTAAAACAACAGAAAATCTAAATTTTGTGATGTTCATTTCCATTCGAGTTCCGCCTCTGCATATACATCTTCGTCGCACCCCTAAACCTCATCATTCCGAAAATGTCTCTCTCACTCCTGAATCCGGAGTAGTAATCACTCTTTCCATTTTCCGTTGCTTATTTGCCACAGAGAGATTCCGTGATGTGATTCAATAAGCTTTTTATCAGCTGCGCTGCCGTGGCGAAAGCTTCATTGCAAAAAGCTCAAAGCTCCACTCACACAGAAGACTAGCAATAAGTAAGTAAGCTCCAGGCGAGCACATCAGACAGCTTTCATGCGAACTGTAGCTTTATATGGCCACAGACATAACTTCGAAAATGAGATATTCCGTGAAAATATACAGCTGTACCTTTATAAAAGGAACTGAAAATGCTCTTTGAAGAGTCTGCTGGCGTTGCCTTAATGAAACACACGATAATAAACCCAAAAATATTTTAGGAAATAAACATTTTATACCGAACAACGTAAGAAGGAACATGAAATTTGGCACAACTTTCGAAATTAGGTTCGCAGAATTATGTGAAACATTTCTAAAATTTGTTCATTTTATTCATAGATAGAAACCACTAAGACCCCTTTACTTGAAATTTCTTGTAGTGGGGATATTTCTGTTAAATTTCAGCAGATAAGGACAAAGAGACTTTAGACTTCGATTTACATAGAATCTGTACATTTTAAAACCAATGTAAACCAGTATAACTTTCTTTGAAATATTTCAATGTATATTCATGATAAAACTAAAAGATTGCTTAATTATAAGAAGAGCATAAAAAGGAATCATTTATCCTTTTAGCTAAATTAATACAATTTACCAGTAGCTTGCGTAATTAGCAAACTTAATTTATATTAATAATAAAGTCTCTGACCAAAACCCCCATCTGTTTATTCATATCAGACCACACACAGGTTTATATAGGATTATAGCTACTTGCAAAATCATATACATACTCGTATTGAGTTCAGTTAATTAAATGTATTACCTTGAGGTACGGCGGGAATTGAAGTTCACTAAAGAGTCTTGACAACATTGTACCACTGTAACTTTACAATTGAGTGTCCTTGACTGGCACATTTTCAATATCTTTACTCGATGAATTTCATTGGATCATTCTAAATTGCTTATTTTTCTACTCAGTAAGTTACTCTACAATGAAATAGATTGACCTCGTGAGCGCTTTCTTTACAAGTTCAATATCCATTTCGGTTTTTATTTATTACTTCCTGGAAGCTATATGAAACGAGAACGATAAATATCGTCCGTTTATGCATGACCCATATTAATATTTAAGAACAGTCTTGCAAGGATCGTTTAGAAGTATTAATTTAGATAAATCGGTACCTACATTATGTTAAAATTTACACATTGTTTTTATATCGATTTTTTATTCAGGATGGATCACTTCATTACTCACACATTGCACAGTGTAATCCTGAGTAACACAATGGATTTAATTTTGAGGATGAGGTGCGTCAGGTTAAGCCCGCTATGCAAATTATTTCATGAAAGTCGAAAGTGAAATAATTTTCCGGTAATTTTTGACGTGTGCTTTACATGCATTGTATTTCACTTTCAAGTGAAATATTGCTAATACCAACCTAAAAAAATACAGGTTAGATGGAGGACGCTTTTCATAACTTGTTTAATTATTTAATTGAGCACCTACAATCGCTAGGATTTCACGAGAAAATATTTCGCTCAATAGTGTGCCTTTACCTCCGTCAACATAAATTACCATCAAATGACACAAAACTTAACATTAATTTTAAATGTTCAATCTCAGAGTGGGCAGACCTACAATTTCAGCTGAAAGTGAAATATTTCACGTCCGAACCGAAAAAGTTGAAAGTTATTTCACTTTCAAGAAAAGAGGCTATGGAATTTCAACTTCCACAAAAACTTTCAGCATCTAAAACGAACTTTAACTTGCAACTCCTACAGAAATTTAGATTTTTTGGAAACCAAAAGCGTAAAAGAGGAAAGCACAAATGAGATGATACGTATGAAAAAGATTGTATTAGGCCCCCTACACCGACAAGTTTATTTTCTCACATAATTTGGGAATGAACCCCTAACTCAACAGCAACTTGGGTAGCGTTAAGTTGGACTTCCAAACTGAAGATTTGGTTTTATATCAAATAAAGGCAAATTCAGACTTTGGAATTGGCGCACAACAACATATTATGGCAATTTGGTAAGGGTGGGGATTCCTTCTTCGCTCCCCCCCCCCCTCTCCTATAATATTTAATCGCGAATAACTTCCATTTTTAAGATTGCATGTTTCAGGATTACGATTGGGAGAGTGCGCATTTTTCCAAAAGGCATCATTGAAAGACAAGGAAAGAAATCATCGCAACATGTTCAAAGTGCGTCCGATATCAGCCATGTTCTCAACGTGGTTCTACCCTATTCATGTGCTCGTAACTCGTGGTGGTTTATTACACAAAGCTAGAGGTTTCTCTCACAGTTTTCGGAAAATACAGGAATTAAGAATGATCAGATCGCCTAATATACAGTCAACATGAAATTCGCTCCTGGAGCACAAAAGATTGAATTATTTGGTATAATTTGTTTTATTATAATTTATAGTCACTAATAACTTTAATCGACGACAGTCATTTTGGCGGCGTATAAAAGTGAGTAGTATAATTTTTTAGAGATAATAGAATTTCAAAATCGTCAGGTACTATGTGGGGTTGGATTTCTGAGCAAGGGAGGGCGAGATTAGGGTTGCTATTAATCATAGACGGGATGCTGTTTCACACGCTAAGCCGAAAGGTGAACTTCGCAGCTACGAAAACTAAATTTGACGTGTTAGATATTTAAGAGATTTATATCAGAGTTTAGGTAAAGTGCGAAAAGGTTCAACGATTTTTCCTTATCGATGCAAACGAAATCTAGTGGACAAGTTAATGACGTTTTGATATAATGAAAAGCTTAAATAAAGCCGTAATGAATAATTAATGGCTGGCTTGGATTGTAAAAGGTATATAAACCCGGACTGCGAAACGTCAAATGAAAAGACTTTGTAAGACAGCTATACAAGTTCTCAACATATCTTGAGGGAGTTTCGTGGGTAAGAAGGCTCAATGCCGCTCTATTTACGGAGCCGCCAATCCCCATTAACGACGTTCAGGCCCGGCAAGGATCAGCGGCTACGATAGAAAGTGCAAATCCGCGTGAAAGCGATCCGCGTTCACCCCTTGTCATTCACACCAACCCTCACACTTTCTTCGGAGGGTGGAGGGATTCGTGTTTAGTTATCGCACGTACGAAATCATAATTACCAACGGGATGTACGAAAATAGAGATACTTTCGAAAATCTATGCACGATGCCGTAAGTTCCGAAGCGATGTGACTTGTAAAATGTGAGCGTGAGCTCGGAAACAATACCAGGGGTTGCAAGGATGGCGTCATGTTTGCGGTTGGTTGAACAACTGCGAAACTTGGCAAGATCCCACTTTCAAAATCCCTAAATGCCAAAATGGAGACATGTAACATGTGTTGCTTTCCATTGATTAGAAATTTGCAAGAAGTTCGAAACTTCTCAACTAACTAAATTTAATGTTTGTCTTAGAGAAAACTTTTCTTATTTAAATACGCTCCATACAAAATGGATAATTATCAGTCAACGAATTTTATGAAATGTCGTGCTTCGTAGTTTAGTTGGAAAATTTTTGCTACGAATAGGGGTTAGCGAATAGGTCAATTAACTATGCTGTCTAAGTTTGACGTATTAAATGCCTTCTTTCTTTTGCTTACATATCCTAACTGGCCAGCAAGTGGAAATAATATTCTCTAACTGATCATACTGCACAATGAAGTATTACTTACAAGTAGTACAATATAATAAATTAGGCATATTCAGCATACATTGCGTGTATATAGTAACGAATACATAAAGGTAACAGTCACAATAGATTAAAGTCGTATAAAATTACACGAAGGGATAGTTGAATGTTTCGTAACGTTCCTACTTCACTTGGTAAAGAACATAGTCCGTCATTATGAACCAACGCGTTATTCAACAAATTCCTCAAAAAACTATCCCGCGTATTTGCGCAGTGTAATAAAGTAAAAGGGAGGTGAATTTAATTTCATGTGTAAAACGAAATTACAGCAAAGAAAACTGTTAGACAAATACTATTAAAGTTCAGTATTTACCTCAGAGATTTCCCACGCGTTTTTATAACAATCCAATTAAATTGAGTGTGTATGCCACTGAACTCTTCGGAACAAAATTGTACTGACCAGTAGAAGAAAAATATCATCAGGGGGAGACCTGTATTTCACAATCAATCGTCAAAGAATTCAATCTCAAAGGTTACCAATTAAAAGTTATTTCAAGCCGGCAATTTCTTAAGAATGCATCTAGTTGAAAACATCTGATAGTTACCCCAGAGTGATGATTCAACAAATAGTTGGCAGTAAGAATACAAGATTTTCCACGTGGAACAAAAATTGTAAATAGAAAGAAGGCTGCATGTTATCAAATTCACTCACTAACGTTACGATCCGTTGTAAAAAGGTACATGTACATGACCTATTGTATCATTACGAGTAAAACTTTACTGGGAGATCTTAAAGTAATCGAGAACAATGTAAAATATTTTCTTTTAATGCGTATTACTATTAAAAAGAACCTCTTGAATTTGTTGTCCAGTCTAATATCATTTTCTCTATCGGAATCAAAAGCGATTCTTTAAATTTCACTGTGAAGGAAAACAAGTTCAGGAGTTATCTATAACCTAATTTGTCAATGTGAAATCAAATTGTGATAGTTTCGATTATTATAAAAAAGTATTATTTGGTGCAAAAAGCAATCAATTTTATTGAGGTGCCTAAGTAACACTAACTGGGGGTGCGGAAGAGATGTAGTGCTTAGGTTTGTAAGGCATTTGTCATGTCTATAATGGACTAGTGTTATGTTGTCAATTCCTCAGCCAGAAAATCTGGCTTAAATTTAGACAAATACATTCTGCTACTGCTACTATATTTTTCTTTGCTAATGACATTTGTAGTTTTGATTTTTACTACATGTGATATGTTTTTCTTTACTAGAAGCATCTATAGTTAAAATTTCAAAGAAATATCTTAATAAATAAGGAAGTTGGCACTGACTGCGCATGCGCACATCTAATGTTTGCAATATCAGGTATATTTGCCTTTAACATAAGCATCTGTGATTAAAACTTCAAAAAGATATCTCGATAAATAAGACAGTTGATATTGCGCATTCTGCTCATGCGCACAATAATCTGATATTTACAATATGCGATACGTTTGCTGTTACTAAAAGCATCTTTGGTTAAAATTTCAAAGAAATGTCTCCATAAATAAGAAGATTGGCATTGCGCAATCTGCGCTCTCACATGGGATTTTTACTATATGCGATATGCGTTACAAGAAGAAAGTATGAAAATTATTCAAACGTTCTCTTAGTAACAAAATATTTCCGTGGTCTGTGCGGGTAGCCTTGCAAACGACCCAAAGTTTTTAATGTACCTAATTATTTAAAATTTTATGCCTGAACTTCTTTTGCGTGAAATACTTGGCTATTCTTTGCAGTTCTTCAAATACTTTGGAAAACCGCCGGTAGTTACTCAAAAAAATTTTAAATTTGAATCGAAATTTTATATTTATTTTGTAGTAAAAGTATCATCATTTTGGATAGTTTACTGCAATGGTGCATCTGTTGACGTGTTATCTGTAATAGCACAGATATATCTTTACGTATATATGTGGTAATAGGAAGTTTTTGCGTCATGGTAATAGAAATAAAAATTCAGATTCTAGCATATCAGAAAGACTAGGTATATTAGTAGTTCTACGATCAAGGTATGAAGGACAGGGACCCTTCCCCCTCCCACTACCTGAGATGTTGTTTTAGCAAGTGAAAATTGGATAAATGTTAAATGAAAACGATTCAAAATATAATCTCTGATAAGTTGGCCCTTAGTGGTGCCAAATACACTATATACTCGTACTACGAGTGGGATGTAGTAGTAAAAATGATTCTCTCCTTTATAGTATTCTAATTACAGGTTTGAACTTGTTTTCTATCAGTAACCTGCCCCCCCCCTCACCCACCTTCCCACTCAATATCACTTGCACTTATCTGTTGTTTCCATTTATCCCCTAGTTTGTATAGAAAAAAGGTTAAATCCATTATTTCAACTAGGAGATTGGAATTGCTTCTATAACATGCTTAGTGCTATCGAAGTGCTAAAATATCCGCCTCTTCTGCAGATAGCAGGTTCAGGCTTGTATCCTGGGGTTCCCAGGAAAGGTTCAACACCATCTAGAACTTGGTTTTGCTTCCTCATCTGGCAATTGCGTTTAATGCATACCAAATCACGTAAAAATTAGTTTTTTTAAAATACTTTTTAAAACGGTGAGAGACTATACTTTTATGTGCACTTAATTACTGGTTTGTGGACCTTGTAAAATATCAAACAAGGAAACAAAGGTGTATTACAGAAATTACAGCATTCGTAATAGACATTTAAATAAGTAAAATTGGCAAAACCTTTAAAGTTTTAAATTTGCAATGCCTTCCAAGATTTTTTGGTCTCTTTAACGTTTCGAGCTCCTTTACACCCTTATTTTGTTATGAATTGGTACTTTTTAAGTCCTTGCGTGATTCCCATGCAAATCTCCGTGATTACCAACACTATTGTACGAGTTGTATCTTTCGAAATAACAACATTCGTCATTATACAGCATTCTGCAAACGAGTAAATGGAGAATAGGAACTGTATGACGACTGTAAACCATCAGGTAGCCTTATAGTGGAATAGATCCATTAATAATGGTAACAAAAAACATTCCTGGAGTTAAGTTTAGATTACTATTCTAAAACTTCAAAATCATAAAGAAAAACAAAGTTTTGTTTGCCTTTAGATTTTAGATGTGTATAGCTATACCTGGATGCATATATGGCTCCGGGATTCTATGGTTTACATTATCTAGGAATGCATGCATTAATGTCAATCCTGTTTCTTACAGAGTTTGGTTAAGAAAACTGATAAACGATCATATTCCGAATATCTGCTCAATCAAGATCGATAGAAAAGTCTTCAATGTTTTCTAATATTTTATACGGTTTATTTTGACAAAGATCTAGTTTTACAATTAAATTTATCATGACGTAACATGATTGCAACAATAATTTTCTGCCAAGGATTACTATGTACTACATATAAATTATTGTTCATAAAGTACAATTATATTACAACCCAGAACTATAATGTGACTCGCCGCTGTTGATTGCGTTTTTTTTAAGAACCAGTCATAAATTTGGTCTTCCCACAATATTTTAGTATTTTTTTTTGTTTTTCTCGCAAACTAAAAACGTTGGAATCGTAATCTTTGAGCACAAAACAGCACTAACAATCAAATGTGATTGATCAGCTACCTCTTAAGAATCTTCCCAATCCTTTGAAGTTTCGACGGTAGACTTTTTTATCTCTGTGGCAAATATATCAGTCATAGTTTGGTATCTTCCAACTTGGGATATGGCATGTGCCGAAATTTGAGTCAGTCACTGCTCTTGAAGCATAGGTTTTCTACATAACCAAAGTCAAAGACTTCTTTGCCAAGTTTCCTACCAAAATTCAGATCACAAATCAAGCACTTTTCTGACTAGCAAGAGTGTGCAATTACTGTTAAAATCATGTTTGTACCTACTTTGTTTGCAAATATTCAAATATTTTAAAGCGAACATGCCTTACTACTAACGTCAATAAGTTATCAGTAAGAAACTTTCGTCCTAGTAAAAAAGGAGCATTTTGTTTTCTTAATGGCGAAAAGTACTATCGTAAAAGGTACTTTGAAACGCATGTTCTAAACGATTTTATGTTTTGTATTACACATCTATGCAGGTTTTCCAAAACGTTATGATTTTGAAATTCCCAAATGTGAAACCTCCGAATGTTTCTAAATGTGACTCATGTGAAAACAACGCTGTTAAAAACCCGATTGTAGTATTAAATCTCCATATAATTATAAACTATCGAAGTCATGTTCATCTGCAAAGAGTAAATTGGATTTAAACAACGGCATGCGAAACAATCCATCCGTCGAAATTGAGACGGTCTTTGTAAGAGAATTAGATCGGATTAGTGCACGTCGAGTATAAATTCGGTTAGTTTCATTTTATCTCGATGTCCATCCGAGGAATTAAATGAAAGGAGAAGACATGCCTAATCTGAATTTCATTCGTGTAAAGCTATAGGTATTGAATTTATGAGAATACGTAAAAAGCATAAGGGGTGGTGTTTTTTTATTTTACATGACAAAAGTGTATGAATGTGGGATTTGACAAGTGGTCGAATTACAGATAACGCCGCGGGGAATTAATTACATTATACTCGATACAAAGCATTCGATTTGTTCGGGTGCTCTGTCCCAATGTACACGCTACATGTGGTCCCGTTTGGGTGATCGTTTTTGTATCGAAAAGTGCTTTTCAAGCGGGTCACGCGTAAACAGATTATCGGTGCCGTTTCTACCTTTGATGATTTCTCGTATTTGGTATAGTAGCTAATGGCTATTTACAAATAAGTAGATATACATTGATACGATTTTCATTTTTTCATATTTTACGTCTAATTTTGGTCTCTCCCTGGTATAGTTAGACTATAGGTAGGTACTACACCGTATGCTTATTTTTATTTTGTGGAAAATAGTTGATCTAGAGCCAAATAAAGAGAGATCAGAATTAGATGTTTGGATATTCGAATTTTTCTACCAGATACATACAGAAGTTTTCAATTAACTTTCCACGTCTTTACTCCCACACTCGCCCTACCATAGCGCCGTCACTGCTAGTGTCACAAATTTAAAACCCCATCTTTCGATGGAGACTGCCATTTTACTTGCTGTTATTGTTAGTGGATTGTACAGAGGTGGTCACAACGATTGTTCCACTTAAAGTTTTGATTGATGTGCACTCCTAACAATTCGGACAAGTCAGTATAGTCTTTATAGATAACCTCATTTAAAATTTAGGGAAAATTACTATGCTCTGTAGTGAAATCCATGTTTTACCCCTTATCGGTGATCCTAGTGTAACCAAAAATAATTTCCAGCACACCTACTATATTGGTGAAGTACAGCTCTTTGTCGAGTGAGTAATACGCAATTAGTTTAAAACTACACACAAAAATCAAGTGAACTTACCGTCTTTGTTCATGCTGGCCTGAAAGCATTTGTGCAATCTGCAAGCTCTGCATTGGTTTCGATGCGTTTTATCGACCGGGCACCTTCCCTTCATTTCACCTGTAGCTTTGCAAGTGTAAACACGGTTTCGATGAATGCTGCGTTTAAAGAAACCCGAACAACCTGCAAAATAAATAAACAATCAGGTCCTGTTAAATTACGTTATATAGCTTCATTTACCATCGCAGCTATAGATCCCGTAATGTTTTCCCGAACTTCTGTCGCCACATACCTTACAAGGTATATCTAATAATCTGTCACCTGAAAAGAATATCCGTTACTGAATAAACTAATTAGCATAGGTACTCATTTTATCTCATTGTTTGTTAAATAAAACTTATAGCCAGAAGATGACGGTTACGTCGAAACTAGTCGCAACTTTTTATTCCACAATTTAATCAAAATAAATTTAGACGCATCGGGAAGGTTTTGAGTTATTAATTCTCCCTAATTTCTTCGATGTCCACCCCATTGCGAGTTCAAGAAAACATGGATACCCTCAATTTAGCATACTCATGTTAATCTGCCCGCTGATAATGCTGATATACTGTCAGGTGCAACAGGGAGAGTAACATTCTAATATTTTTTGGAACGAGGCGTCTGTTACGAATCGATCGAGTCACTCCGATGTTTTACAAAAAGTAACAGAAAGTAAATTGTGCGATCCTTAATTCCAGAAATCACGGGGCTTTAACTCCTGCCACGATAGATTCATTGTTATTGCTATACATGTTTGAACCTTATGGTAAACGTTATGCCTACATTATGTAGGGTTATGTATAAGGATTACTGATGTAAAGCAAGAATGTATCCATAGTATTACCAATTTTTCAACCCACACATTTGTAAATCAGTGTCCGAACCATTGTCATACCTTCAGCGGAATGGTTTTGGATTTTAACCGTCATGATTTGTTCGAATTTTCACCAATTCCACGTGAGGAAAACTACGTCTCTTTCTTTTCTTGTGAATTTGCATCTCAGTAAGAAACGAGTACATTATAAATCTTGAACATAAAGTCTCTCTTAATATAACATATTGTGTCAACATTTTTCTGCGGGGTGGCCCACTGAAAACAGTGAGTGCCAATTTTTGGCCGCTTCACGACCGTTTTGCGAGACACGCTCGAACAAGTCAATTTTAGTTTTGAGGGAGACATCTAAATTAAATAATACTATTTATACAACTTCAACCCCGAGAAGGGGGTGAATTGCACACAAAAAAATTTTAAATGGTAAGGGGTGGTAAAATAGATAGTTCGATACGCATGTTTATTCTGTTTTTAGTTTTCAATTTCGCTAGGTAGGTAGTTACAGAGAAAACTCGATTTAAATGGATTTGCAGCGCCCACTTAGTAAAAGTAACAATTATTCAAAATTACAGAAAACTATCACTTTATTTAGTGTTCAAAATTCCCACCACCAACTTTCATACAATAGTAAAGATTTAGTTCAAAATGGCGTCGTAGGTTTGTAACATTTTTGGGGTAATTTGGATGTATTCGTATACGATACGTTGTCGTAATTCTTCTAATTTATTGAAAACAAAATGAACATTCCCTTCGAACTATCTAACGTTTACCACCCCATCCCATTTAAAATTTTTAGGATGCTATTCACCTCCTTGTAAGGGTGCAGTTACGAAAAAAAATTATTTAATTTAGATGTCCCCCTCAAAACTAAAATTGATGTGTTCGAACGATTCTGGCAAAACTGTCATTAAGCGGGCAAAATGGACATATTGACTGTTTTCAGTGGGCCACCCTGTATATCAAGATAGAATTGGTAACTTTATTATACTGTCCCCAGCAGGTTTCATGAAATTGTTGTTGTCACAGCTTTAAAATCTCTATGGAAGCTTGAAACAGCTTCACAGTTTACAGCATAAGATGACTATCGACACTCGCGTTCATTTTGCCGAACGATTTTGTCCGGGACGCAACAGCCGGCCGGCCAGTTTTCACTACAAACGTACAGCTGGCCGGCCGGCCAATTCTTCAACCATTTTTCAATAATAAACATTTGAGTATGTTTTTCCGCAATGCCGGATACATTCATGAGGTATACACGAGATACAAAGAATCTTTAGCGCTAATGGTAGAGTATGTAATTTTGCACAAAGGATTCTGGGACGGCATGTATGTATCTTAACCCTTTTACGCATTATAAGCATTGAAAGGGATGACCGACGTATAGACATGGAAATAAACAAACAACTCCTTTAAATGGCTATTATTCAAAAACGGTTGCACTCTTCGCGGACTTTCTTGTAGAAATGTAGTCTCTTTAATTATTAATCTTCTATACATTTTTTGGTGTATCTACATTACGATTTGGTTTTAAAATAAATGCGCGAGAAAGTAATTTTCTTAAGAAAACTGTATAAGTAGGTATAACGTTAGATTTGCCATCACGTCCAAGTCCAATACTCCGCAGTGCTTCATCGCAGGAGATATTAATTTCGAACACCGAGGGTAAGTATTACTGACTTTTCAGTACTGAGGGGGTTTCGACCCTTAGCACTACACAGTAGCGGAGTTTTGTTCTTCCGTCGGTCCTACCATTTCATAGTTGTCACTTTGTTTTGCTTTAAAACGGTAAAACACCTTGATCAGAAATTATGCGGTCCTCTCATATTGGGGATTATTTTCAGGCGCTCTGCAGAAGAGCATATGTTTTTCCTTATGTCTTCTCGAACTGGCTACATGCTACATTCAATAGCCCACTTAGATTATTTGTGATGAATCAGGCGCATAATTTTAAGATGCGTGAATTATGAAGGGAAGCTCTCATGTTATGTGCAATATTTACTCTACATTCCATTATTGTTTAACCGTAAATTCTTAGTCCATTTTGAAGTATATTTATGCGTTCGTGTATCAATATAAAGAAAATTTCGGATAGGTATATCAAAAACAATTCAACCCTAAATTATGCGCGTTTATAGAGACAGTGTCAGTAATGAACACATTTCAGTCATCCACCTCTGACATCAGTGCATTCTACTATTTGTAAAACATGTATCAAATAAATCAAGTTTATGACAGCAGTAAGTACATTACACGTAAGCTAAAAGGACGGCCGAAAATCATCAATCTGCCTAAAGCGTTTCACAGGGTTTGGGTTTAAGGCACGATTAACGGAAACGGAAATTTAAGGGAAGGTGGACTTTTCGTAAAGCGCTTTCAATTGTGACAGACCTTTTAAAAGTTATAATCTACGTAGGTATTGTCTCTAATGAATGAGAAACGAGCACTTTAAGAGCGAAAATACAAAATTTGATTTCATGCCAATGAAACATTTATAATATTAAATCTTACCCGTACCCATCCTTCGCCCGTGACCGGAGCGAGGTTTTGTCCAAATCGAAGAATCAATTTTGTCGATTATTAATTGGGGTGCAATAATTAGGTAAGCAACTACTCAATATGGGTAAACTACGATGATATCAGTAATTTAACTTCATTTCACTATAGCGCTAATTAATAAATAGTGCAAAGCTTTTGCCCTTATGGCTAAAATACGACTATCCGACTGATTTTCAGCCAACAGCTTCGGTCTGCAGGCCATTTTGTCACCACCCCTACTTACTGTAATGTCATCCCCACTCCTACCGAACCACCCTCTTGAATGTTGTAGGTTTGTGTTTTGTCTTTGAAAGTAATTGTTCAGGCGTACAACTGTCTTATTAACGTTGAATATCAAATCAATGGATAAACATTAAATCTCAGCCATCCCCTAAACCAACCACAACAAATTGCTGTGAAATACTTAATAACCTACATATGTCTACTAATTCTTAATATTCTGTTGCCCCTAATACGTACAGGAGAAAGTTAGATGAGATGCTGAAATTAGGTCGTCCTGATTTCCCAAAGAGTTGGAGATGCTAGCTCCGAAACTTTTCAGCAGGTGGATATATGAAACAATGTCGAAAGCAATAATGTGATAAGTTATTGTGGAACATAATTTTTGCAGGGGGTAGTTGTAAATCGGTAGCAAAATGTACTGACCCGGAATGTGCATGGGGGCGTAACGACCTGGTGGGGTAGCTTCTAAAGCTTTCTGATAGGCGAATTCATCGAGATGTCAACCAATCACGGTGTTTGAAGGTGAACGTCACTTTACAGTCTTGTAACTTCTCGCTTCAGCTGAAGCCTGAAACGGGATACATTTAGTAGAATTTTCTTAATAGGGTTTTGTTATTAATGCAAGAACGATATTCATGTAAATGAATGTAATTTTAAAGACCGTTTAACGACTTTGAGTGGTTGCGGTTTATTTTTCATGCGTTCTTTTTATCATACTGCTGAATCTGAAAGTGATTTAAATTCTCTCATTACATATTCCAAAGCACGCCGAATTTTTGTGAGCTGTTCAGTGGTCCAGAAATCATTATCTCCAGTTCTTAGTCAGAGGCATTGCGTTTGATTTATTGGAAACACCACCATTTCAGTCAGTTCTAATTTGACACCTCATGCCCCATTTAAATAGAACTAGCGATTTACGGAAAAGTGCCTAAAGAGTTGGAACGCTCCCTTAAGAAGTGAGTAAAATATCGAAAGTCCCTAAGTTTTTTTCAGTTTTTTGCTTATTATCTCTGAAACGATTACTCATATCGTTTTTACCTCCATGCCAAACCCGAAACTGGTAAAATTTCTTCAAACGTGGTTCTTTGGATTGCTGTCATATAGGACTAACAATAAGAGGGTTATACAATTTTTAAATTAATGTTAAATTACGGTCTTCTAAATCAGATGTCTTTAACAGTGAAATATCTTGTAACATCATTTACCGTAAGGGAAGCGAACGCATATTCCGCGGATATAAATATCCTGTCGCTTTTCACCAAACGCTGCAGTTGAAAATGTCAGTTCATGCATATGGAGATTATGTGTAGGTTTTAATGGTGCGCCGAGACACCGTCTAATGAATTCCAATATTTCAATTTACCCTGAGGTTTATTTAAAATTCAGTGTTAAACAAAATCGTCATTTTCTGAAATGAGGTCTGTGTTGTCAGCCCTGTGTAGCTCGTTTAAGGTTAGTTCTACTTTTCATTTCAGTCCATCTTTAATTTTCGAGATGAGGTTATAGTATATTGAAACACAAGTGTTACAATGCGACCTATTGTAATACGACTATCTTGTGGCACGAGTGGCGACGCGAAGCGTAGCCACGAGTGTCCGCAAGATAGGAGTATTACAATAAAGCATTGTAACACGCGTTTTTCATACTATTTTTTCTATTTCGGTGCTTTAATTTAATTAAAAAAATCATTATCAGAAACTATAGGGAACATTAGAACTAACATGTTTTATGTTGGGAACACTTTTTATGCCGTTAAGTTTTAGGTTGGCAGCGTAGTAAGACTGACATTTTGAAGTTCAAACATGGAAGTACCCAACGAAGTACCTACTTGTACTAACTAGTAACTGCCAACTTAAGAGATGAGTTACCAAAAAAAAACGACTATAATCACTGTCTTTGTACAACTGTTTTCGGCCGAAAACAGTTGTACAAAATCATCATTGTGACACCGAAATAGAAAAAAAATGTTATAAGTGATCGTTTCCGAGGTAGGTATTAACATATAGCCGAAAAACTGTACTTTTAAACCCCTCTCCCTACTTGAGGCCACCCTCACACGCTTGGGAACGTTAGATATATTTTTAAGAAAGCGTAAAAGAAGCGTTAAAAAAATTCAGTAAGCTTTTTATCCAATTTGTCTAATTTAACTAGACTGCATAGGAAATAACGTATGACCTAAATGCAAAAAAGTTACTTAGTTACATTATATATGATGACAAAAGGTCTCACCTGTATGTCGGAACCTTCCTTTTTCAAACCTGGTAGAAATTTCAGTTGTGGATCGACGCAATGGCATCGGAACTAAAGTTCATTATTAAGAATGACATATATAATATATATAAGCCCCACTCGATCTAATTGTAATCCGTGTGTGTTTTATTTCAGGCGAGTGGAAGAGATACTCATCCTGACGGCGTCGATGATATTGTGTTATCTCAAAGGACAAGAAACAGATCAAAGAATTTTAGACTTACCTATTGAAAGATGGTTGACGCTTTGATCAGAAAGAAACTAGGCTTTAGGTATATTGAAATTTGGTAGTTGAAACCAAGCGTCGGTAACGTTTTTTTATACCTGTAAAGGTATAGAGATAATCCGTCCCTCATGCTCCGTAAGAACGATCTTTATAACCGGAAACACTATGGTGTTTTGGGTTTTATCTGCTTGCACACTCGCCTCTTATCATTCGAACGCTTCTTAGTTCAATTATTATATATCATAAAAATTTGTAACCAATGGCTTTTGCGTATGCGTTCCGATTTTGTAAAATATTTGTTCAGATGTGCGCAACACATGTTATGCAAAAAAAAACAAATTTGTTTCATTGTAACCCTGCCGTTTTTGATAATCCTGTTTTGAGAGAGCACGACACTAGATCACCACACAAATTTTAAATAAATTCGCACACTACTCATTATAGTAGGAGTGCTGGTCGATATTTTTGGCACGCTGAAAACTATTCAATTCGGTTTTAAGGAATCACAGTCAACAATACGAGAGCACAAAATAATTTTTGAATGAATCACCAAACTATTACTGTACCGTCTCCCAAGTTCACTGTTCCCCAATATACCAAAACCAATTTCTATTGTACCCTTAGGGTTTTTAGGGAATCCGGTGTCTAATGATTACGATCCACCTCACAAATGGATTGAAAAGACGCCATTCAGAATAATCAGAATAATTCAGAGAATGCAAATAATTGTACGAACCCCACGGAGCTGAAAAATATAAAGAATAAAGAGAAGGAATTTTAAAAATGTCAATAATAGGAAGAGGTCGAAGAAAAAGAGAAAGGTGCACAAACTTAGAAATTATGATGAAAACATCTATATAATCATTAGAATATGAAGGTTTCAACTAAATGGTGAAAATGAAAAGAAAATATCCAAAAAAAAACTGAAGACTCTGAGGAATCATTTGTCATCTGACGAACCTAAAGATTACCTCAGTGTCAAATGTGTAATTAGAAATTATTTTGGTAGATTGCCGTACAGTGGATTTCGAAAAGGGTAAATTAATCGTGCTGAGGTTTTTCAAAGTCATTCTGGTACTCTGGTGAAGTGGGACGCGATTTCTGATCCGGATGGGATACTTTGGAAACGAGCTTTACTTCTGAGGAAGATTAATTAATAGTTTGGGAATTTATTCAAAATTGGTCTGGTGTTGTCATGAAGCTGCTGGTAACTTTTTGAAACCGGATTTTCAAAAAACGGCAGGGTACAATAATATACATTATTCTGTTTAGAACCGCATATTTTTCCGGTCCAAGTGCTCGAGAGTGTACTCTGCTCAGTTTCTTGGAATACTCCCATATGAGGTTTTGACCCCATGCACGGATGCATTTCGTCCAGATCTATTCCCTTTGTGAATACCTACCGTTCTCTGAAAGTTTGTAAACAGATCAGCTTCTATTGATCAAAGTTACTGTTACAATTTTAATAAAATGGATCCACAACAAAGAAAATTAATATTGTTGTTGAATTGCTCCATTTGTAATTAGTGTGTAGTGAAATACAACTACGTTACTTTAAGAAAATTAACTTTACAGATGCGAAGTACAGACTGACGGAAGATTTAAAGCTATATATACCCTTAATAATAGACTGGGTTTCCACAGCCGCAGTATGAGTTTCACCTTACTACAACCAAATCGGAATACATGTCAAAGGTTTGAAAAGCACCATATCACCTATAGTTCCTATCCCTTACAAGAAACAATAAAATTTAATCTGCCATACCAACTGTGTGTACTATTTTCTGCCTTAAAAATCCACGAGGGCATGGTGAAACAAGGTAGCTAAACAAGCATTACACTTATTTTTACAAGATTGAAAATGGGGGTGAAATATCCACATACTGTATATTATATGCTCGTTTACTAACACTTGTTTAATTTT
The DNA here is from genome assembly GCF_008802855.1 of Photinus pyralis. Taxonomy (NCBI): domain Eukaryota; kingdom Metazoa; phylum Arthropoda; class Insecta; order Coleoptera; family Lampyridae; genus Photinus; species Photinus pyralis. The sequence goes on from NW_022170510.1 coordinate 1,957,487, forward strand.
TAAACACAATGCTATACAACTTGCTCTAATATTTATTGTTTGTGTATGTACTACTGACTCTACTTTCTTCAAATGAGCTATTTGAGAAGAATATGAGGAATAAATAAATTGATTATTTATAGACTTTCAAATTGTCATGCACGGACAGTCTTTTAAGGACTAATTGCTAGCCAGAAAAGAACAGTATTCCTTTAGAGCAGTCTTTTATATAAAATTTTCATTTCTGAAGCAACTCCGTAGAATGTCGTTAACATCATCAAGTAACCCCAACAATAAGTTAGTAATCCCAATTTTGCTGCGGCGAAAGGGTTACTTGCACAAGTTTGCAAAGGGATCTTGCCATTTACCGCTTATACTCCTGAAAACTTGACAATCCTGTAGAATTTCAGCAGAGGGAATTAAATCGCAAAAGCTGCGAGACTCTGAAAAGCTTATAAAATATTCGTCTCATCTCAAACATTTCAAATTATCACTGAAACTTCTTAAGTGGCTGTATTGTTTGACTTAATTTTTATGTCCTCCCTATTCTCATAAAGTAAAAATGCAATAGATGGAAACCTTTATTTTTGCTCTGACCAACTGTCATTGGTTGATCAATAATAAGTGATATGGCAAATGAAATTTTTAGGGAAACGTGTAAATATGTATTTTCTCGCTCAATTTCAATCAACAAAATAATATTTCGAATCCCTGTCTATAAATCTATGAAGTACCTTTTAATATCCCTGAGAGACATGCAGTTGTTAACACGCAAATAGGTTATTGAACATCGGGGTTACAAAATGTGACATGGTGGCGATAGGGTGGAGTGTTGACATCAACAGTCCGCGGGTCAGCCCGGAGGACACGTACGAAGGATTACACTCGACAAAATCCACCCCCCGACTGCTCATGTGCCCCGTGTCAACATTCGCTTGGTGTCACGCGTTCATATTTATACATCATACATGGAGACATACTCTTGCATATTCCACAAGTTTTCAGGCTGTTTAATTTAAGCTCTCGATTTTATTAAAGGATTACGACATGTATTTCAAATACACTTCAAAGCAATTGTGCGTGTCATTGAAATGGAAATTTTAAAATAATAAGTTTAAAAAAGCAAAGAAAATGCACGTAATGCAGTCAATGCAATAACTTTGTAACCTTATTGTTTGCTCTATGTAATCATATTTGAAAAAATTCAATTTATACGTATTGATCGCATTCCGAAAGGTACATACAGTGTGTATCACTCAAAATTGGATAAATTTGATAATAAAAAAAAACGCCCGGGTACAGAGAGCTTTCGAGCACATCGATTGGTATTTTTAGTGGAACACCAAAATTATTTTACACTGTAGACGACTCAAATGTTCTAGAAATATAAGATGCCACCCCTTTCCAAAACCAAGGAGTAATTTATTAAAAAAATTGTTATGATTTTTATTCTAAAATATGTTAATTCTACGTAGAAGTACTTATATTATTTTCACCCAGACAATTGCACATTTGTGTATTTAATTAAAGAATTTATTCTTTTTATTCTACGAGAAGAGGCAGGTTATTATTGTACACGTATCACAAAATTCACGGACTAAATCGCGCGAGACTCCTGTACGTGTCGGACATCTAATTCCATTTAGCCTTGTGTTACAGTAGATACTGAAAGAGAGAGAGAGCTGGTTCTGGTCCAAAAAGCACCATCCTAGCTTGTTTGTTGGCACCTGCATTACCTTTTGCTAAAAGAGAATTAGCAATATAAAGTAATAATAGCAGTTTAAATGAATTTGTTGTTCACATGTAAATAAATAGGATCATAAATACTGCTTTACCTATGTATATTCGCAATGAGGTAAGTAAACGAGTCATTGTAATAAAATAACCGCAAGGAGAATTCTTTTAAACACCTCTATTTAGTACCGAAGTCGAATTGACAAAAGCCGGTTAAAAATCTACTTATAAACGCTTCGTTGTAGTGAGATAAGCGGAACTTAGTTACAGTTGATACTGAGGGAAGGGATATAAATATAAGTGAATTTGTGTGAGAAGTAAAATAATTCCACGGGCAGCCTCAGACGCCGAATCTGCGCCAGTTGTCTGTGATATTGTATCGTAACCTGGGAAATCGCAAGGTCATGACTCTGGGGAAACCCAAGGTCATGACCAGGGGAAACCCAAGGTTATGACCCGGGGAAAACCAAGGTCGTGACGTCACAAAAATGGTGAGGGGCCCGTGTTCTACTCATAACCATGTTGCTATTAAAAAAATTTACGATGGCGGTCGCACTCAAAAATCATGTGTCAAAAAAATTTCTTTTAGACTTAAAATATATAAAATCATTTCAAATGGAAGCGTGGGAGCTTTGGTTCCATCTTTAATAGCTAACTATTCATATTTTATTGTTTAGCTTGTGACGCAAGTGGATGGAATGATTCTGCAATATTCTGCAAATCAAACAGTGCAGTTGCATACCCAACATAGATCGAAGTGTTCTTACTTCCAATAATCCCAGAGAGATGGAACTTCTTCAAAAATTTGAAATTTATTATTAACACCTTCAGTGGCGGAGTTTCTATGAATATTTAGAAACCTCCCGGTATATCAGATTTGATACCAGATTTTTCTCTGTAAAAGAAACGCATTGCAGATGAGTTAGAATGTAATAATTGGACATAACTTATTAACCACAATTAAATGCACAAGGTTTGTTAAAACCAGTAACGTCTCCGTACTGATATGAAGTTTACATAAACAGTAATGGATAGACGTTACAGGAAAAACGTGTAATATTTGTGCTTGTTCCAGCAATGTTTATTTTATTAGGTTTTCATCGAAATGGTTTTTTAGATTGAAACGTGTAAGTACTTTAAAAAGATAACTTCAATAATAACCGACGACCGACGTCCACAAAAGGGAAACGTGACTAAGTGTTATTCGGAACAGCTTTTCAATGTTTACACTAATTCTGATTGAATGTGGAACGAACCCCTTTGAAAATTCAATAAATGAGATTTGTGGAGGCGTGGTTACAACGAATCAAACAATAATTTCTAATTTTATTTTAGAATAAATCATTCCTACTAGTACAATCGCTAATTTTGTCTCTGTTAAGGTTCGAAAATATCGACATGTTCTACGTCAAAAATCGGAAAAACTGTAAAGTTATCGTGTTTTATTTCAAATTGTCTGTGGAAATTCTGAACTTTTCCCCAATTCTGACTATACATATACCTAAACTGGTAGGTTACGTTTCAAAACGGATTGCCGTTATACAGGCAACTACATTCCCTAAATGATTATGTAATTAAAGTAGTACGTATGGATTTACATTAACCCCCCCCCCTCCCCCCGTGTTGGTGGTAAATTGAGAATATGCTGGTTTAATTGCTTGTAACAGTGTTCTCATAAAAATTAAGAAGGTTCTATAAGCTGCCAATTATTATTTATAGATGATAGTTATATGCCAATTATGAATTGTCATTTCATTCTCCGGGGCCGCTTTTATAGCTTACTGTCACAATGAACTAAGCACTAGTTAAAATGATTAAATTCCTTAAACTTCATAAGGGAAAGGTTTAACGAAAAATCAATTAATTTCCACTCTTCAATTTCAATTATAAATTATTCTTACGTGAATTAAATGCAATTTCAGTACATCTTTTTATTTGGAGAAAGTAAATAGAATTAACAGCAACGTAATATGAACTTAGTTAAGTACGAATAAATTGCGTATAATACGGTTAAAGCTATGCTTATTTTGAATTACATGCAATTCAGTTCTTAACACACCTATCTACTGCGGCGATAATTCGTACTTATCTTCAAATTAATTAGCCCACGCAGCGATAACGAAACCGTACCGCACTGATGAGACATTTTGACAACAAAATAAACTCAATGTTTAACACGTAATTTCTTTACAATTAAATAATTCTTTAACAAAATTACATTGGCTTAAAATTCAAATACCGTGATTGAAATTGTGTTCAATCCCAAATTAATGACCACAGCTACGCTTAAAAATAAATAAAATTCAACATACAGAGTGACCCATCGTTATTTTAGGTGCTGATACCAAATAAAACGTCTGCATGGCGCAGTTTGCACAACAATATATTTCATTATTTTAAAGCTGACTTTTGGAAACACGGTTAATGGATCAAATTTGGCCACCAAGTCAAATTCAGTCACTGGGTAAGTCGCCAAGAAAATTGTTAATATTATTACTAATTTATATTCTTAGGGGCCATTTGAGAAATCATATATAATATATGATCAAGGTTCCATTTGTTGTTCCATTTGCTGGATTGCCTTTTTTAGGGAAATAATGATTAGTGATTTTGACTTTCTCATGTACCTACATTAAAATTTTTCTTTGTTTGGTGAATTTTTGTTGGTGCATTTTTAAAAGCAAGTTGGAATTTTGGATCGAGTCCAAACACTTCTTTCATTGTAGAGGATTTAATTAAATGTTGGTGAATTGCGTAAGTAGCGGCCATTTTCTTCATTCACCTGCTTTCTATTCGTTTCATATATGTAATTTGAATCAATTTACTTGTAAACTGTTGCCAGTAAGTACTATTATTTGTAAATAACCCTCTTATTAATAGGAAGTAGATCAAACTTTGTGTTTTTGAAGGTCATTTCTTTTATCGTTCCATTTCTAGTTTTGGGTTCCAAATTCTAGTTTTATTTTCAAGTTATAATTTCACATAGGTACACGTTTACATACGAGTTCGAGTTTTAATTATATCATTGGTACCTGTCCATTGCACTTTGACCTGTCCGGTGTATATTAATTTATGGAATGCAGACGTGTGTGCAAGGGCACCTTATCTGAGATAACCTAAGACAGCGCTTGGAGAGGAGGTAACGAAATTGGGTCAATGAGTCACTTTTCTTTCCTTCAATTAATCAAGTTTGCAATTACTCTTCAATGAATTGTCCCAATGTTAATCTTATTTAAATTTTAAAAATCATTTGAGTATACCTACTTAGCTTAACTAGCCTACTGATGCATGATCGATTTGATATTGGTGGTGCTATAAATATAAGCATGTCTTCTACTTCAGGGATTGCAACACGTTAATTAACGCAGTTAATCGTGTATCAGAATCCAACTATTTTGACTCCTCAAGCAATCGTCGTTTCAATTACCGAGTGGATTGACTCGGGTTCCTTCTCGGGTTCCTTGTTTCTTTGTGTCTTCCTATGCTGGCGATTTCTTCATTAAAGGTAAGAGGTTATGGTTATTTTATGGGATACTTTCATTATCGACGCTATTTTGTCATAATTATTTTACATTTTTGGGATTTTTTTTGTAAAGTCGTAACTTACTTCACGACTCCAGATTATTTTCACACATAGCTACTGTATGGGTCCACCTGCTCCATTGTCTCTATTCTTATGCAAACTACTACATCTACTTCTTCACCTATCATTACTTTGCTCTTTTTGGTGCTTATCTTCAAACTGTAATCACGTTCTATCATTACCCCAATATTCATGGCTACTTGCTGTCCTATAAAAAGATTATTGATAAGACCATCTCTCCAATGTACCTACTTTGTTTTCATTAATCATTTTATCCAATGTCAAAAAAGCACACTTTCAAACTATTTCCCTTCTTCAAGCATCTATATCCAATTGTTTTGTTAATCTCAGTTGGGTCCCTTCCTTTTCTAACACCAAATTCCGTTTGCTTTTGCTTTTCCACTTTTTCTATCAATCTGTGTGTGATTGCAATATTGCATACTGGCTTGAGTGGAAAAAGACGCTATGTGTATTCTGAAATGGCAATCCTGGAGTGTCGACCCCAGCATTGAACACCACTCTCATAGATTGTTAGGGAATTTCAGTTTTTTTTTTGTTCTGAACATTGTACCTACTCCATCGTGCAAAAATATTGTAAACAAGACGGGTGGTAAGTTCTCCTATAGGCCTTGGGCAGAAGGTGCCACTCGATCTAGTAAACTTTACTTACTACCCTTATAGCTTAATATACTAATGATTGCTCTGGAATAGGTATGAATTAAAGCCTAGAGGCAAATAGCCCGTACTATAAGTGCTTACCTACATCCCACTTGATAACCCCAACATTTTACCCGTAATACTGTAAGTATTATAGCCGCCTTATGGTTTTCTTTTTAGTGGATATGAGTGAGTTAAAATTAATTGCCTTTCAAAGACGAAACATTGGAACGAATTACAGTTTTCAACGAGCTGGGTTGCTTTTAGATTTAAATAAACATAGGGAACAAACAGTATGACATTTTTTCGTGTTAGCATAGCTTATTTTCTTCGATTTGGATTCTCTAAATGGCAAACTCGACAGGTGAATTTACGAGAGACGAAGGTGAACTCCAGATTTTTGTGATTTTTAGCAAACTCAATTACTACGTTTTTTCTTGCCTCTGGCTCCCTCGTGTTTTCACAAGGTGTAATAGGAAAGCTGCGCCACTGCGGCGGTTGAACTGTGCTAGTTTTTCTCTGCCGCGAGGTTTATGTTGGTCGATACTCAAATACTGCTATAGTCCAAACATCATTCTTAAATGGAAATTTAATTACCGCCCCTAGCCGCAATTACTGCGAGGTCTTAATTTTTTGTTTTTCATATACTGCCCTCCCTTTTTTTCGCCGTTGCAAATGTTTTCCGGCAACGTATTCATTTAAATGATGATGTTGTGAAGTGTCACATGCAGAGCTAATGGAAAGTGCGACTGACACCAGGTTTGAGTGGAGCACTTCGTCATTGCCATTGTCTGCGGCTTCGCATTACTTAATGCTGTGTCTCACTTCTGGGATAACACTAGTGACAAATGAACGCCATTCTCACCAATGGCCGTACTGTCAGAAAATATTTAAATGCGGTTGCGAACAATGATAAAAATGTATATATCGCACTTCTTTATTTCTAAAGTGGGACGCAAATCTCCTAACTTGATACATTATGTAGATTTAGAGTCGTTCAAGTGGTGTATACCTACATTTTATTGATTAATATGGGGGTTACGGGGGTGGTTCCATATTCTATAAAAATAATTCATTATACGAGTATGTCATCATTTTACTGGCCATGTCTGCCATAAATAGTATTCCTTTAGGTACAGGCAGGGGTTAAACACCTGGGGAAGTAATTGTACAGAATGGAGGAAGTTATGAGGAAGTACGGGATAGTTCGGGGAAGTACGGGGAAATCTGGGGAAGTTCGGGGAAGTACGGAAAGTCCAGGGAAGTACGGGGAAGTTCGAGGAAGTACGGGGAAGTAAACTAAAGAGAGACTACTCATTTGTTCATAAGATGCGTAATTTGACAGAAGGTGACCGAAGAGGTAAAATCTGGTAAACACTTGAAAAGTAATAATGCAGCTACTTCTGAGTGGATAAATCCCGCCTCGTTCCAAAAAAGTCAACACCTATGATTGTGATTATCTATATTATTAACTATTATAGTAGTCAATAAGGAGAACTGTCACGCTGTCACTTTTAGAAAACACAACCCGAAATTTCGCTCAATAAACGTTTAGACAAGTTCTCTAAAATGAATAATTGCCACCACCCGCCATTTCCAGAGAAATTACATACTTAAAATTATCACATTTTGAAAAAATTCGAACGAAATTACTCTTTGAAAATATCTCAATTACAGAACAAAATACGGCCTTCTTGACTATTACTTCAACGCACTTAATTGGCATGTTAAGTTAATATACCAAAAATCCTGTCCAACCGTTCACTTTTTTAATCATATAGATTTGTTAATTAAGAGGACTTCAAGTACTATGCGATCAAAAATGAGTTGCTGGCGAGTCGCCTTTGGAATTTTTGTTTACATGGTAAATCGTACCTACTTAACTTGAATTTCCAAAGGTTACTCGACAGTACTAACTCATTTTTGATCGCCCGCTACTAGTAGGAGAAAAAGTAGTATACAGGATGTCTTAAATTGAGTAGGATAACATGGCCATCTTTGTTACAGAGCTGGGCAGAATACTTTTAAAAAGTATTTGAATACTAAATAGTAAATACTTTACACAAATCAAAGGTATTTGGATACTAAATACTTTTACGTCCAGCACAAGCGAATATACTAGATACAGATACATTGAAAAGTATTCAAATACTTTAGAATGTATTCCAATACTATCAAAGGTATTCGAATACCTACTATAAAAAGTATTCGAATACTTTGAAAAGTATTTCATTAACTTACTTTGAAAAATATACGAATACAGTAAAAAGTATTCAAATACTTGTCACTCAAATACATTAAAAATTTAAAATAGTATACTAGATAAAAGTCTTAATACTACTTAAAAAATCAAGTTACCTATATACTTTGTATGGGGTTAGCTTTTTTTATATTTCTATTGTTATATACAAATTTAAGGGGAGTAAAAGGACCTTTCTTATACCAGTTATATCCTTAAGAATATGTGTACCAGTTTTCAAAGCGTCGTGCACATGATACGTACGCCTTTCTGAAATTAATCCTAGCGATTTTGGAACAGATTCATTTTTGACCATCCGTTTGTCCGTGTGCATGATAGTTTGTTTAGAAACGTGCGATCGCTTTGAAAATTGGTATAAGAAAGGTCCCTATTGTTTTTAAGTTACGTAGACTATCGAGTCAAAAAGTTTCACTCAAGGATCGTTCGGTATTCAGTTGTATCGGATTTTTATATTTGATTTTGTGACAATGGAAACATGTTTACAGTCCTTGAACTTGAGGAGTTTAATCGAAAAATCAAAATTAATAAGAAAAAGTGTTTTCCCGAGAAATTTTGGTGCAGTCGATTTTTGGTAAAAAAGGAAGGTAATACCACAGATTTATAGTATATTTAAATCTGTGGTAATACACTGCCTTTTTTTGAGGCTCGAAAAAAAAATTGTCTCAGATCGACCCGAAAAAAAAATTTTCTTATAGAATGTGGCCTGTAGAATCCATAATTTGAAACAGTTCCAAGATTGGGCTACTAGTTAAAAGGTTACAGCCCTTTGAATTTTCTTTCCAAATTGGGTTCTAGTCTATAACTTTTTATTGAAAAGTCTGATCGAAAAAGTACGAATTGTTTAATTCTACGCACCAAAGTTAATAAGAAAAAGTTTTTTCCCGAGAAATTTTGGTGCAGTCGATTTTTGGTAAAAACCTTTTTGAGCTCCGAAAAAAAAATTGTTTCAGATCGACCCGGAAAAAAAATTGGTTTCTAGCCTGGTTAGGTATAACCAAAAATCTGTTTTTTGAGGCTCGAAAAAAAAATTGTCTCAGATCGACCCGAAAAAAAAATTTTCTTATAGAATGTGGCCTGTAGAATCCATAATTTGAAACAGTTCCAAGATTGGGCTACTAGTTAAAAGGTTACAGCCCTTTGAATTTTCTTTCCAAATTGGGTTCTAGTCTATAACTTTTTATTGAAAAGTCTGATCGAAAAAGTACGAATTGTTTAATTCTACGCACCAAAGTTAATAAGAAAAAGTTTTTTCCCGAGAAATTTTGGTGCAGTCGATTTTTGGTAAAAACCTTTTTGAGCTCCGAAAAAAAAATTGTTTCAGATCGACCCGGAAAAAAAATTGGTTTCTAGCCTGGTTAGGTATAACCAAAAATCTGTTAATCTTTGAGATAAATTCGGTTAAAAAGAAAAGGTATTAAATCAACTTATTTATTGTTACCTTTATTTTAAATTCAACGTACTGTAAGTCCATTTTATTTGCAGAATAAAACTCTTAGACACACGAGTACTTCCTTTAATAAAAACCTGTAGCCCAGAAACTACTAACACGCAAACACTTTTCCAGCAAATTTTTTAAGCTGGACGTGTCTTGAAAAATTTATGATTAAGTTAATTTACTAATTGAATTCGCGGACCAGGGTGGCTTGTAACCGTTAGCAACTGCACACAGTTATATTTACTGAATATTATTTATGTGAACCCATGTGTCTAGATCTAGCACCCAGCGACTATTTTTTGTTCCCGACTCTCAAAAAACACCATTGGCCGTTTGCACCAACAAATTTAAGCGGAGCTTAGCTTAACCGTAGCTTAAAACCCGTAGCAACCATTGTCTCAATAATCGTTGCCATGGATTTTAAACTATGCTAGGGCTGAGCTCTGCTTAAATTTGTCGGTGCAAACTGTCATAAGGGGGACAAAATATAGGAATAATAACGAACTTATAGCAGCTGGTGAGGGCCATTTTGCAGAAAAACCAAATGTACCTGTATTCAAAAACAGGGGAACTAGGTATATTGAAAAATGAATTTTTTTTGTTAGTTTTTGTTAAGTAAAATGCATTGAAATGCAGATGGAATGAGCAAAGCTTTCGAGTTAACTTATACACCCTCATACCCTATACTTATTTTAATTACAAATGCTTTATGAAAATATGTAAAACACAGTCTATTTTACAAGGGAATAAATCATTTGTATTTAGCTCATTGTGTTTCACAAGATGTTAAACACTGCAATGATAAATATAAACTTACCTTTCATGAATTGAAATATTAATAAAAAAAAATAAGAACACATTAGTAACAAAAAGTCCATACATTTTGTATTTAGGGACACGAAGCCAACACTCCAGTTCTGTAGAAATGATCTCGTGTGCTCCTAATCTGTAGCAAATGTAACATAGGTGACTCAATGGGAATTTACAGATGGCATTGCAACTGAGGGCGCATACGCTCTCATATATAACTTCCTGATCACTGCCTTTAATGACGTAATTTGTAATAGATTAATTCTTAGTCGGATGTCGTTTTGATCTATACGTGTCAGTTTCTTAATCACATTACATCTGCTAATTCTCATAGGTATATATGTAGGTGTAATATAAGGGCAAAAGTTCTGTTTTAATACAGTAGGTAGTTTGAATTTGATTAATATTAAGTTAAGTATGACTTTCTTGTATGAATCTATTTCATCATTATTTGTTGTAGGTACTTATAGTTTTCTTTGATATATCAGTATGCATTCATCGCAGTAGGTATACGAGAGGTAATACATTTCTATGTATATTATAGTTTGAGCTGTATGCCAAAAAAAAACTCGTATCATTTCGTGTTGAAAGCAAATCATTTAGCACATACTTAAATCATTAAAACTACAAGCTTTGATTTGATTAATAGACTTCAAAATTTTGGATTATCTTAAATGGAAATTCAAGTTATCATTTTGTACATGTACCTAGGTAATTTTTACCACTGATTATACATAGGTAGAGTACATACATATGTTAACTGTTTTGTAGTACCTACAATAACTTTTTTCGTTACACTGCTTAACAGTAATATTGGGCGATAATTTGCTTACAATACTGCATAAAGCAATGTATAGTTGTGGTTATTATTCATTTATGAAATGGGTTTTTTCTCCTACAATCTACATATTAGGTAATTAGGTATCTTAAAATTATGTCACCATCATCTTCATTTATTTCATTGGTAGATCGAGTAAAAATGTTAATTGTCATTTTAAACAAAAATTATATTTAGAAGTTGGCGTGTTTTAGAATGAATAATATACTTATTCTGTCAGTCAATTTTGTAGAATTGTTTTCTTTTTCATAAAAAGAATAAATACATGTTCTAATTGTGCTTTTAAATAACTTTAATAAAAATATATTATACCTATCCCTGATTAGTCAAATTCCTATACTTAACGAAAAATAAGAATAACCAAGCAAAAATACTCAAGTGTGATTCACATTATCTCTTATATGCTAAAAATGCTAAGGGGAGGATGGGTACTTTCTTCAAATATCGAAAAAAGTTGTTCTAAATGCAGTGTTTAGCCAATACTTACCATTGAATTTGATAGATATAAAATTCAATTCCTCCAGTGCGTAAATTTTAACTGTGAATATACAATTCAAATACCCCTTAAGATATGCAACCAAAGTTACTTGTACTTTTATCTTTTTCAAATGTGTTTCAATCTTAGATCATATATGAAGATCTAAGGTTTCAATAACGTAGTCGAGTCAATGAAGCCTAAACATCGATCAAACTTCTTAATTCTCAGCAACAGCTGCGATTTTGATAATTTTTCTTTAAAATGCATTATTCAAAATCAAAAACATTCCGAAGGAAGTGGAGTTTTTCGACTCGAGTACAAAGTTTGACACATGAGCGTAGCGCAGTTGGCGCGTTGCCGCCTACAAGAACTGTCAATTCTAATAACGGCCGAATAACACATTGGATAGGATCAAACAAAAGAGCTAGAAGGAAAAGGAAACAAAAAATCTCCAGTAATATACAGACGACAATTCACCTCGATTATTTTGGACGAATCAAGTAGTTTAATTTTTTTAAATCGACCAATGAGAAGCTGAAATAAAAAATAGCCGCGGCAATTTTTTGACAGAAAAGTTGTCACGACAATTTTTTGAGGTTTTTATAATGTCAACGCTGACATATTAAATTGAATTATTTACATAACTTTATAATTGATAATTAAACAAATTCACTGGAAATTACAATATTGTAAAATGTACAATTCTTAAACCTAGTCATGGGAAAGCTAGGTTGGACTCATTTTCGGGTTTAAAACTATTTTCTGGCAAAGCTAGACTGGACTCATTTTCGCTTTTATCGATTTCTCCTCACCTTTCCAAGCGCCCGTCTCGATTTTCGTCACAACAAATACTCGTATCTGCAGTATGCAAAAATTACCGACAGTTTTCGGATCTCTTGTATTATACAGGGTGGTGACTTGCGTAACGCATCATAGGGATTTCAATGTAAAATTCATAACATACGATTATTGGCCCCCCAAATTATTTTAGAGCAAAGGTTTTTTGTAGAAAAAAATTTTTTACGTCTATCAACCGCATTACTTTTCAATTTTTTGCATAATAAAGACGGAAAATTGGAAAAATAAAACCCGCATCTTTTTCAATCATCCTGTTGATGCCTTGGAATTTTCTAAAACAAAAAGCTATCCAGTTATTAATTAGCAGCAGTTCGAAATGGATTTTATGTTCGACTTGGTTACTGTCTTGCAGTTAATGGTGACTTATTCGAACATTTATTGTAAATTGTTATAATAGGAAACCGTTTTTAGTAATTTGGTATTTCTTTATGTTGAATTCGCTGTTCTAATTAATATAATACTTTTTGATAGCATTTGATTTGTTTTATAGCTGACGTTCCATGGCATGACGGATATTAGCGTAGTTTTTTTATTATAAAATTCCATGGCATCACAGATTATTGCAAAGGTGCGGGTGTTATTTTTCCAATTTTCCGTCTTTATTATGCAAAAAATTGAAAAGCAATGCGGTTGATTGACGTAAAAAATGTGTTTCTACAGAAAACCTTACATTTTTGCTCTAAAATAATTTGGGGAGCCAATAACCGCATGTTATGAATTTTACATTGAAATCCCTATGATGCGTTATGCAAGTCACCACCCTGTATATAACAATGGTTGTGGCAAGTGTACAATAACTAAAGTTGTAGTACCTACACGAGGAGAAAACATTTCTGAATGTAAAAGTACAGAAAGGCTTTTTCTTACACATTTCGGCCTGCACAACATAAGTGTGTATTCTCAAATACATCATGTTAGATTACATTTGAACTCGCCTTAAGTTTGATTTCCTGTAGGAACAGGAGGGAACGAAGTTTGTAAAGCGGTAAATTACCGTTACGCATTCAACACCTGTAATTTTTTCCTATGATCCAGAAACAAAATTTCAGTCATTTCTACTGATAAATTTATGTTCTTTGTTCAGCTATTATTTACATTACTTTTGTCTTTCATTGGTTGTGCATCTGATCTGACTCTGACCAATCAATAAATGCAAATTGGTAGTGATTTATCCTATGTACTGTAGTGGCGGTACATTACCGTCAAGCGCCCGCCTATGCTACAGTTGGGGACGTGCCCGCATGAAGGTTAAAATGTTTTTTGGACCTTTGGAGACCCTTAAGCTCTTGGAAGGATTATGGTTTAGAAGTCAATAAAATAAACGATAAATCTATTTAATTACAGAAATAATTACTCCGATTCACTACCACTCGACTCAAAATCACCAACATCAATGGTAAATTTATACTCCTGATCACATCCTAAATATGCATCACTCATAAAATACAAAGTGTAGCTATGATGCCCAGGACTAGGAGCAACAAAATCCAATTTTATCCTTGCCTTCTGCTGTAAAGTTAGTCTTTTGATTGACAACAGTGAATTACTCTTCGGATCTCCAATAACAACCCACCATCCTTCTTCTCTTTTCTATAATTGATTTTCATTAGCGTTAGCGGTAATACACACGATCTTACCTGAGGGAAAAATGGTGCAATGACTGGTCCGTTTACCTCATCTTCTCTCTCCAATTGTACGGCCACGTGTACTGATGAGCCAGAATGAATACGGTCTTTATCCAAAACTTCATAACTTAACTCGATGTTAGGATATCGATTACAAAATCTTGCAACATCTGCCATTTGTGTATCACTAAGCTGTAATAATTTGGACCGATCTTCATCTTCTAACTCCATTATGTCAAATACGGTTTCGACACCCTGTAATTAATAGTTTGAGAAATTCAAACAGAAGGTATAAACTGACCTTATCTGAGCATCTCTTAATGATATCCGCATTGAAATGTGGTAACTGTTTCAAATAAGAATCTTTGCTCCACATTGCCTGAGTAACCATTTGTGCCAATTCCATAGCGGCAACTGCAGGTGACAGCCAACCGTTCGAACTCAGTACATCAACACAAGCTTGTATTAGTCGAATCGCCTTTCCCAACACTATCTCAGTATCGCCCTGTAATTCTGCGCCGAGCTGTATACGACACAAATGTGCCTGCAGTAACAAATTCGTTTTGATGTGCGGATCGTTAAATTTAGGTTGTCCACCACTGGCGCTCGTTAACTTGTTGGGTAAGCGTTGCGAAAGACTCCTAAGTAGATTATCTTCGCGATGTCTTACCGGAATGTCTTCGTATTCTGCTGCGGACGATATTATCTCCAATAATCCGCGTATCTTCGTTTTGTTATTTAGTGATAAGCTGAATAATTCTAAAAAAACATGAATATAGTAAGTAATGCGTGGACACAATGAGCCAAAGTAGATGTTTAATTCATTTTTTTGGCGATAAAGAAGTTATGGTTAAGAGTCTTCTGTACCCACTGCACCCAATGTAAATTTCCATAAGAGCGCCCGCCATAAAAACTCTAGTAACAATTTTTTTTAAGAACTATTTTATAAATTTAGACCTTTATCTACAAAATGTTCGGACTATTTTTTTTTAAGTTTATAGCAACTGAATACCGATTGTTTAAAGATTAGATGTTTCGCACCGATTATTGCGCTGATCTGTTTTATTTTTTTACTCTCGATCAAGACGATTTATGGAAAAAGTAAACCGACAGTTTTTTAGATAAGTTACTTCTAAACATAACCCCAAAAAATGAAATCATAATTTTTGTAAATAAAGTCTGTATCTTGGCGGGCGGTAAATCAACAATTTGAGTGTAACAAGTGGCGCCGCTGCACAGTGTCGGTGGGAACTAACTAAGGACCAAGACAGGAGTTGACAAAGCAAGAAATTCATCTTATCTCTTGCAGCTATAATCATCTATACACTAAAATGCAAAAAAGTTGCGCTTAGGTAAGGAAGACTCTTAATAAAGAAAATTGACTAAACGCCCTCTAGCGGCCAAGCGGTTTGAGAAGAATTTGTCCTTGAGGAATGAAATTCTTAACAAAAACGTACCTATTGTTGTGTAATTGATGTAATAGTACGCTGCAATCATTCCCAAATTTAAAGGTAAACAGTCCATCTCCTCCTCTATGCTAATACACTTTGACTGTTCTAGATCGGACAATGTGTTTTCGACAAGCTCTGATAGGTGATCAGATAAATGGCGATGTGACACTCCTTGCAAGTTGTAATAATTGGGATTTTGAGTAAGCCTTCTATACAAAAACGTCCATGTCAAGTAGTCGACTGCATCTTGCTTATTTTCTATTGTTTTAGTAACAATTTCTGCGTTGAAGTGATCATGAAGCCTGTGATCTAAATGGCTCTGAAAGAATCAATTAATTACTAATGATGATTCGACAAATGGATAATAGTTTGTACATCTATTTATTATTTATTATTATTATTATTTATTAAAGTTCTTTTTTGAGCCGAATCAAATTCCTTTTTTTTTCCTTTTCGAATATTGTAACGACAATCAACACATCACAAACTACAGTATCACAACAGTTAAGGGAATAAAAAGAAATTAACACAATAAAAAAATTTGGGAAATTGTCAATAAAATTTCCATAAATAATAAAAAATCTTACCTCAACAGGAAGAGAATCATTTAAAAACTTTTTGAAGAAATCTTTTTTAGAATTTTGGCACATCAGCACACATTTAGCATCGTCATCCTCTAGTGGTCTGTTTGCTCTTCCAACCATCTGTAGTACATCGGTAACAGGATAATCCTCGTAGGCGTGTACTTTTCCATTATAATACTGTGTATCCATAATTATTACAAGATGGGCGGAGATATTTACAGCCCAACATAAATCTCGCGTAACGACAGCAATTTGAACGGCGCCAGAATCAAATAGCTGTTCTACCAGTCTATGGTCGCTGGCCGTGAGACCTTCATGCATGTATGCGACTCCTTGCGACAAAGTCTCCTTTAGCGTCTGCAATTATTGACATTTGTAATGAAAATAAATAGTGTAACAGTTACATACTTTATCGGACATCCTATCCAAAAATGGTTTGATGTCATCTTCTTCTGCGTGGAAAAATCTGTTGGGTTGTCCCTCTGCCGATGTGTATGTTAATATATCAATTGCGGTTAATCGTGCTTGTTTGCGTGTGGGTACGAAAATGATTACCGGCTTGTGGGGACTGTGACGAATTATCGAGTTGTAGACAGGTTTGGCCATTGCAATTAAACGCGAGGCATTATGTGTGATATTGATGCCTTGAACGTGTAGCTCCAATGTTATTGGCCGAACACTGGGATGAAAGTTGAACGTCGCGTTCGCATTGCAACCCAACCATTGGGCTATATCTCGATAGTCCGCTATCGATGCGGAAAGAGCGATGATCCTGATTGGGCGTTCAATTTGTGATGAAATGTATCTCATTCTCGAACACACAACTTCAATAACCGGCCCATCTTCTCCCCCCAAAAGATGGAGTTCGTCAATGATAAACAAATGAACGTTTTGAACATTCTTCCTTTGCTTCCAACGTCTGGAGAGGATATCCCACTTCTCGGCGGTCGAAATCACCACTTGACCCTTGGCCAGCAGTTTTAGGTCAGTTCCAGTTTCACCAGTAAGCAAAACCACTTTCTTGCTCAAAAGCTGACCAAATTTATTATGCCAATCCGCAAAAACCAACTCGGCTAACGCGTCTTTCGGCACCAAATAGACGCAACGCGCCTCTGGGTTTTGCTGGAATAATCTCAAGACGGCGTATTCGGCTATAGCAGTTTTGCCAGAGCCCGTCGGGGCGCCCACGTACACGTTGTCGTCGCTGTTATACACAGCATTAAATACTTGGGTCTGTATGGGATTAAATTGAGGAAACTTATCTACATACAATGATTCGAATTTTGAATTTCGTAGGGCGGTTATCGGTAACGGTTGTAAGTCCAACAGTTCGGTGGGTGGAAAGTTTTTCTCTGGCAAGATTAAATGGCGGAACGAAACAGGCAATTGTGTTTCTGATCCGATCCAGCGATCGGAAACTATCCTCAGGAAGTATTGTGGGGGAAGCGGTTCGAAGACGGGTACAAAAAACTTGATGAGATGTTCGTCGGCAGAAAATTTCGCTTTCAATAAAAAGTACTCGTGATGCAAGATTACTTCGGAATCGACATCCTCGACTAAAATCCAAAATGCTTCAGATGCACCGTGCAGCTTGTCATCCCATTGGAAGTCGGGGGTAATTGTGAGTTCAACGCGAAGAGTTGACCGTGTGATCGGTTGAATGTGAGTGGATAATTCCAATTTTGGAAATTGGTGGACATACTTGTGAATGGTCTTGCCTAGTTTGGGCACGCGAATTAATTCTCCAATTTCGTTTGGCCCAAGATCGTACAATCTTTCCCAGGGGAAATTTTTCTTTTCGATCTTCTTAACGATTTCTTCGGGCATTTTGCGAAATTGTCTCAATGGGGACATTGACTGCCACATGCGCCGGTCAATCATTTTACATAAGGCCAAGGATTTGTCGGCCAATTGTGCCCAGCCTCTGTGTAAGACGATTTCAAAGATGGCGCGCATAAGACGCGACGCCGACTGTGTTATAAAGACCATGTCTGACATCAGCGCGAATCCCTCCAGTTTCAACTGGGAGATGTAGGCCTGCAGAAGAACGTTGACTTTAGCACTTGGCTCCTCAATACTTTCTTTAATGGGGATAGGAACTCGTTCCATTAGTTTCTGCAATTCCAACTTTTCTTCTTCCCTCACCGCAATGTGCTTAAATTCTCCAGACAAAGAAAATACGCGGAACAATTCAATTTCGCTGAGCATGGGTTTTAATAACTGGTTGTAGGTGGACATCGTTTCATGGGTGCAATAATAATGGGACGCAATCCTACCCAATTCGGTTACTTGGAAATGTCCAGTCTTCCGATCATATTTAACCAGACCACTTCTGTCGAGTACCACAGCCGCCGTATGAACCAAATCAGCACGATGCTGCTCGAGTAAAGGATCTTGCTTCAGAGCGTCATAGGAAATTGCATACAAATTGGGCTGGCGCAACATTCGTATATACAAATAGGAGTAGCCCAACCAAGTGACCGCATCTCTAACATTTTGAATTGTGCCTAACACAATTTCGGCATTTAGCATGTCTGGCAATTTGGAGACCAGCTGGGATTCGATCGGTAACTGTTGATTCAGCAATGACAAGTAGTACTGTAGCTCACTGTGATTGGTAATTAAAATTCCTTCACCTTTGGTATCATATTGAGGACGTCCGGCACGTCCCAACATTTGAAGAACATCCAAAGCACTAAGTTCAACCCAACGTCCCTTCTCCGGGTTATAAATTTGAGTGCCTTTAATTATTACAGTATGCGCGGGAAGATTAACACCCCAAGCTAAGGTCGCTGTTGAAACAAGAACTTGAATGTGCCGATCTGCAAACAAATCCTCCACCAACGTCCTGTCCACACGAGTCATACCGGCGTGATGAATCGCAAAACCATAGGGAAGCAAATCCTTCAACTCGTGATTCTTAACTTGTTCCGCCTCAGTTCGAAGAACCTCCATAGATGCTGATCCTTCACGTAAAAACTGTCCAAGTGTGTCCTTCTCCAAGCACATATCTCTAATGGCACGAGCAGTCTTACCCGTCTCTTTTCTAGAGTGCACGAATATCAACACTTGATTACGACCGGCATGCTCCATAGTCTTCTCATAAACAATTTCGTTCATCACCTGATACCGTTTCAAAGCCTTCTTCTCTGTAACACCAATGTACTGTTGCTCTAAAGCCACCGGTCTAAAACTGTTGTCAAAATAAAACAACCCAGTGTCTAACTTTACCCTTAAAAACGCGGCAACATCCTTATAATTTGGCAACGTCGCCGACAACCCCACCAACCTAACATCTTCTTGTGTTGACTCGATCATTCGAATAGTTCTTGCCACCAAAGCCTCCAAGACTGGGCCACGTTCGTCATGTAGCAAATGAATTTCATCAATTATAATCAATCTCACCAAAGAGGTAAACGTCTTCTCGCCCCCTTTTCTTGTAATAATATCCCATTTTTCTGGCGTGCACACAATAATTTGGGTCGCTCCGATTTGTTCGCGCGTTAACTGGTGATCGCCGGTCAATTCGGATACCGTTATATTATAATTGGAGAGACGCTTTCCGAAATTACCCACCATTTCTTGCACCAAAGATCTCATCGGGGCGACATAAATAATTTTGAAGTCATCCGCATTGATAGTACCGTCCGCATTAATGTGTTTCCCAATTTCTCGCATCATACACAAGAGCGCGACATTGGTTTTACCGGCACCTGTTGGCGCGCATAGCAACAGATTTTCGTCGGAATCCAAAGCTCTTTTGTATAGTTTGCTTTGGATTCGATTTAAAGTTTTAAAGCCGTCGAATACCGGTTGAACATACTTCGGCAGCTGATCGACTTGCATTAGTTTTTCGTTTTCCGCGAACTTAGGTTTAAGCGCCGGGACGTGAACCTCCTCATAGCCTTTGCGCTGTTTTCTAAATGAGCCATCTGGCAATTGGCAACGTTTGTTTGCCATAAAATGAGAGCCCTGTTGGAAAACCAGGTCTTCAAGGTCAACAAGCTGTCTGGACCCCGCCACTTGCGCACCTGTACCGGAATCGGCTTCGTTATGCCGATCTTTACGTCGTGATGACCGAGAGGCCGATTCTTCATCCTCTTCGTCTTCATTTTTACCGGTATCTAAGTGACGAAGGATTCTGGCTAAAGATGGATCTTCGCTCATACGCTCCCTTATTTTCTGACGTTCTGAGTCACTTTGCGATTTTGCAAGCAAGGTGCAATACAAGACTAAAGAAATTTACAAATTATTTAATACATGAAAGTGGTGCGCTTTGTGATGTCCCACATCTAAGTATGAAGAGAAAGCAAATAATGACTCCACAACTTCATTGTGCATTTGATGGTATGTCCTACTTGGAAAAATCTCTCTTATCTTTTTTTATACGACCCTAAACTACTGGAAAGTCAAAAATTATTTTAGTAAATGTTCAATTGTCTCCTATTCTGTTCGAATCAGATTCTACACCTTTTCGCCCCCATTTGCGGCATTTAATTCCAAAGGTGAGATTTGGTTAAATACATCCTAGCAACGTTTATTCTAATTCTTCCCTTGTCTTAAAATGGGACAATTTGAACAATTAAGTACTAACATAACTTGTTTTTTAGCGCATTTTTGCAAATTTATTTGTAAAAAGCTTTTGATCTCAATTTGGTTAGCTGGCGGCAGCAAATGCGCACCAGTAGAAGAACAGTTGTAGAAAGACAAGGAGTGTACATGTACCTACCGGGATCGTGTAATTAACAACTTTTGTTGTGAATTAGGCATATATCAGAGTTGTAAAAAACAAAAGAGAGTGGAAATACGCATTTTTTTTGGTAGTTATGTCAATTTAATTGTATCGTGAAAAGAAATAAAAAACCCATAAGAAAACGGGTAGTTTTCATCAAGCTTTGTTAACATTTTATGGCGACCGTGACAGGACACCGGGTTTGAGTGTTTTTTACGATATTTGTGTTAAATTGACACCGGTGGTGCGTTCGATTTCCGCGAAAAATGAAGCAACAAAGGCGATACCGCGACGTATGTCGTGATAGTTTTATGCGGGCCACCGACAAGCTACGGGGGTTATTAACGAAAACTCCTATAGATAGTGTTGCGTTGAAGGTGGCGGTTGAAATGCTGCGGCTTAAGCATTCAACTTTACAAAAAGCCGACGATGAAATAACAACGCTGTTGATGGGTGAGGCGGCCGACAGAGACGTCCTGGGAGCCGAACAAGCTACTTGCGAAGAATTCATGGAACAGTTCCTTGAGTTACAGCAGCAGGTGAGCGACCTAACCTCCAAGCCATCGACAGCAGCCGTTCCTTCCAGTGGCATCGGTAACAATGGGGTAAATCTTTACAACATACAAGGTAGGAGATTTATTACCGAAAGATTTTAAAAAATTTGATGGGAACGTGCGTGAATGGCTCGCGTTTTGGGCACAATTTGTGAAAATTCATCATCATACAGAACTCGATGAAATCGATAAAATTAGTTACTTAATACAAGCGACAGTTGCTGGCAGCCGTGCACGGCAGGTCGTAGAAAGCTACCCTGTGATTGCCGGTAACTATTCAAAAATTATAGACTCGTTAAAATCGCGGTACGGTCGAGAGAACTTGTTAATCGAAGTTTATGTACGCGAATTGTTGAAGTTGATTATTCAGAATGCGACTTCGACGCGAGAAATTGACTTAGTATCTCTCTACGATAAATTGGAAACCCAGTTGAGAGCGCTGGAGACCCTAGGCGTAACCACCGAGAAGTGCGCAGCAATGTTACTCCCACTTATTGAGTCGTGCTTGCCAGAGGAACTTCTTAGAGTGTGGCAAAGGACCGCGAACGCGTCTATAGCAAATTTATCAGATGCAATTCAGCGTGAAGAGATAAAACCTGCTAGGCGTTTAGCCAATTTAATGGCATTCCTAAAAAGGGAAGTAGAGGGCGAGGAGCGCATTGCACTCGCTGCTGAGGGTTTTGGTATCTCTTCGGGAGGGAAAGCTAGCGTACGTAAACAATCCGGGAATGACTCGTACTGTAGATTAAGTCCTACGTTTAAGAAAAAGGTAATATCGCAAAATGCTGAAACGATAGCGACAGCCGCGGGGTTAGTAGTCCAAGATGGTTTGAGCTGTGTTTTTTTGCGATAAAAATCACGAAAGTACAATGTGTGTTAAAGCTCAAAATTTTTCGCTAGAACAGCGCAAAGATATAGTAAAAAAGAAAGGGGCATGTTTTCGATGCTTGCGAGGTGGTCATAGCGTCAAGAGATGCCGCGCCACCGTAAAATGCATTATTTGTAAAAAGGAGCACATACCCTTAATGTGTTCTACATTAACGGATCCGCAAGTAGGATCGAAACCAGAAGCAAATAATGCGCATGACAAATCGAAAGCGGCTAATCTACCTGAGAAAGCCAAATCTGAGGATCTCGCGAATTTCACGTCAAGTCACGTTTTTCTGCAAACTTTTAGAGTCAATATTCGACATAACGGTGGCGAACGTACTAATGCGAGTACTAATCGACAACGCATCTCAAAGATCCTATATACTAAAAAGCACCAGCGACGCGTTAGGTCTTGAAGTAAAAAGACGCGCGGCGATAGCGCATGGGTTGTTTGGTGGAACAACAGTAGAACGTAATCATTCTTGTTACGACGTTACGTTGGTAAAGGGAGATTACTCCCGTACAGTAGAGGTATTGGATCAACCGACTATTTGTCATCCTATTCCGCCGGTATTTTATGGACCGTGGATTAAGGAGTTGAAACATATTGGGATTTCCTTGTCTGATGTAAAAGATTCCTCGCCGATAGAAATACTTCTAGGCGCAGACGTGGCAGGTCATATTTACACAGGAAAGAGGGAAGTTTTAGAATGTGGAATGGTAGCGGTTGAAACTGTATTCGGATGGACGCTCATGGGAAAAATAGACAGCCAGCGATTTAAATCAAACATGGAAATATCTTGTCTAGTTTCTGACAAAACAGTGACTTCGCTGTGGGAACTCGACGTACTTGGGATACGAGATCCTGTCGAGAAAAAACGAAGCGAGGAGGAGTTTCGAGAAGTAAAAGAAGTGCTTCGAGAAAATTTTACAAGTTGACGGAGAAGGGCGTTATGAAGTGCGACTTCCGTGGGCAGCGGATCACCCTCCTTTATCCAGCAATTACGAGATTGCAAAAAGGCGATTGAGTTTGACATTAAGAAACTTGGAAAACACCCAACTACACCAAGCCTACGACCAGGTTTTTTGTGAATGGCAATCGGAAGGAGTAATCGAGACAGTTGTTGGGGAGGTGGATCATCAACGAGGGCACTATCTGCCACACAGGCCCGTCGTGAAGGAAAATTCGACAACAAAAATTCGTCCGGTGTTCGACGCATCAGCGTGTTCGAAAATTTCACCGTCGTTAAATAATTGCTTAAGCAAGGGTGTCAATTTGATAGAATTGATCCCAACGATAATTTTGCGATTTCGTGAACTAAAAATTGGAGTGATTTCTGATATCCGAAAGGCGTTCTTACAAATTGGAGTTCACGAACCGGGCAGAGAATTTCTAAAATTTTTATGGGTTGATAAACAGGGCAATGAAAAGGTTTATCGACATAGAAGAGTAGTTTTCGGTGTGAGTAGCAGTCCGTTTTTGTTCGCAGCTACAATCGAACATCACCTAGAAAAATGTCTCGAAAAATGCGACACACCGAATCCATCTTATTCAAAAGACACGATCACGCGGTTAAATCAGAGTTTCTATGTGGATAATTGCGTGACCAGCGTAAAGGACATGGTGACTCTCGATAAGTTCATAAAAGAGGCCACTGAAGTAATGGCGGAAGCGAAGTTTGATCTTCGAGGGTGGGAGCACACGAGTTTGGACGAACCTCCTACTCCCAGCGTTTCCGTGTTGGGTTTGAAATGGCATCGAGAGAAAGACGTATTGACAGTCAACGGCTTTTCAATCAAAGAATTGATCCAATCGGAAAAGTTCCACGTGACGAAACGACTCATGTTATCCATCGCTCAGAAACTCTACGATCCTATAGGGTTTACCCTCGGTTTTACCAGTCCCGTGACTCTGAGACCAAAATCCTGTTACAACAATTATGAGGAAAACAACTGCAATGGGATGAGGAAGTCGACGAGGTGACGAGAAAAGCGTTTATGGAATGGGCGGAAGAATTAAAATACTTGGAGAGAATTGAGATACCACGGTGGATTGGTTTCGAGTCGAATACATCGCAACCATGGAGTCTACATGTATTTACAGACGCAAGTAAAAAGGCCTATGCCGCAGTGATGTTTCTGCGCATAGAGCAAGGAGGAGAGGTAAAAATACATCTCCTAGCGACAAAATCGAGAGTCACGCCTATTAAACCAACTACCATTCCTAGACTGGAACTTTTGGGCGCTACGATCGGTGTTCGTTTGTGTGACACAGTTAAAAAAGACCTAAAAGGCGACGGAAAGTGTTTTTATTGGACCGACTCCACTACCGTTCTTTCGTGGATACGACGAAAAGAAGAATGGACGGTTTTTGTGAGAAATAGGGTCAATGAAATTCGTCAGAATTCGGCGACCGTGACAGGACACCGGGTTTGAGTGTTTTGGTTTCGATATTTGTGTTAAATTGACATTTTAGTGGAAATACGCATTTTTTTTGGTAATGTCAATTTAATTGTATCGTGAAAAGAAATTAAAAACCCATAAGAAAACGGGTAGTTTTCATCAAGTTTTGTTAACAACTTTAGGGACGGCGCTACATGATGTGATGTCAGCGACATCTGGGTGCCATCCACGAGCGTGATGTACTAACCTGGAGATTTCAGTTTTTTCCTATCTTCTTCTACAGTTTTGGTCCGATTCTTTTTAAATTGGTGGCGTCGGAAAGATCTTGTAAACGTGCACAACTTATGCTGTAGTCACGAGTCAAAACTTCAAACGCGAATTGCGGGTGAACTGGACGTCGGAAGCGGGTACCGACAAAAGGAATATGGTAGCCTTCAACAAGACCTTACTGATGGTGGCTAAATATCTGCCACACAAAAATGCGTCCCTTTGAGATCAAAGGACACAAGGACTTTGATCATTTTTTCATACATTTATGAAACCTTCCCAATATTTCCTAACTTTTTTTTAAACAATTTCTGAAGCACTTTCAAGACCTTCTAGATACATTTTCAAAATTTCCTGCACTTTACCAATATTTCTGTACAACCCAAATATTTTCAAAATTTCCACAAAATTGTAACAACATTTCTCCAACATGCTTCATTTGAAATATTATTATACATTTCCGAATCATTTATATCAACATTATTGACACATTCCTGCATATTTCCAAATCTCTTGCACATTTCCAACATTTTCTAAAGTTAAACATAAAATGTCTAGATGATTCTGGTTACATTAAAAAAAATTCAAAATTTCCTGGAAAATTTTATAAAATTTTTCACTCAATCTGAAACATTGCTACAATTTTTTAAATGTATGTTCATTCAAGTATATACATTTTTTTTGCATTTTTAATATGTATATGCATTTCTAAAATTTTCTAAGTATACATTTTTAAAACATTTGAAAACGTTTTCCATAAACAACTGTGATGTGGCCACATATTTTAAAAGTAAATGTGTTCAAATGAAGATCCAGAGTCCAGTACAATCCAGCACAACTTTTTTTTGGTTGGTTTAACAAATTTGACATCTAGTTTCTGTCTAGTGCAACCAGTAATAATGAATGTGTGTTAATCGGGAAAGAGTACATACTAGTTGGCTTATAAAATCTTTTCCTAAGCCCCACTAACTAAGAAGAATAGCACAATTCAGCACCTTTTTCATCTTAATGATAAAAAAATGGTCATGTTGCTTAAAAAATTAGTGCTAAGGTTGGGGGGAGATACCTTACCCTCGCTTACCTACCTTTTATTTAGGAAAAAAACGGCACTTTGCAGAAGAAACATAGAACAACATAATTTTATCTTTGTTATTTTGCAACATTGCTATTATTTTCTCCAAAATGGTGCTATCAAAATTACAATTACAGCACTAAGACATTAATTAGAAAAATCAGAATTTTTTGGTTAAATAAATTAATCAGTCTCTAAAAAAACGTTTTATCTTAAACTGGAGCTTTATTTTTAAAGTCGATAGCTACCATTCAATGCAAGGAAAAAAAATGGGTCAAATGATGGCAACGTGTCTATAATCATAAGTAGATGTGGGACCAAAACATTTTTAGATTTTACTTACTTAACTGCCGATTTTTCTTTAACAGCTTTATGAAATCGAAGCAATCATATCCCAAAAGAAGCACAAGCTGATTTTCGCATTCTCTATCATCGTTAGCATCGCGAAGAACATTGAGGACTTCTCCAGCTTTTGCTTGCGACACCATGGCATCGTCGTAAATTTTCGAAAGTTGACGCTGTAACCAGTAAGCATCTATATCTAAAGGATGCAATGGTTTTTCCTTTTTGGATTCCTCTACACCACCCAGCTGTCAGAAAAAACTAATGAAGGTAAATCATCACAATGAGTGTATCTACTCACATTCTCTGCATGGATTGCAACATCTTCTCTAGCTTCTTCCCCTTCAGCATCGTCCATTTCCTCGCGCACCTCACCATACATATCCTCATCGTCTTCCTCCTCGGATTCTTCAAACTGCACATTGATACCATACGTTTCGTCTATGTTTTCTTCACCAACATTGGTAGTTTTCGTCTCTTCATTTCCAAAATCGGTGATCTTCTTGCACAAGTTGACCAACAATGCAAATCTTTCATCAGCAATACTGCCTAATATTAAATAAAACGTGAGATATTCAACATCTAGATAGCACGAAAAAATGCTTACCTAACAGAGCTTCCGTTTCCTTCTTCTTCTCCTTATCTTTTAAGCGATCATTCTTCAAAACCGACAAAATTTCATCAGCCGCCCCACAAAGAATATCCCTCGGCTGATCACCCAGAGCTTCTTGAAGGAAGCTAAGCAAAACCTCATAAGTTTGTCGAGTTTCTTGCGTTTTAGGTTTATAAATGATACCAACCATTTCGTCTATACCCTCCGATAATAAAGTAGCACCCTTCATTCTTGTAAAATCGTACTGCGCTTCGTCGCGCTTTTGCCTCCTGCAATTAAAACGTTAATTGTTGTGATTACTTATTATAACTATGCCATACTTGACTTTTCGTTCCTCCGCTTTGCCAGGTTTCGTTCTTTGGGCACGATCTCCCATTCTTGTTCCGACCAGTTTGCCCACGAGGGACATAACTTCTCCGGTGGCTTCATCTCTACTTCTGCGTTCGATGAGACGAACGTCAGCTTGTAGAACGAGATTTGAGTTCTAAAAAGTAAATAAACACATGAACGTTTGTAATACGTTATAACCTAACTTTAACGAGTAAAGTAATTATGCAGAACCGTAGGTGGATGACAATAACATGAACCTTTACAATAAAGTGTGGGGTTGTAGTAAGTCTCAGTGTCATTTAAAATTAGTTTTCAATAAACTTACCGCTTTATATTCGTATTGAAGCTGGCGAGCCGCAGCATCCGCCATGTTCGATTTACCAAATCAAATCAAGTACGTTTATGTTTTCAATTGTTGGTAGCATGGTACAATAATTGGTAGCATTGAACAACAGAACATATAGACAATGTATGGGGTGATTCAAAAGACAATCAACTATCATTTCGGTTAACAGGCTCTTGTTTCCATCCCTCAGTGTTGTTCTTGGACGTGGATGTAGAGTTTGTGTGGTTCAAAGAGATGTGTAACGTCACAGAATTGCTAGAATTATTCCTTATTATTACAGTTCCACGTATGACAGCCATATATATCCAGGTTTAAGACAGCACCTTAGGAGCATAGCTGGGTAATTATCTCAAATGAATCTATTTTAAACAGATATTTAAAATACAAAATACTACTTTGTATTTTGAATAAACTTATTCAGCAATGGGGATTAAGAGAAAATCTTCCGTTATTTATTAAGAGCTTTCTAACAAATCGCTCTTTCAGAACTAGAGTAGGCACTCTCACCTCAAATCCATACATAATGGAAAATGGTATACCGCAAGGTTCTGTCAGCGGTTGATGAATTGGTTTCCTCTGTCCGAGCACTACTTTCTACTAGTTTGTATGCCGATGACTTAATTATTTCTCACTCTGGTGAAGTCACTGATGAGGATATATACCTAATCCCCTATACAAGATATGAAACTGCCAAAATGATGGGTTTCCGTTTTTCTTCAGAGAAAAT
Organism: Photinus pyralis; assembly: GCF_008802855.1. Taxonomy (NCBI): domain Eukaryota; kingdom Metazoa; phylum Arthropoda; class Insecta; order Coleoptera; family Lampyridae; genus Photinus; species Photinus pyralis. The sequence goes on from NW_022170510.1 coordinate 1,986,035, forward strand.
GAGTGCAATACACTTCTGTCGTCTTAGACATGAACATGAGGATCCGGTCTTACATATGAAGGGAAAGAATATACAATACCAAGAAACCATAAAGATGTTAGGTGTAATCTTTGATAAGAAGTTATATTTCAAGCAGCATATTGAAATGCTAGAAGCAATAGGTAACACTGAAATAGACCGATAGTTATAATAGTTTTGCAGACTTCATCACTTCTTGTAGGAAGGAAAAAAGGTCTACATATATGGAGGAACCATTTACAGGGTTTAAACGGTTTGTTTGTTTGTTTGAAATCAAAGTATGAGAACTGCACTTACAAAAGGATGGTAGGTAGATGGTTTTTAACGTAACACAACGAAGTTGAGGTAACGCTTATGTGCTGGATTTTCCGTCGTCTGTCTGTCTGTTTGTTCCATCGAGATCTTAGCCCTCGGGTCACCTAGACACTTCGGATTTTCGCTAATTTGATAGCGGTTATGGTCTCTTTTGCCCGTTACTCATCATTTATCAGCTGTATTACGCGGCAACGCCCACGAGTGGATTTTGAAACAATTTTTCTAGTATTTTGCTTGCGGTTTATTCGTATTACCAAATTGTTTTTTGTATAATAAAATTCCTTCTGGTCTGGTATGAGTTTATTTAAATTCAGGTGTGACATATGTTCTCGTATCCTGTCAGAAATTTCAATGTGTCTATGTTCCAGTGCTAGAGGCTTGATATAGATGTGTTCAGTTGTTGCTGCTGATGAGTCTATATGAGTATATAACGTTGTATACTCTCAAAGATCATTTGATACTCTTTGGTTTTAATTAGTATCAGTTACGTCTTTCAGGTAACTGGTAACTTCAATCTTGTTGTCTAAGTTCTTAAACTTTTATCGTGTTTGCTTTGGTAAAGAGTCCCCTAGGCCTAGGCTTTTCGATAGAAATTGTTTTATAATATAAATACATGTAAGCGGAACTTCGTTAAATATGAAAACATCACGTTTTATTACGGCTCGCTAATACGTGCACAACGGAGCTGTGATACAAGATGATAGCAGTGATGATAGAGGTCTTTTAACAGCGGTGATAGAAATATATCGTATATTTGTATGAAGGTGTGCACAACGGAGCTGCGAGTGCAGCGAGTATCAAGGGTTCTATACTCGCTTATAATTTGGAGAATAGATTTCACCATTCTTTTTGCGTGCTGCACTCTTGTATCGTGTGGAATTTAACTTTTCTTCAACACATATAGGACTTCTATGACAATTTTTCCACCGTTTAACAAGTCTTGGTTTAATTGTTTTTAAAATGTAATTAAAAGTACTTGGTTCCATTCGTAGATACTCATAAAAACGATCTGGATAATTCCGCAGTTCTTTGTACAGGTGATGATATTCACCCAGTGTACGTCGTTTTTGATTAATAGGGTGCACATGGTACTTGCGGCCAGATAACTTGCGTTTTCTACTTCTAATAAACCACTTTGTGGCTGCAGAGCAAAAGTATTCATCTTCGCTATTCGACATTTTGAAACTAACTACCATATCCGCAATGATGTTTTTAAGCTTCATTGTGCACACCCATCAGCGCACATCTTTCATCTATCATCTCTGCTATCATCTAGAATCACAGCTCCGTTGTGCACAAGTAAGGCAGCTTTATTATACCAGAGGGTGCGCGAAGGAGCGAGGCCCACATAGGGACTTCGTACGGGACATCAATATTGTATCGACCCATTGCTACTGTTCCATAAACGCCCATTGTAAATTGTTGTAATAGTGTTTAATTTAGGGGTGTTACTATTTATAGTTTTACATACATAAGAAATATAATACCTACCAACAATAAACAACAAGGGAACACAATTTTTTTGCAAAAGGAACAAAATGTATTCAACTGTTTATCACCAAACAGGAGCGATAGGAGACATCCACTACATGCTAAAGCCATATAGGCGCTGATTTAAACACTCAATCTGTAATATACGTAAGTACACGTGACATTTCCAGTTAGCACAGATTACTTGTGCAGTTATTAGTAACTATAAATTATGTGTTAACTATATTGCCGTGTTATTTTAATGTCAATTTTTTTTTGCTTTTGGAACGCCTCGTATAAGTACGTACGGGTGGGAATGATTTTCTTTTGGTAGTCATATTTTTTTGTGCTATCGAGAGTTTGGATTGGTTGTGTCATGTTCCTATAAAAAAAATAAATGTTAAAATAAAAATTAAGTAGGTATACTTAAGCAACGTGTAATTTAGTTTGGAAAAGACAGAAGAAGTAAAAGAAAAAGAAAAAGGACGTCGGGGAGAACGAGAGGGAGTGTGTGTGATTTTTAGTAAGTGGAAAAAGAATGAGCTTCGGGAAAAGAAGAAAAAAAAAATAATAGCCGTGCACGGTGAAGTGTAGTTTTTTTAAAAAAATAAATGTGTGTTGGACAATAAAGCGAAAAGGATGGGATTCGGCATGCAACCCGGAGAAATAGACAATCAAGGGCAGTACTTTTAATTACCGATTTTTTTACTGTGTGAATTTGACTATTATAGATTATAGTGTTTGCAAAAACTAATTAAAACTAATTAAAAATAGTGTTAGGGAGGTTTGTATTTGATGACAATTATAGATGGTGGAACATTGAGGGTTAGATTAGAATAGAGGAAGTTTTATTTAATTGGAAAAGGAACATTTCTTTTGTTTTTCTTCCAACCCAAACTTGAGATATTGAGTGTCAGGTTTTTTTTTGTAACAGGTCATGTTCGTGCCGCCGTCCTTGGGGTGAGGGGGGGGGGTGAATAAAAGTAGGGAAAAAATTAATAGAAGTAGGGTTGAGGCATCTGTGTTTGAGACAAGGTGAGGATCGACAAACGTTTGATTTGCTAGTCAGGGGAAGTGTATGAGTCAGAAACAGAAATAATTTCAAAATTATTAGTTAATTTGGGTAGTTCCCTCATACATAACATAATAAGAATAAGTTACTCTTCGCTATAAACTAGAAATTTCCTGTTGTTATGTCTACTTGGAGAACTTGTAGATATCTTTTAGATACTATGTAAAATAGAAATGTTTCCCAATTTTATTTGTAATCTTGCCCTTCAGAGCCATCTCCAAATCTCGCACATTCCAAATGGAATTTTTACAACCATATTTTCAATTAGGGAAATGTAACGCATACTACCGCCACCGCTGTTTCAAACATAGCAACTATTAATGTCTTATCTTATTTTTGATCTTACAACGTGCGCTATAGCCACTACTCACTCTCTGTCCAGAGATGTCTCTATAATACCGTTGAGAACATGCATTCCATAGATCATCATTCATGATGAGTGAGTAATATCTTCTTTCCTTATCTGCTTTATAGCGTCGGTAGTATATTGTTTGGTTTACATCTCTGTTTTTACTGTGTGATTGTTTTTTTGCACAAGATAATAAGGGAAAAAGGACCTAAAGTTAAGGTAAGGATATCTCGATTTCCCATTGTTCGTAATATTAGTGCTTACCTACCAGAACGTGGTCAGATTTTTGCTGTTTTATCGTTAAAAACTTATGCGTTTAGCAGCAGCAACAGGTTAGGAAAATTACCGGGTGTTGTTTACATTTTGTCTTCGCATTTGTCGAATATTGAAATCCAATTTTGGTTTGGAATTTTTAACACGGCCATTAAAATACGTTCAGTAATGAAAATAGTTTTGTTATAAAGCAATTTGTAAATTATGATATATGTATAGGTACCTATCGTTTTAGGATCAAGAATGCAGGTGTTTATATCGAGCAAGTAGGTAATGAGTGTAAATGAACGTTTGGTCTTTGGTCAAAAGCTTAAAATTGCGAGGTTTTTTGGTGGAGCACGTCTTGAACTACCATTGAATTTTTCCCAACAAAACATGTCAAAATAACGACGAACAAATGTTTCAATGGACGAACCTAATTGCCTCCATACCTAAGTAGAAGTGGTTATATTTTTTGGCGTTTCACCTCCGATTTTAACACCCTGGTGGTGTACCTATTTAGGTAAGGGTGTTAGGATTTATGTCATGCAGAAATTTCTGAGGATATTTCAGAGAGCAGTACTCGTCAAAATAAGAAAAAAATGCAATATTTGCATGATCTAACGGGCGTCATCTTCGTAATACAGGGAGGCAAAGTTTCAATTTTTTGTCTCGTATTTTGCGTTTTCGTTCTCCCGTTCTGTCTCTTTCCTTTTTAAAAATGAGACAACACGTGGTTTTCGCAATGAGAAGCTCGCACTCGATATTAACCAGTTCCTAGCGAGTTTATAATGGTGCGGTGTCTGTCCGTCCGTCCGTTAGCACGATATCTCGTAAACGAATAGGCCGATTACGATGAAATTTTGCAGGTGGATTCTTTATCAAATTTGTAGATCGGAGCTCGTGAGTTCGTGAATTGGCACTGTAGGCCAAAAATAAAGAAGGCCCTTTTGACATCCCAGTTAGTTATGAACCGAATTGCATGAAATTCAATATGCGCATAGCTTTATCCATATCAAACGCAATTTCAAAAGTTGAGTCTAATCGATCAGCATTCACTGTGCCCTCTTCGCATCTCGACCATTTATAAACCGAATTGCAAACTTTCTTATTTATGAAGGTATTCAAATGAAATTTGATACATAGGCACTTGGAATAAGAGTAAATTTAACGCCAGTTTCAAAAATTGGGTTTTGCGCATGATCAGTGCCAACTTTCTTATTTATGGAAGCAATTAAATGATATTTCATACATAACACTTTAAATAAAAGCAAAACTACCCACCTTGAAACTTGAAACATTGACATATGACTGGCGTCGCCGCCTCTCCCAGGATTTAGTCAACTGTCGTGAGGATGCGTCCCTGGTAGTCACTATCAGGGACGTTTCTCCACTACTTTGTTGCCATCGCGCTGGGCCGCGACATATGCCAAACAATGTGGTGGATTTTGCGGATTGGGGGGGTTGTGGGGGGGCGGCTAACTGGGTGTTATCCGACCCGAACGGGTACGGCCACAGCTTCGCCACTGGTATTCTGCCTTAGAGGGAACTCTGCTTTCTAGTGATAGCTTCTTCTCCGGGCGTTCATTGGCTTCCGATGTTCCTATGCTTTGGTCTCGTTCCCTTCCCTGTTTTTCCTCGTGTTAGGCCCTTTTTATTGTTGTCCTCCCCCTGCGTTACCTTCTGTCCCCTTTTCCTCCTCCCCTTGGCTACTTGTCCTTGTGTCTGATTCTTCCTCCACCTCTAGTATTCTTCTGCTTTCTTTCTTCCTTTGATGTTTGTCTCTACTCTTCTCTTCCCATCTTCCCATGGTAATCCCCGAGACCTCTACCGTTTGGTTTATGGTGGTGTTTCATGTGTGGCAGTGTCGGCCTACCTTCCATTCCGAGGTACATAGAATCTTGGCAGCCCCCTCGGCAGCCCCTTATGATATGGTCTTTTTCCTCCTGTTGGTATGTCCCCGGTGTCTCATCTGCCTCATCTTCAGTCTCCTGGTAATCGTCTTTTTATCTAGTAGTTCTCTTCTCTGATTTCTTGTAAGGTTACTGTTTTCCATCAGTATCCTGAGTGCCTTTCGCTCCGCCCTCCTCAATGTTCGTCTGTTGCTCCTTGTTAGCTATATTCCGTATAAGATTGTCGGTGCTATGATCGTGTTGTGAATCATCATTTTCAAGCTGTCCGGTATTTTCTTCTCTCGTAAGAAGTTCCAGATTCCGTGTGTGATTCTGAATGTGTTGGTTATTCTGTCTTTCACTGCGTTGTGCCTGCTGAGGGTGCTGCTTATGTACGTTCCCAGATATTTGATCTTGTGCTTTATGGTTATCTCCTTCCCGGCTATTATGGTCTTCTGTCCTTCTTTGTACTAGGGGTGTTGTTTCCTGGCAGTCTTGTCATCATGTAGCTATTTTCGTTGTGTATTTGTAGGTCCACTATTTCCAGGTGTACCTGGTACCTCGCTGACCTGGACGAAGTCCTCAGTGTCTTCTAAATTATCCGCGATTACGAGTAGATCGTCCGCGTACGCCAGTAATGTTGGTATTTGTAATTGGCCGCCTGTGCTAAGGTTCCTCACCACCATCCTCGTTTGTTCTATAGCATGGTCAAGTGCTATCCCGAAGATCCTTGGGGGAAGCTGACCTCCTTGTTTGATCCCCCTGGTTTTCTTTTGGTGTTCGGTTTTCTTCCAAAACCATTGTATACTAGGATACTCCCTTGGCCACGCGTTTATGCAAAACTACCACCACGTTCAAAATTTGGTTTTGCACATGCTATAGCCATACCCATGCAGGAGCTCGTTTTCTATATTTGTTTACACGTTTATTAGACATGGGCTGTGCTCGGGGCTGTGTCAGTTTTGAAAGAATTTTTTTTTCTTTTTTCCTTTTTTTTATCTTTATGTATTTTTATCACGTATGATTCGTGGAGTAATACGATCGACGGGGCCGGATTTTGGTACAATAGGAGAACAAGCACGTGCTTGTGGACCCCCAACCCAAGGGGTCGCGTAGATAAGTTGTAAAATGGTTTAGTTTCTTTAGTTCCAAAAGAGATCATCGACCAATTTTCGGCAGTGAAGAATAGAACAAAGATCATGCAATTGCATCTTAATTAGTTGATTTGAAATGTACTTTGTAGTTGGTTGATCAATCAATAATTAAATAAAATGTATTTCTTATATTTATTCATTTTAATTATTAATAGCCCTCCCCCTAATAAACCGAAATTATTGTATAATCATAATCGAGATAGTAAACTATGAAAGACCTTTTTTTTGCTTGGTGCATTTTTTCAAGGTAAGGATAGGAGCAACACAACAAGCAGCCAGCAATGGGTGTTGTATACCTCGTTGTATACTTCATGTGGAGTTAAGACAAGAATAAATACTCCCTTCAAAATATGCATATGGACGACTAAATCTGATTTAGGGAAACCAAATGTATCAAATCTTGCAATTGATATTAAATCTACTCATACCAAGACCAACCCTTAACTTGCCTTGCGTATCTTAATTAGTAACGTGGTAACCGTGCAATCTACACAACTCAAAAAATGACCCATTCCGCTCTTTTTAGCTAAATTCCTAGACAGGATACGATAACTCGTGTGGATTAAAGCATATTGGCGACTATCACCAGTTTATGTTATCGTGACGACTTTATCAGTAGTTTCGTCTGGAAGTAAAAAAAATGTGTCACCCTTTTGTTTATGTTCATATCAAAAAACGCATGCTAAATCTGGCGGTAATTACCGGATATAAAGAATTCTCACATTTAACAAATTTATATGTATTTAATTATCCAAATTAGTGTAAGTACCTGAAGCGACATTCTCAATGTACGTACCTACATGAAAAAACTAAGTACGATATCTATAGCAAATAGAAACTACCCCTAAGTACGGCCACTTTCTCAAGTGTTAACTAATTTTACGACATTGCGCAATGCTTTATAAGGTCTTGCCAATTCAAATTTATAAAAGCAAACAACTTACTAAATCGACAAGCAAGTAATACAAAACATTACCCTACATCCTATTCTAATAACGGAGGTAATAACAGTAATTACAAAGGAAAAAATAAAGGATACATGCACTCGCTTTTACCTATATTTGCGAACAAACATACTTACCTACCACCAAAAGCTATCTACTGTCGCCTCAACTAAAAAACTTTGGCACCTTTCTTTTTTTTTTCGCTTGATGAAAGTAAATCCATACTCTCTTTTACGAGGCTTTGTCCTGGTGCAATTTGAATTATGCACTTCCCTCGATATTTCCAGTAGCGTGTCATGCGTTTTTCTCCTTTGATGTAATCATAAAGGCGGGAATGATTCAAATGTTAAAACTGCCAGGATATGTTACATCACAGTATCAATTTTCAACCTTCTTGATTCAGAGCCTCCACATTATCTTCAAACCTGATGTACGAGGCGAAGATTGTTCGCACAATGTTCAAATTGGTCTGGATGACTTATTTAATGTGAGGTGATGAACAGTTCCCATACGGTTGATGTAAGAGACTACGATAGCGTTATCCTTGGTGATATTGGCTCGACACAGTACGTTACAATGATAGAGGAGATTGCCGAAACATAGACTGCGAATAATTCGAAATCATTAATATCTAGGTCTTTATCTGCGTCAGACCATAGCCCATGGCCCATCGCTTGGTAGGTACACATTGTATTAAATCTAAACCCAAGGTACTTTCTGTTACGTTTAATTACAGGGAGCAATAAGAATTCGAGAGTAGCCATAATCCAGTAAACAGTTTCACCACCACTTTTCGATTCTTAAGTTTAAAATAGGTCGTTTTTACAAAGCTGTTAAAAGATTTTAGGTTTAAAATGACCCTTCTGGAATCATCCGGCTTGGGAACAAGGAACCCAAATTGGTCACTGCATGTGGTTACTTTACATGTGGGTTTCTTGGTTCTTGTATCGAGTTAGAGATATCTCTTCTTGTCATTGGACGACCAGGTAGGTTCCTTAGGCGTGTAGGTTTCTGAACAAACCCGACATACGAGATAAAAGGAATTTATCAAATGTAAACATCCCATTGTTTCAAAAAAATACAACGCAGCGTTCCTGCGGTTCTACTAACCATTACTAATTTTTCGTACTTCCGGGACTAAAGTAAGAACTTCACTCCTTTATGAGAAGTACTGAAGTGTCACTTTTTGTCCCGCCGGGATTAAATGTGGACGAAAATCCCGGAAGGATGAAATTACTAACAAGGCAATTTCAGTAGGTTGTTCCACATTTTGTATGCGGCACTACTTCTTAAACGTATCGTATCATATAGTTTTTTGGATTTCGGTGGTATCCATTCTATACCTAGTTTGGCTGCTTTTTATCAATATAAAATACACCTTTGTCACCCATCACCAAAATTATGACACTAGCAATGACAATTTCCAAATTATTTTTGTTACCATAGCATAGTGATTGTCATACCAACGCAACGTTCCTATGGTAACTTGTTAAGCAGCGATTTTTTGAAAGAACGCGTTCTCTAACTCCATACATATTAAGTGTTTCGGTTTCGGAAGTACGAAAAATATCGTATATACCTTGCGACTGAAGTAGTGGTCTTAATCCCTCAGGTAAATTATGGCCCTCCCTTCGGTCGGGCCATAAACTTTACCTTCGGGATTAAAAGTACTACTTCAGTCCCGCGGTATATAATATACTATTTCGACTAATTTTAAGGGTGCTGGTCCACTAGAGAGCGATGCACTGACCTCTGCTGTTCTTTTCAGGGTGGGCTTTTGTTGAATGGCCTGGTTTCCGAGAGCCCTAACTTTCCCGCTGGATTTCTAGACGCAGAGCGGCTAAAACTTTTAAAGGCTGCAGTCATCCGGTCATCAAGCTTCTTTTCTTTCTAGCTTGATTATTCAATTTTGGCGGCACCGAGGAAGGAAAATTTGTGGGATGGCGCTATGCCTTTCTGCAAGAATGTTCCCCCCCTTAAAATTGCATCCCATCTAAGGGGTGTCGCAATCGATACCCAGTCCAACGTTCTGTAAAGGAAAGTCAACTCCTAAGAGGGAGAGAATCTCTGCACTCTTCCGCTGAACAGGAACGGCAGGAATTTCGGGAGACTAGAAGTCTACTGTCGAGATGACTTCACTCCGGTCTAAAGCCAAACGACGCAGGTTATGGTACTGCCTATATGAGGTACCCAAGCGAACCGCCCCAAGTAACTGAAGGGAAGTATTACTGAGTGTACCTCAAGCCCAAAACCAACTGTAAACCGATCCCGGTTCCTACTATTGTTCACGTTTTAAACACGTGGTCGACCCTCAGTGTAGCTAAGAATTTGTATTATACAGGGTGTTATGGAAACGATGAGGCCAAATATAATATATAAATAATGCCATATTTTACATATGAACAGTAAGAAATAATGCCTTATTTTACATGTAAAATATGTATGTAATATATCAATGACAAATGTTTTTCATGTAAATGTAGATATAGTGCTTGTCTGAAGTTATCTATCTTTTCAAGGACTGACTAGCCTTTTAAACAAAAATAGGGCCAACACTCCACCCTTGAACTACATTCCCCGGCCCATATCAAAGCTTTCCGTGGATAAAATTTAATAAAAAGATCACAACATATGATTACTTAATTAACCTTTGATAATATTAAGATTGTAGGTTATCACTAGTTGCTGTAACAACGTATGCTAAGCAATGTAACTAGCATAATCCTTTGTCCTCATGACGGCACACAGACGGTGGATTTAGATTTGAATCGGATTAGGGAGTTCAGTTTATGGTTTGTACCAATACTAACCGTGAGTATGATGAAAAAAAATTCAACGGTATTCGTTTAATTAATGAGTAATAACAGCGCGCGGTGTGATAATAAACAATAACTTTGTTATATTTAACTTATAAGTTAATCGTTTGCAGATAAAGTGACTAGATTTAATTTAACCCACAGGATACGTTTTCTGATAAATTTTTGTGATATCCGGCCAATGTAAGTTTCAATTCGTGGGTGATTGTGGTGTTGATATAAGGTACTACTCCAAATTTTGATTTGGGTTAGGAGTGCCTGAGGATATCTCCTTCTAGACTTTTCATTGTAGCAGCTAGGTAAATACATTACGTTCATTTCTAGGATGCTTCAAAAGTTATTGTTTTAGTTTGATTCTTTCCAGAAGTATCACAAAATGTGACACATTCTATTTATCATGTTGGCACACGTTCTTACATTGGCCATTGCATCACTAATTTTACTGTATACATCTGCTTCCGTGAAATAAGTTGTAGACATTTTTTGAATGTTGGAAAATGAGTTTTCCAGAAGGGAAATTTACGTCGACCACGTGCTGTTATCTCGTACGATGCTTTTAGACAGCGACATATGTCACAGATGCAATTAGTCTACCCCACCCCGACAAAATGAATAAATATGGGACTCTGTAGTCTGTAGCTTTTCTTGTATTTCCGTGCTTTTTTTAAGTGGAGTAAAAAAAATTTTTAAATTTATATTCCCCCAAATAACTCGTAAGTGGTTGACTAATGGAAATTGTGTAGAAATGAATCATTTAGAATTCTCCACTGTATAAACAATGACAAATATACATTATCCCTGTGTTATCATTCATGACTCCTTCGACTTCCAAAATGGGTTACCCTTAGTCATCTAATCTCAGAAGAATGAATACTTCTCTGGCGACTAGTCTTTAATCTTACTGTTAAGTTTTCTCACAGATAATTTCCGTAGAAACAACAAATGCATTCACATTGAAAGGTATCTATTAGACAAATTCAATTGAAACATGGAAAACTGGCTCTGATGATACAATTTTATATGTACCTTTACTAAGTAAGAATACCAGTCCCTATGAACCTGTGTGACATCCACGTCAATGCACCATAACAACCTCTTTCGGTACTTAATTTGACAATCACTTCTAAAGTATATCATTATTTATATAAAAAACACTCGAAAAAACACAAAAGCAAAAAGGGGTTGGACAAACGTCCTTAGGAAAGTGTGCATCGCCGGAATAATCGATCCCGGGAAAGCAATAGTGGCCAGGATAGGCCATCGCGGGGTATAAATCGCCGGAATGATCGATGTCGGGATAGTAATGGTCGCCGAGATGGGTTTTCGCCGGGAAAACGGTGCCGGGATGTGTCCGGGATGGTACTACATCTCTGGGGTGGGATGCATCGCTTTAACAAACCGATATTTTTTGCACATTATTTTAGCCTTTATTTGAGTGCGACAGTTTTTCCTAAGCCTATGGGGAGCAAAAGGTTAAATCCGCCACTCAAACTGTCCATAATGTTTCTTGAGAGAACCGCACAAAAATGTTCGTCATTTGTGTTCTTAAATAGTTAGTGCACCCTCTAGATTTTTTGAAATTTCATCTTGTCGATCCGGAGTTGGATTTGAAATTTGTTCTGTTGTACTGATAGTAACTAATTTTGGGTTATTTTCGTGAAGCTCTATCCTTCTATTTGTTAGGGTTTCTGAGAAAAATTAAAGGAGAAACAATCACTATTAACTATCATCATAGAGAAGCATATACTTTCACGTGATTTAAGTTAAGAATGGGTTCAGTTTAGAGATCTCTTGGTTACTCATTTTTATTTTTTCATTTTATTTGTCTTTATTTTATATATAGCATAATATATAAACCTTGACAGGTTGTTATAGGTATCGCAATACTGCAAAATTAGTACGGCCATGGCTATTAAACTAGGTAGCTAAAATAGCCATTTTTTGTAAACTGATTGTACCTACTGATTTCGCTGTATCCATACTGTTTGCATTTCATATCTTATCTATAATTGGATAAACCTTTAACATATCACTTTTAAATTCACAGTGTGCGATACGCCACACAAATTTGAAACGTGGAAATATGGGCGTATGCCGGGTCCTGGTGTTACTTTTTCTAACGTTATGTGAGGTTTACTCAAGAGACCCATGTAAGTATACTTTTTCTTTTATTACATTATTAGTACCTATGCTGAATCGTCATTTTACATTATAGGTGTTGCATTTATCTTGTGTAATTAATAAATTAGTAAATTCTGTTATATAATCGGCAAGAGAGATTTTCAAAAACTAATAACCAATTTCAATATAGAAGGTCTCAATGATATGTATTCAAGGTGTGAAGGTACTAGACAGTTAAGTACTTTAAAAATTAGGCTTTGATGTTATCTTGTCTGTTTTATATTAGGTAGGTCACAAAACGCACAGAAATGGATAGAACAAGTCTCTATTTCTTTTGCAACCACCTATAAGGTACTTGGCCGTAGGGTATATTTTTGGAATTATCACAAAATACTACCTACCTATAATAAGTTGATGATTATGGAATATCCGAATTTTACAAATACTTACTCGAAAAATTAAATTCTACAATTTGCTAAATATTTAATATTCTATTGGCCGTAACGCCCCATATTTAATAAAAAAATATTTACCTATTATATTCTTATCGGCATTTGGCTTCGTGAGTCATTATTCCATATCTAAGAAATGCTCAAAATAAATCTTAGTCATCCATCTTGAGGTGTATGGAAGTTTTTTTAGAGAAACGTCTACATTCTTACGCGTAATGCAGTTAGATTGATAATCTTTGTTCTATTTAAGAAGGTTTAAGGTTTAATACACTTTGTAGATTCTATATGCGCATCTCTAAAGGACAAATCAGACTGTGATCAAGTTGAAAGGCAAGACTTCGTTCGTTGCCAATACAGCCTTCATAAGTAAATATTTATTGCATTGTTGTACTTGTTTTAACATAATAATGGTTTCCAGTGTGGACTGCTTATTAAACATAGAGAACAAAAGAGCTGATTTTGGAACAGTCCAACCAGAGGCGGCTCTTGTAGGAGCAAAGTTCCTAAAAAATGTTGTTGTGGTGGGAGAATTTCGCACTGACACAGAACTAGGTTTGTTAGAAGTAGAAAATTGGCACTGTAATGCCGACTGCGTTGTAGATGATTCGGAATTTGCGGTAGTTGTTCTTGTAAGAAAGACTCACACAGGTGGGTTAAAGAACTTGCGTGGTAAAAAATACTGCCATCCTGGATTCAAATTCAATCACATTGTGACCGATTTCGTTTTGAAGGAGTTTGAAAATACAGTTCTGAAAGAAAATAATGCTGAGGGTTGCAAGAATAAAGTCTCGACTGCAACTTTGTTGGAAAAGGAAATAAGGGCGGTCTCTGAATTCTTTGGGCCTTCTTGTAGACCAGGCCCTTGGTTTGGTTTTGAAAAATTTGACAACGAATTTTGTACGTAATTTTGTACAATGTTCAATGTATAATGTTTAACGTTTCAGATAAAAATTACTCAAATCTTTGCGAGTTATGTAAAGAAAACGACTGTAAAGCTGGCAATGTACCGTTTACAGATTCAATCAATTGCCTACTCAATGGTGGAGATGTTGCAGTTACAACTATGCACACAGTTTACCAGTATTTTAACAGCACAGAATATAAAAACAGAATTGACGAGTTCGCATATTTATGCAAGAATGGAGAGGTTAGAGGCCTTGATAATCCCTGTGCGTGGAGTAAACAACCGTGGAATCTAATTGTGGTTAATAAGTATGTCCAATTATTAAATACTGCCATCTATAATGTGTTTCCTTTACAGAGAAAAAGAATCTGTCATCAAATCTGATATACAGAGTTGGTTTGCAAATAATATAATTAATACAAACTCCAACATTGAACCCGTTAACGCTGATACGAAAAATATTCAACCAATTTTGTTTCCCACAGATCAGGAGTATAATAAAATTCAAATTGTTGCAGAAGCTCCAACCTTATTGGAATATATTGCAAGTAAGGCCATTTCGATCTACTTTTCATATACCGGTGTACAATTTGATTTACAGAATATAGAGAGATTCCATCAACTGAAGAAAAATGCGGCGAAAATATAAGGTGGTGTACTGTGTCAAATGCTGAACAACAAAAATGTGAATGGTTAGCTCAAGCTAGTGCAAATGTTGCTATACAACCTACCATAAAGTGTATTCAAAGTCCTACGCCATTTGCTTGCCTAGAAGACATTAAAATAGGTGGAGTTGATGTTGTAGCATCGGATGCACACCTTGGATATATAGCTAGAAAGTTGGTTTTCTTTTACTTTGTAAATAGTATGCTTATTCAAGAATATTTTAGGAAAGATCTAGCACCATTAGCATTCCCTGATACTGCAAGTAAAGACCGCATCAAACCTATTATTGTTCTACGCAATGATAATAACAGTATAAACAGCCTAGCGGATCTGAAAGGGAAAAAAGCATGTATTCCAGACTATGGGGGTATTGGTAAGTTTTTCGTCAACATTTTCAAACTGTATACTCTACAAAAAATTCTAGAATGGTTGTCCTTTATTAATACAGCACGTGCTCAGGGTGTTATATCTCATTCAAGCTGTGATTATGGGAAATTAATTAGTGATTTTGTATCTGAGTCATGCATGCCAGGAGCGCACGACAAGGAACACGAAGTTTCCGGGAATATTGATGTAGAGAAGCTTTGCAAACTTTGCCAACCTGATCCACAAGAAAGCAAAAGTATGTTGAAAATTACTGTTGTTGTCTATTTTCATAATTTTTTATTTTAGCCGGTGTAAACTGTAATAGTAACACTGAAAATAGGTTTTATGGACACGTTGGTGCCTTGAAATGCCTCAAAGAAGCTGGAGAGTTTGCTGTTGTGACACAAGAAGGTAACTTTGCTTTGTCTTATAATTTTTAAGTGCGGACGGGATTTGAGCAAAGTCCACTCTATACTGTTAATTAATTGTTCCATCTATTCTCTTTTTAGATTATAGCGAATTCAACCCGAATGACTTCAGGGTTTTGTGCAAAAATGGAAGCCTTGCTGCTGCTCCAGGTTTCATCGTCGATGAGAATTGTGCCTTGACGAAAATTATTGACAGTGAGGTACTTGCCAAAAAAGATGGCTCTAAGGTGGGCAACATTAATGCGGTTTTGTTAAACTTGGAAACTCGATTCGGATCAGATAGGCATAAGTTCTTTGAAGTGTTTAATTCATTTAACAACACATTGGATTTACTGTTTAAAGACTCAACTCAAGGATTATCCTATTTACAGTCTCAGTCTACACATATTAAGAACTTTGTTCAATTGTTTGAAGATGTACAGAAATGCGTTGCAAATGACAAAGATAATTCAGGAACTCGGTCAGGAGTAACTATTTTATCTTTTGCGATTTGTTTGCTTTTACCGTTATTTTATTAAAAAGTTGGATTGTTTTTAATTATTTCCACATAAACTTGATGTAGCAGGTACATTCCATCCACTTGCTGGTTGATTTGACGAACTTCTGTTATGTGTAAATGAATTTAGATTACCTACCTAGTTTTAAGTCGTACAAGAGTTGCCATATTTATGTTCTTTCTTTTATATATAGTTCATTTTTTGTAAAGAATTTTTTTTATTTTTACGCAATTTGTAATACCTACCTACCTACTATCTTATTTTAATGTATATATAACTGACAAGATATTTGTAAGTTTGTAGCATTAATAAACGGACCAACTGTAAATTATTACCCAACTAAAGTATTACATGGCTTACACAAAAAAACACATGACTACTTGAAGCAGAAAATGAGGGCATAATGCCCTTCCACAAGGCATTTGACTGCATGGTCAATATGATTCAATGACTGAATGTATTGTAGGAAATGATTGAGCGTTTTATCGAAATGTTTCACATTCCAATAGGTAATAACCTATCCGTGTTATAATCAATACGGAACACTTTCATCAAACCGCCTTTAATTATTCATATTGGTTGTAGATTAGATCCCTTCTTTATCTGTAAGAGTAAATTTTCTGGAACTTTAGTTCATTTTCGTGGCGATGCGCCGCATGCACATCCGGCGTCAAACTAAAACGTGCTGCACACTTATTGGTCAAAACGGTTAACCGACTTGAGCGTAGCAGGGGCCGCAAACGTTTAAATCAGAGCTCCAGGGTCTGCAGGACAATTCCTGCTTCGACAGCGCTTCAAGAAATAACCAGCTCTCCGCCGAGTTCTGTGTGTTTAGTGCGACTGGTTCAAAGTTCTAACCCCTTCGCAGCCCTACTTAATCTGTAGAAGGATATGACTACATCGCGAGTGCTCAGTGATAAAGTGACGCATTCAGCTACGCACCACATCACAACAACCGGTCCACCTGTATCGGACCTGCCTCTCCAGACATAGACTTACCGCCGCTCGAGCCGAATTCGCCCGCATGATGGAATAAAGAATCTGCCGACCTTCTCAATCCCTCTGAGCGACCCCGCTCACCTCGTTTCCAAGAAGGACGGTTCTTGGAAACCGTGTTCGCGTACTCCGACGATGTTTTGATCGTGTCACCAAATGAAGCCACGCATAACGTGCATCTCGAAATTTTTACAACAATTTCAACAATATGGAATCACCTTCATCATCCAGTTTTGAGTGCCATCACTCACATTCCTTGAAATGGACATCTCTCGCGAAGATGTTAAGTCATCCCGCACCAGGATAGCAACTCTTAAGGGCTTGCCGTTACCAAACCACCGTCCACGACCTTTGTAGAGAACTAGGAATGTTCAAATATTACAGAAGATTTATCACGAACGCAGCCGCATCGCATCTCAACACGCACTCACAGACTGACTCAAGGGCCAATGCAGACGTAACGACAAACGGCAAATCGAGTGGACAGACCAACTCACTCAAGCATCTGAACGCTGCAAAAACGAGTTAGTAAATGTTTACTTATTTGCTCGCCCCAAACGCGACGATTTACCTATTGCCAGTTTTCTCAATCGACGAGCAAACCACCGGCTCAGCTACACAACCCTTGATCGACCAGGTTCAGTGTAAGTACTTACGTACCTACCAAAGTTCGATTGTCCCATAGCAGCTTATTCATATTCACAGATTTAACATAACAATATTAAACCAGCAATAACTTACCACTTACGTATAGGTACCTACTTGAAATGAAGTCAAAAACCGGGAAATCCTTTGATGTACAAAAAATATGTTGAAATCCCTGCAAAGTGTGCACTGAAATGTGACTTCGCCCTCATATGCTCAAATTTCGCCTATTATTTTAATGCCTGAGTGTCTTTATTACAGTCTCGGGCTCGGATGATACTGCGTCTCTGATTGTAAGTAACGTAGAATCGAGCGTAGAATATTGTTGTATTTCCGCGTTAAATATAGGGATTTTATTATAAAATGTTTTTATTTTCCATTGTACTGCCTATTGATGGAAAAAAAGAAACGACTTACATTAAAAATAAACTTTTCGCATTAATGAAAACAACCTTCACTTCAAGTTTGAATATAAAATTATATTCAAAGACTTCAAGTTGAGTATCATATACAGGGTGAGTTTTTTTCCGAAGTTGAGTAATACCTATGGGGATCTCGTAAACCGTAAGAGATACAAACCTCTACAAATAACGAAGGTATGGTCAAAAAACCGAAAAATGTCACTTTCAAAAATGAGCTGGCGTACGTTTATTTTCAAAGATTTCAAAAAGCAGTTTTAACAAATCCGTAGTAATTTTTTCTCAGCTTTCTAATGGTGTTAAAATAAAACTGCGTAATTAATATTTTATTTGGGAATCAAATTTGCCTCGATGTTTACAATGTATTTCTTCTGGCAATAATTCCATTAGTATGATTGAAACCAAATTCGTTCGTTTATTGTTTCGAACAGTCACCATCGACACGGCCATGGAATTATTGCCATAAAAAATACACCGCCAATTCGAGGCAAAAATGCAAGGTTGATTCCCAAATGAAATACTAAGTGTTTAGTATCGTTGATTTGGTAATTTTTTTCACTATCGAATGACAAAAATCCAATATGACGTCCATAAGAAATAAGAATTTTAACGTGATTTACTAGAAACTCACAAGTGATTTTGTTTGAGCACTATAAGAAAGCCGAGAAAAAATCACTAAGGGTTTGCTGAATCTATTTTTTGATATCTTTGAAAATAAATAAACGCCAGGGCATTTTCGAAAATGAAATTTTCCGGTTTTTTGACCATAACTTTGTTATTTGTACAGTTTGAAGAAACTCTGAAAGGGAAACTTAATCTACATAAAATTCTGCAATTCTTTGCCCATTTAAGCGACTTTGTATCTCTTACGTTACGGTTTGCGAGATCCCCATACTAAAGATCGGAATGAACTCACCCTGTATATAAGATTGCTTTATACACTGTGTTCGAGCAAAAAATGTCATCATGTCATGAGGATCTCGAAAACCCTAGAAGATACGAAGGTGGTCAAATTAGGGAAAATTCGGGGGAAAAGTTGAGCAATTAAAAGGTAATTATTATACTGTAAAGGCATTCAGACGATTCCGATTATGGGATATAAATATAAATTAAAGATGAGAGAGTATTGACAATTTTTCAACGCTGGCTTGCAAAGCTCAAATAGTGGCAATGAGAAAGTACTTTTTAATATTTTGCATCTGTTCAATGTCAGAAAAATTTAGAAACCAAATCGGTATATTTCAGTTTTTCTGGCATATTCGAATGTAATCGGAATGTTCTGGTTTCCTCTACAGCATGACAATAATTCTTTAACTGGGCACATTTTTCCTAATTCCCATCGCTACTTCTGTGGTTTCCGAGATCTCCATGATCACCACATCCATATCTTGGACACAGTGTATATCGGAACCCTAAACTGCAGTGCAAAATCTCTATGCAAGGTCTGCTTCTGATTTGAGTCTCTAAAAGGGCGGGGATGACGGGTACTTCATTACAATTTCACAATATTTGCAATTTATGCAACAAGAGAACCTAAATGACGTAAGGGAAAATTCAGCCCCATCAACTCAAAGTAAAAAAATTAAATAGCTAACCCCTACTTCTGATACATCCTTGAAAAGCGATAGTATAAAACAATAAGTATACAACTTGTGACAATAATTAACAAATGAAACATTTAAAAATTTTACTAGCAAACACACCCCACCTGTGATAGAATGTTAAAAAGTCTACTAAGATTACGCTAAAGACATTTTTGGGAAGATCCTAAATAGATAAAAGGAAATTTTAACGTTCTGATGGTTATTCTAAAAGATTTTAAAAGGAGGTTCTATGAAGATTCCAAAAATATTATTTGATTTGGAGAATACTACAAGAATATTTTGATTTGTTCGTAATTTTGTATTTTGATGTGTTCGTAAGAGGATTTTTTCTTTTACAATATTTTTTAACATATTTACCATGAAAAATACAGACAATTTATGATTACCCCTTGGAGAAAATATGACTCATCCCAAATTTCAATGCGCATTTGCACTAGCATATCCGTTAGTTACGATAAGTTTGCTGTTCCTGTTTTTTCGCGCTTTGGGCTTTACTCTACTCCACTCGGCCTATGCGTCCACCTTCAGTTGTACTTTCCCAAATCAAATTTTGCAGCGGGAAATGTGGTAAGTACGTTAGAACGGTATTCTTAAAATTTTTAACGATTTTTTAAAATTCAATTGATCAAATTTGGCAATTCATGTGAATAGGAAAGGTAAAAACTATCGAATTCGTGAATATTTGCATTGAATTATGACTGAGCTGAGCATGTGGATGTGTAAAACGGCAAGCAATTCGATAATTTTGTACCTGTTTTGACATATTTACACCAACATCCCGGCAACTGTTTGCATTGGAACAATATTGTATTGCATTCAGCACTTCCAAACTTATTCCTCGGTGTTATTTCGAAGTCCCTAATAATTGAGTAAATATTTGATCATTAAGTACCTACTGGTTCACAGTTTTTATATTTATTTTCCTACCTAAACATAATATTGATCCATAATCGAAGGTGTTTTGCAGGCACATTTAAATGAAGATACGCGCTGTTTATGGAAGTGCGTTAGTTTATGGCAGGCAATACGAAATTGTCGTATGTTCTGTTGTACAGCTTAGTTCTGTATTATAATAATGCTGCAGAAAATGCAGCATTTATACCTAATTCACTTCAACTCTTCCAAAAGAAGCTTTTCGACGATTTATTCTACGTTTATAACGGATTTTCTGTAATATTACACATTGAAAATTCGACTAATGACGAGGTTAATCATCTGCTAAAAGCCATCCATGAGCACGTGTACAGTGAAGTTATGGTAATAAACCACGATACGTTTAAATTTGCGAGTTTTCTTGAGAAAAAGCGTGCGTCCTTTTTGAACATCATTCTCTTACGCGATGTTGAAAAATATTTACAGTTTATCACCGTACCTGAACGTTTGAGCCACATGGATGTTGTCTTTTTTATTATACTTGACGAATCAATTATGGATGAATCATTTTGGAAGTCGTTCAAATTGGCCAAAGCGGGAAATACTATTATTTATGACATGATAAAGGAATCATTGTATTACATTTGCTATTATTGTGGGGCAACTACAGGAAAGCTAAATTATGTATTTACCAACAACACCATAACAGAGTTAATGTTGGAATTACGACCACATCGCTTTAATAACTTCAATGGGCACCACTTTCATGTAGGGTACATCCAAAGTTTTCCGAAGATGTTTTGCAGCAATTCGACCGAAACGTTGTTCGACAATGTAACTTTACGTATCTGTCATGAATCAGTTGGTGTTGAATTCGAAATTTTAAAAATTCTTAGTAGAAAATTACATTTCACTTATGATATCAGAGCATATCAAATTTCCATGGGAAATTTACATAGACAACTCAATCTAATGCAATCTCGGATATACGATTTTATCATCGGCGGAATTTCGATCACATACGGAAGAGCTTCGCAAATGTCATTTAGTTATCCTATTAACATTGAACCATACAATTTTCTTTATATACCAAGAAAGCTGCGTGGCTCTGAGTTTTTTGACAGTCTTAAACCGTTCGATGTTACAACTTGGCTCTTTGTATTTACAGCCATAGTCTCCTTCTCGCTTGCACTTTATTACAGTACAATAGGTTCGGATGGTAAGCCTGAATTTACTCGTACTGCCTGCTTTCTGGTAACCACTGGCAATGTGCCATACGTCAATTCTAACTTTTATTTTATTAGGTGTGTTTTAAAGCGACAATTGAGCAAGTGGAAAAGGTGAAGATCAAGTCGACAAAAACCAGGTTCCGATCCTATACGATTTTGGGGATTTGGTGGTTTGCATCTTTGGTAATCGCTACTGCTTATAAAAGTAAACTGTGGGCAATCTCGATACAAAACTACAATATTGAGCCCTCGAACCTTGAGCAACTGTTAGAGAGCGACTATGAGATCGTGGCAAGCATAGCCAATCTGGAAATTAAGGAGGACATATTAAACAAAGGAAACCCCCTAACCGCAGCAGCGCTAAAGTACAGTCAGTATTTAAAAATTGTATTATTACCGTTTTCCTTACAGAAAGTTGGTCTATTGCAATGATACCTGTCAGTCAATACAATATATCGTAGAGAATAAAGCGGCGATTCTAAGCGAATATGGGTACTTGCAATATCACATGCTGTTCACTTGTGGATATATGCTGAAACCTGCCATATATTCAAAGCTGAGGTTAACTTCACAGTCTATCCACCAAACTTCTCATGCCTGGCCACTGCCTAGAGGAGCACCGTTTAAAAACTCTTTTGATGTACTTATTTCAAGGATCGAATCTAGTAGGTATTGCCCAAAAGTAGACATATAATCGTACAGTTTTTATCTTTAAGCTGGACTTAGATCGAAATGGAAATCGGACTGTTTGGCAAATTTAAGAACTAGGTATTCTGCTATTCCATACAGTAAAACGACAACTTCATATCCCGACTTTGAAGATAAATATTTCCTAAAGGGATTCAGATCGGCATTTGCACTCTACGTTTTTGGAAACGTGGCTGCCTCTATTTGTTTTTGCGCGGAAATGTTTGCACATAAACGAAATTAAGTATTCCAGTTTAAACTATATGAGTACGGTGGTGGTTGTTTAAAAATCATGTATTTGCACCTTTTCAATTAATAAAGTATACACCCTGCCCGAAATTGATTGGTAATAATTTAGCTGGTATCCCTTTTTATTAGGGTTAGGCGGCGCAGAGGAGATGCTCACATTAAATCTTTCCATTTACTTCGTAGAAATTTCAGGACATGTTTAACTTGACAAGGTATTGGGGACTCGATGTTTATCAGGATTCGGCAATGTTTGTCAATATACTTACGAAGGAGGAAACGGAAAGAGGAGTATTCCAATTACAATGTGTTCAGAAGAAGGAATTATGTTGTTCTCGAACGAAGGGTAGAAATTTCCATGTTGACAATTAAGACATTTTCGTTTTTTTGTGTTGGTCATTGGATTTGTCCCATTTTCAATAGACTTGTTACATGGGCATTAAGTTTGACACGAATAGGTTCGAGCGTTTGGCAGGGACAGATAAGCGTGACCGCAAGGGGTCATTTGATTTGATTTTTCAGTAGACTTATTACTAGCATATAGGTCAACTGTGCAAAGTTTGCACCAAATCGGTCCAAGCGTTTGACAGTTATCGTGTTCAGGCACGGACGGACAGACGGACACCATCGACCCCCTATAAAGTTTGCTTCGCTTTGCTCTGACGCTTAATAATGTTTTAGAGATAAATGTGAATTTGACTATCTTTTGTGTTTGTAATAACCTCCAGTTATTCGTCCCCAGTCCAAATGAAGGACGGTAACGCTCGCTTCTGGGTGGACTACCACAGCCTGAATGGCTGCACCCGAGACGAAGGCTCCACCCTACCACTTATCCACTAGACACTTAGCACATTGGGGAGCTCTCCTGGCTGGACCGCAAATCTGGATACTGATCTCCTCGCACTTGAGTCTCGTGCACTCACCGCCTTTTCGACTCCCGACGGCGCCTGTTACGGGCGATGCCGTCCGGACTAAAGAACGCGCCATCCACCTTTCAGAGGCTAATGACACTGGAGGTATGCCCCGGGATCCTGAGGAAATTTGTGCTCCAAACAGAAGCCAGCGGATGCAGCATAGCAGCGGTCCTGTATCAGTAAGAGGAAGACCAGCGACAGTGCATAGTCAGCAAAAACCAACTCGAAACTTTTTGGAACTTACCTTAATTTTACTTTCATACTTCCAGCTAGCTCAGGTAAATAAATGGGTAAGTAATAAGGAATAATTAGGCCAATTTGCATCTTCGCAGGTATTTGGTTAATTTCAACAAATAATCAAGATTTGGGCAAGATACAACTACCGAAATTGATACTCTACTATGCCTGGAGGAATTAAGCAATTTTCATAATTCGGTATACGTTTGAATTTTGGAACCTTTTTGTTTCTGTGAGTAAAAATTAGTGATTGTAATAATTACGATTGCAAAAGCGTACATTAATTTTATTAGAATACATTTATTTTAATTAAACATGCAAATAAAGAAAATAATTACAGTTACGATGAACCTAAAAAGAAACCTAAA